>NC_088653.1:14802153-15324653 GCF_964019385.1 Sycon ciliatum
CCAAGCGAGGCACTATGGAATAACGTATTGATGGAAATGAAGACTGGCAATGCCGAATGCAGAGGACTTGCCGCAATCTTCGACAAAATCCCTCTCTGGTTCACACGGCATGGGAAAGAAAGAGACATTGCGAAGTTTTCATCGGTTTGTGTCGGTAAGTGAGAGTTAAAGAATGCATGTCAAATTTTACCATGTCAATGGGTATGTGCTGTTGTGCGCCTTGTATGAGTTTGCATACAGCATAGGAGTTTGCATGCAGTATAGGAGTTTGCATGCAGTATAGGAGTTTTCATGCAGTATAGGAGTTTGCATGCAGTACAGGAGTTTGCACACAGTATATGAATTTGCATACAGTATAGGAGTTTGCATGCAGTATATGAACTTGCATGCAGTATAGGAGTTTGCATGCAGTATAGGAGTTTGCATGCAGTATATGAACTTGCATACAGTCTTGAAGAAGACACTTGTGCTACCACATCACCTTGCTGAACTGTTCTGTAAATTCCGAGTAATTTTAGGCGCCAGTTTTGAAATAGTTCTGATCAGCTCTTGAAATACTCTTTCCCTTCGTTTTGTGATTTGTGAATACCAGGAGCACGTCTGCCAGGTGGCGCAGTCTCCAGCCGCGGCATTCGCCGAGACGAAGGTGTCAACTACATTGAGGAGAGCGGTAATGTGAAGTGTCTACAGGGCTACAGAACATCATTGCGTGAGAGCATACCCGCCAAGCCATATAAGGGCATCTGGCAGAACACTGCTGGTTGCTACAGTAAGTTCACCTAGATTAGTTGAAAGTTTCCAGGCAAAAAACATCGCTCAGAACAGTAAACTCTTCTTAGTAAATTTGACTTTCTACCTCCTCCGCGTCATCGAAATTGTCGCAGTTTGACTTTTGATATAAAACGGGGTATTTACTCACCAGCACTCGTACCAGAGGCAAGGAATCGAACATAGGCCAAAGTCATCCGTGTAGGGTGACGGCAAAGTTCTATTTTCTGTTATTGGAAGCTGGAATTTTTGAACTAGACGCAATTTCTTTGCTGATGTCGCTGCGATGGTAATTTCGACTCGCTGAGATCAGTCAGGCGTTGCGGCCTGCACATTTCTCGTGCTTATGGCCATTCACTCAAGCCTCATCACTGTTTTACCTTAGCTGGGGTGAGAATGACTTCGTGGAACAAGTGGCAGCGCTTGGAGAAACATCGAGGGGTCAGCAAACTAAATGCCTGCAACAGCGATAAAATTTGTCGCTCGCACTGAGACGCTCAGTACATGATTGTACCTGCAAGAGCCGTGTAGACTCTACACGTAGTGCTAGTGATGCACGCGCAGAAGCCGTACCATGGTATACCAGTGATGCTCAAAAATAGGGCGCGCTGGACGTGATAGCACACTTACCTGCATGAGCTGTGACCACACAGCTAAAATAAATGGGCATGCCACGGCTAAAAAAAGTTCATTTCAAGATCGAGGTGATTCCGCCGACGGTAATCAACCGACCTCGCAACGATCGTGTATTCCTACTAGGCTTCGTTGGTGGTGAAATAGAAATCATCCAGAGCTAGCAGACGACAAGCATAGCAGCTCTTGTCCTGTGGAGAAAGTCAAAGCGTTTGGGATGAGGCGCGACCAACTTTCAACCTTCCTTGAAATATTTCGGAACGATATTTTTGCGTCCATTGACATCAGCGACGAGGAGGACTTCATCTCTGGTATGAAAACTCTCCGTCCAACTGTTCTGAAACGTTACTCGAGTCTAATAGGTTTTCAATGGCTTAGCTTATGGAGTTGTCAGTAACAAGTGACAAGTCACTAGTCAAACTGCGACAATTTCGATGACGCGGAGGAAGTAAGATATGCGCGACTTAATAGAGAGGTTCTGCAGAACGAAAAGTTTTGCGACGGGCCTTACGAAAATCTTCATGAAGTTTCGCACGAACTTTGGGTTCTGCACATTTTCGTAGTTTGCACGCGCCAAGTGCACGTACGCCATGACCCGATCTCGCGAAACGTCCCTCGAAAGTTCATTTCGCGTTCCCTGCAAATTTCGCGTCCAAAGTTGCGAAAGTTCGTGCGAGGTTTCTCACTTCATGACGTATAGCGAAAGCTTGTGCGCAGTTTCGTTTTGCGGAACCTCTGTAATGGACACCACATAGATCACTGTATGTAGGAGGGCTAGACAATGACTGGGTACAAGGTCACGTTAGGTACATGCACTGAAGTGCACTGATGGACATTGCAATGGTATCAATGCAGTGAACCTAGGAATCTGTATCAACACAAGCTCTACAAATAAATACTCTTTTACTGCGAAAAATATACTTTATATCAAAATGCTACTCCTACATCAACACGGCGGGAAAGCACTAGCGGATCATCTGTTTGGCGTCACGCCATCTAGACTTGAAACCTACAATGATCACACGGCAATGAAGCAAACAAACCTTTTTTCCGCCGTTACTCGGAGTTACGCGTGAAAACACTCATCAGACAGCTTAAGCCCAAGCAGGGGCATCGAAAGGTAACTTAGTGTGGCGTCAGGCGAAATAGCACGTCATAGTACATTCGAGATCAGCGGGAAGAAGATGACGACGTCCACTAATTTAGTATCTGTGCACACGAATCTGCTGCGTGTGTTACTCTGTGTGTCAGCTACGGCATCATCGCCTGTGGTTCCATGCCTAGCATGTACGTCTGAACCATCCTGCAAAGTTTGAATGACGTAGGTTGAGCGATCGCTCTGCGAAAAATACTTTTTGAAATTCTCTTCATAGTATATCTTCCACCATTGAAATTTCGAATTTCTTCGAATTTTTTGCTGAGAGGGGTGGCTTGCAGCCTCGATATGGCTTGTTCCAGGCATGCTTTGGAGCCATCGCCTGTTGAAGTAGTGGCGGGGATCTGCCCTGCAACTGCTACAACAAAAAATGATTCGATCTGAGAAAGGGTGAGACCGCGAATCTCGGTTGAATATTGAGTATTTCAAGCCTTTTCACGACGAAGATGGAGTCCTTTTTGGAGATGGACGTCGCGGCAAAGGACATGGTGTCCGACTTCTGGCGTCTGGTGAAGCCAGGGATCATTTGTCCAGTCAGGTCGGCAGCCTAACCGTCGGTAAGCTTGTGTTTGGATCCCGTTCTGCTCGATGTGGTAGATCACAAACAATTTGATATCGCACAAATTGATCTTAGCATCGTGCGTACGGTATTTTATATTCAGAAAATCCCAAAGTGTCTCTGTGTGGCCGTCCTATGCCCCGAGAAACTCCAATCAGGCTCCTATGTCCTCTGCCTTCATGATTGAATGTCCACTTCGTTTGAACAACGAACACAACAATCGAAGACGGCTTTGCAATGAAAAATACAGCTATACTGGAGCTAAAAAAAGGAAGAAAAGAACGTGCTCGGGATGAGACTCGAGTACACGCATACTCTCCCAGCAGGTGAAACGCAAATTTTTGTGAAAAATGCGTGTCGCCGACTGACCAGTAATTTCGCCTGACGGTCAGCCATCTGAAGTACAATCTACTGACGGTGGGGGGTGACTGAGCCGAAATTTTAGGAAAATTATAGCCCATATCAGTGTATTTTATTGATGCACGGGGTACTTGGGTCAAATAGTGGTACGGTCAATACCGTGGTTACCGTAGCCTGTGCCATGCCCCCGCCAAGACTAGCAATAACTAGAATATATACTCTGTGCTGTCAGAAGATACTGCTATTGCAGGAGATGTTACGGAACCAGTTGTGTTGTCCTGGTTATCAACCGCGGTTGAATCCACTGTGCTTGTTTGTGTGTGTGTGTGTGTTGACCTTGTTTAGAATACGTGGGTATACGTGGGCAGAGACACCTCACACAAATAAGGGAAGACGGGTACCAGTCTGATTTTAAGCGTAAGTCGGCGTGTTTGTGTGTGTGTGTGTGTGTGTGTGTGTGTGTGTGTGTGTGTGTGTGTGTGTTTGTGTGTGTGTGTGTGTGTGTGTGTGTGTGTGTGTGTGTGTGTGTGTGTTTGTGTGTGTGTTTGTGTGTGTGTGTGTGTGTGTGTGTGTGTGTGTGTGTGTGTGTGTGTGTGTGTGTGTGTGTGTTTGTGTGTGTGTGTGTGTGTGTGTGTGTGTGTGTGTGTGTTTGTGTGTGTGTGTGTGTGTGTGTGTGTGTGTGTGTGTGTGTGTGTGTGTGTGTGTGTTTGAGTGTGTGTGTGTGTGTGTGTGTGTGTGTGTGTGTGTTTGTGTGTGTGTGTGTGTGTGTGTGTGTGTGTGTGTGTGTGTGTGTGTGTGTGTGTGTGTGTGTGTGTGTGTGTGTGTGTGTGTGTGTGTGTGTGTGTGTGTGTGTGTGTGTGTGTGTGTGTGTGTGTGTGTGTGTGTGTGTGTGTGTGTGTGTTTGAGTGTGTGTGTGTTTGAGTGTGTGTGTGTGTTTGAGTGTGTGTGTGTGTGTGTGTGTGTGTGTGTGTGTGTGTGTGTGTTTGAGTGTGTGTGTGTTTGAGTGTGTGTGTGTGTGTGTGTGTGTGTGTGTGTGTGTGTCTATGTGTGTGTGTGTGTGTGTTTGAGTGTGTGTGTGTGTGTGTGTGTGTGTGTGTGTGTGTTTGAGTGTGTGTGTGTGTGTGTGTGTGTGTGTCTATGTGTGTGTGTGTGTGTGTTTGAGTGTGTGTGTGTGTTTGAGTGTGTGTGTGTGTGTGTGTGTGTGTGTCTATGTGTGTGTGTGTTTGAGAGTGTGTGTGTGTTTGTGTGTGTGTGTGTGTTTGAGAGTGTGTGTGTGTTTGAGTGTGTGTGTGTGTTTGAGTGTGTGTGTGTGTTTGAGTGTGTGTGTGTGTTTGTGTGTGTGTGTGTGTTTGAGTGTGTGTGTGTGTTTGAGAGTGTGTGTGTGTTTGAGTGTGTGTGTGTGTTTGAGAGTGTGTGTGTGTTTGAGTGTGTGTGTGTGTTTGAGAGTGTGTGTGTGTTTGAGTGTGTGTGTGTGTGTTTGAGTGTGTGTGTGTGTGTGTGTGTGTGTGTGTTTGAGTGTGTGTGTGTGTGTGTGTGTGTGTGTGTGTGTGTGTGTGTGTGTGTGTGTGTGTGTGTGTGTTTGAGTGTGTGTGTGTGTGTGTTTGAGTGTGTGTGTGTGTCTATGTGTGTGTGTGTGTGTGTGTGTGTGTGTTTGAGTGTGTGTGTGTGTGTGTGTGTGTGTGTGTTTGAGTGTGTGTGTGTGTTTGAGTGTGTGTGTGTGTCTATGTGTGTGTGTGTGTGTGTTTGAGTGTGTGTGTGTGTGTGTGTGTGTGTGTGTGTGTGTGTTTGAGTGTGTGTGTGTGTGTGTGTGTGTGTGTGTGTTTGAGTGTGTGTGTGTGTGTGTGTGTGTGTGTGTGTTTGAGTGTGTGTGTGTGTGTGTGTGTGTGTGTGTGTGTGTGTGTGTGTGTGTGTGTGTGTGTGTGTGTGTGTGTGTGTGTGTGTGTGTGTGTGTGTGTGTGTGCGCGCGTGCGTGCGTGCGTGCGTGCGTGCGTGCGTGCGTGCGTGCGTGCGTGCGTGCGTGCGTGCGTGCGTGCGTGCGTGCGTGCGTGCGTGCGTGCGTGCGTGTGTGTGGATAGAGCCTCCCAAGTTGGGTCGTCATTGCTTTGCACTGTCAAATTGGTGTTTGACCGCTCTGTCTGGTCTTGCTGTCACATTATCGTACCAGGCCAGCATTCGATGAAGCCTTGGAATGTTGCTTGTGTTCGGCTCGATGGCGCTCACCTCCCCCTCTTTGGAATTAGCACAAATATGCATGAACCTTCCAAGTTGAAAGGCCGTTGGCTAACGCTATCGAGCAGTGCTCAAGCTGACTTTCATGTCGTGGGATACCTCAGTACTCCGTGTCAGTTTTGTGCTACATTGTTCCCAATCTGGTTTAGTTGGTGGAGTAGATCGCATAATTTGTGCCCATCTTTTGTCATATTTAAAAAACGTGTGAGCATCTTTTTAAATATAAATCCGTGGTCACGGGAACAATGGACAAGGTCACATCTGTAACCGTTCAGCACGCACAGACGGACGGTGCTGTCGGATTCGACATTGTTCTCAGAAGAGAAAAACGTTATGTTCTAGATGGATTGTGCGCACGCATTGCTGCGCTGACAGGCCATAGCCTTACTGTAAGCTGGCATGGAACAGCTGTGATGCAGCACTCGTAGTCACACTGTCACAACATCGGATCTATGATCCACAGCAAGAAGGCAGCAATGCCGGTGCCTATGGTGACGTAAAATAAAGATAACGTAACATAACATCGGCATAATGTTGGTTGGTTGGTGGGTAAATGGACGAAACAGTTCTGTCGGCAGATTGAGCATTCAAACAATGTCATTTTACCAGTACTATGTCACCTGGCTGGTTCATCTTTGCTTTATACTGCTTCTCCTGTCTACTGCTCGCAGAGTGCGCCCCGAACTCAGGGAGGACTGGATGGCATGAGGACAACATAGATGGCACATTTCGATGTCCTGACGGACAACCGTGGCGCTGTTACCACAAAGATGGCTTGAGGTGTCCAAGACCGGAGGATGATCATAAAGTTTGGCCAGTGTGCGAATCCAATCAGCGTAAGAACTATGCCAACTGCACTTACAGACGTAAGTTGTTGACCGTGTTTTTATGCACAAGTGAGGGTGAAAGTTTGTGTGTGTGTGTTCGGGTGTGTGTGTGTTTGTGTGTGTGTGTGCATGTGTGTGTGTATGTGTGTGTGTGTTTGTGTGCGTGTGCGCGTGCATGTGCGTGTGTTTATGAATCATGTTGGAAGGCTACTTTCCTGGGAAATCATTTGCAAGTTTGACTAGTTTCGGTCCCATGGTCCAGCATCTCATTACAGTTAGGTACCTTCTCCCGTACATTCTGCAGCATTTCAGCTGGACTGTATCATGTGTATGCACCCTGTACTTACTCTCGTACTTACCTTGTGTTCCGTTGACCTGGGCAGCTATTTGCGAGCCAATAATTGCCATAGGTACCCACGGTCTTCCTCTCTCTCGTTCCCTCTCCCTCTCTCTCTCTCATGAAGTAGTCGTTAATTTGTCTTTCTCTCCGTCTCTCCGTCTGTAATAAATGTCTTCCCCTACTAGTACCAGTTCCAAATTGTTCCGTTGTGTCGGGGTGCACGATTCCTTCTAGTATCTCAACAATGTTTTTAGGAACTTTGAAGCTCCATTGTGGCCTTGTCATATTTCCAGTACACCGAACTCGCAACACACACACACACACACACACACACACACACACACACACACACACACACACACACACACACACACACACACACACACACACACACACACACACACACACACACACACACACACACACACTCAGAGTCTTCGGCTACACCACATGCAAATGTTCACCCAGGACGGCTTCATAAAGGACCCTGTGCCCCTGAGGATGCTCTCCTGGGTGGAAATTTTGCACAATTAATGCATGTGGCGTAGACAAAGGCGGTTCGTATGTTGCGAATTGAGTGTACAGACAACGTCTAAAAATTGCTATAGTAGCTATCGGTGTTGAGGTTGTTCGTATGTTTGTCAGACCTTGGGACCCGATAATTTTCAGTTGCCGACACTGATTGGCAAAGTAACTCCAATTTCATTTCAAGGTACCACCACTGCATCTAGCGTCTGCTTCTATCAAGGCAGCGTGCTGTCTATACTGGTTACCCCAACAAGTGCAGGGTGTGCATTGGTAACTGTCTTCGCCGTACTATTCCGATGTGCTCCATGTGGTGGGTTCCCAATACCCAGTTGCCGAGTAACTCCAATTTCACTTCAAGGTGCCAGTGCTTCTAGTGTCTGCTTCTATCGAAGCAGTGTGCTGTCTATACTGGTTACCCCAGCAAGTGTAGGGTCAGTATTATGTACAGGCACCGTTTTAGCATTCCTATTCCGAAGTCCTCTGTGCCATGTAGACCAGGGGGGGGGGGGGAGGCTTCGCCAGTTGTGTGGATTAGACAGTTATCTGGCACTAGTGGTGATCAATTTGACTCGGATTCAGATCCACTATTGTTGCTATACAGAAAATATGTTGGCACACATTCAGTATTATTCCCGTAGCTATGCAGAAGACGTTACTTCAGTAACGTCTGGCGCTAGCCAGGGTCCACACAGCTTTAATTTGGTGTTTGTTTGTTTGTTTGTGTCACGCCTGGCACTATCCCGTATCTGTCCTGTACCGTACCATCAAACACAGTTGGTTACAAACCAGACAGTTGGCCACAATATTTGCTGGCGCCATCTCGTATCTGTCCCGTATCGTACCGTACCATCAAACACAGCCGGCCACAAACAGCTCGCCACAATATTCGTCGTATTATGTATACGACTCCCTGATGTATAGGGAGTTTTTTTGGAAAGAAATAAGGAGACGAGGAGGAAATGCAATTATACTGGACGTGAGTTGCCAAATAGGTGATAGGATGCGTCAGCATAAAGACAAAAACATACTTTGGAAGAGAGATCCCGTCGTCTCCAAATAAAGCGTGAACAGGAAACAGGACCAGGAACTTCGCACAGGAAACGTCGGTAGAGAGATCCCGTCGACTCCACAACGCCCGTGATCGGCAGAGTCAGCGCCGGTCCCAGGAAACGTCAGGACAGACATCCCGTCGACTCCAGAACGCCCGTGATCGGCAGAGTCAGCGCCGGTCCCAGGAAACGTCAGGACAGACATCCCGTCGACTTCAGAACGCCCGTGATCGGCAGAGTCAGCGCCGGTCCCATAGCTATACAGAAGACGTTACTTCAGTAACTCATTCAACGTTCTTGTAATACAATGATGTAGCTAATCAAAGGAAAAAAACATTTTCATCAGTTCTAACACATGCACGATGAGCTAGGCAACAAAGCATAGCGTAGGGCCCTGAGCTTCCAAGCTCTCTCGTTTGCAGATTTGCATGCCTCTGTTCAGATTCGTATATGAGGTACATGGTGCTGGCATCTGAATGAGTTGGTCTTCATGGGGTTTGCTGTGAGCGCCTTGAGATCTAGGTGGCAAACCATGGAGCAACGTCAAGAGTGAATGCCCTACGGGCTTCTCAGGATAGTCGTGAGCATGTGTTGCTCAGCCATGCATTGCTAAGTTACACGGTATGGGGAAAACGAAGAGTGCGGCCCGTGATGTGATGACGGCGCTGTGTGGTGCGTTGTGATGCGGTGTGATGAGTGAGTGGGCGGAGTGCATGCCCCAGGGTCTCTCGCAATGTTACTTGCTATGCCCTGCTGTCCGTGATGTGATGACGTCGCCGTGTGGTGCATTGTGATGCAGTGTGGCGAGTGCGGAGTGGACAGAGTGCATGCCCCAGGGGTCTCTCAAAATGTTACTTGCTATGCCCTGCTGTTTGCCAAACTCACATCTGGTTATTACTAGCAGGTATTTACATTATCATGGGGTGGTGGTGGCGTCCCATGGAAGCGGAAAGGTGGTTCTTGACCACGGAGTTGTACAACTCCTTGTTCTTGACCTGCCCGGTACGTAAACCCGTCGAATTTATTTTATATTTTATTTACATTATCAACAGTTTAGTTGGACAGAGTGTAACACACACTTGGTTTTTTTTCTTTTTTTTTTACAAAATAGCCACAAACGATCATGGTGCAAACACTGGCAAAATCGCACAGGGATACACATGGAGATTCTGCTAAGCCATGGTCATGTTTTCGCACCTCAGGCACGTGGATTATGTTTACCCAGTTCAGTGCGAAAGGGTGGTTTTCACTATTGTAGCCATTCCTCAATATCCACTTTGAGAGTTCGTCCAGTGTTAGGTATAAAGGCCGCTCACTATTATGAGAAGCAGTGAGCATTGCTGTGAACTGTTCTGTCTGTGGTCTGTGTTTGCTGTGCCAAATCCTTGCAGTCAGAACAAACTTCCTATACGTGTTTTCTGGCCTTCTTGGCCCACCGCTCGTAGGTATGCGCTACTTTTACGGGTGCCCGAAACTGGTGCTTTGCTCTCCCAATGTTCCCATACCTGAGGCACTGTTTATAGATATGTGCAGCCCTTGCAATGTCTTGCTAGATAACACTGTTCAGTGCGTGTCAAAAATATAGACGTGTGATTTCAAAAACACATTTAGGCCAGCATCTATAAATAATTCACAAAAAAATCTATTCAAGCTGTGTTCATCACTGTTGAGGCTCCCGGTGGAAAATAAAAGAATACTACTACTACTGTTCAATTCGGATGGTGAGCCAATTAAATTATAGTGAAAAAGGAGAAGGATAAAATGTTACGAGTTATTACTAACTGTCCACCAATATAACCAGGTCTTATACAGTCAGAGAGTGCGACAAAATGGCACAAAACTGACAAGGAGTACTGAGACATTCGGCGACCTGACACCTAGCTCCAACGCTTCTCCAAGGCACAAACTAATAATCTTCCAACTTGGACGGCTCAGGTTTGGAAAGGTCCAAAAGGTGAAGGGAAGCGCAACGAAGAAGAGCACGGCTTTCCTTCCCCTCTTGGACCTTTCCGTAAATTCACCAGTTTGACAATTTTTCTGCAATGCTAGAGGTGTCCAGAATGAGAAAATCTATACGTTAGTGAACGCATTTGGGCACTTTGAAGGGGTTATGGCCACTCGAAGTAGGCCAAACAAGGCATTCTCTAAGAAAGAGACGGGCCTGGAATGAGGGCAATGAAGCGCTTTCAACCTTCATCTGTTGCTTCTTGCAATCATGTCAGTAATTCCCATAGTATCAAAACATGTCAAGGTAGATTTACCAGCAAAAAATACACTGGTTGAAAGTAGAGGCTTCTGTGAGAGGAGACGAAACTGGTATTCTGAACCCCGACTCGATGGGGTACCAAAATGCTTTGAAATTTACATTTTTTCAAAATTGGCTCGAAAATGATTGAGTTTTCTTGCTATTTGGATCGCGCCATGTCAGTATCATAACTTTATGTCAAAATGATGCACACCAGAACAACAAGGACAATCAAGGCTTGTTTGCTGCTACTTTAAGTTGCCGGATGATTGCGTGAGCATGAAACTTAAAGTAGCAGCAAGGAAGCCTTGATTGTCCTTGTTGTTCTGTTGTGTATTACGCTCGGCCTTTGTGGTGTTGAGCACTGTCAGCACTCTGGGTACATCCTTCGGTGTCAAAATGATGCTAGGTCACTGGACTCGTGTACCCACTGTTTACAGAAATGGACTCGGATGGAGAGCCAAGATGTAATTTATAGAAGAAGAAAAAGAGGACCAAGAAGCTACAAGTAACACTATAATGGCCACTAACACCACCAGTCACTAAACAATCAGCTCATGCGATAACATTGCACGACACTGACCGAACCAAGTTCTAAGGCTGTTGGAGTGCCCATCCAAGATGTGCTAGAGCTGGTAGCCAGTAGGTTGTAGAACGTCAATACCGTCGGCCAGTGTCGTGCAATGTTATCGCATGAGCTGATTGTTTAGTAACTGATGGTGTTAGTGGACATAATAGCGCAAATTGTAGTTCCTTGGTCCCGTTTACAGAAATATGCGAAGATATGATCGTCACTCGAAATTGATTCCAGCGTATTTGCTTCAACAGTCTGTGATTATAGTGATCCTGAATTCAAGGAAAATAATTGAAATGTACTTATATGTCATAGTTTGGTGCAAGCCTGCCTCATAAGAACAAGTGGAAAGCAAACTCCTGTTTGTAAAAGGAGGTTTTTCTCATAATATGTCGAGACATCAATGCGAACGTATGGGTGTGTCAATCACAGGCCCCAAATCAAGGGGAGGATTCAATACGCATTTTTTTGCAATTGATGCCTTACTCTCATGATGCTTCAACCCTGAGAATTAAAATAAATGGACAGAAAGTGGTTCTTGACCTTCGATGTTTTTCGCAGTATAGGCCCAAGATCATGGCCAACGTATTTACGACCTATATAAGCCCTCGACTTCACAATTTGAATAGATGAAACCTATCGGTTTGGTGGATTGACTGTAGACTGTTCACGTTGCACATGGGTGCTACCCTCCATCCCTGACAGAATGCAACCATGTTCGGGTGTGGATTCTGGTTGGTTTGACCGCGGTTGTCTTCAGCTTGTTATACTCCCGTCCGTTCTGCCTGACAGAGAAAATCCAATTGAGGAAAGTAGCTCCGTCTCAGCACGTGGAATTGGAGACGGCGACATTCAAATGCCAGTGGCCGCATGTTGAAATATGCACCAAGCCTCCATGTGCAGGCGGCGCTCACCGCAACCTGGCACGCTTCCGTACTGTGATAAGCAACTTTATCGGAGACGAGGTTTGGGAATACGTCAACCTACCACGCTGCGGAATTTTAGGTGAGTTTGGAAATTTGTCATCAGCATGCAATGTACACTCAGGACGTAAATATACGTCTTTAGTGCACGGATGTCATTCTCAAGGACGTACATAATTATACGTGCTGAGCGGTGAAAGGGTTAAAGACCGCACCTAGAGATTGCTGATCATTGCATACAGTAGCCCAATCCCGAAAAGATTGTCTGGGTTCGAAAGGGGGCATGCCAACTGAGAGTACACTTTACAACACATATATGGCACTACCTGATCAGCATGCGGCACAGGACGTGTTTGATCGCTTGTTTGCGTGTGAATGCGATGGTAAGTACACGGTTTTCTCGTTAGTTGCCTGCAAGAGAGACAATGCGACAGAAAGCAAAGCCCTTTGTAGTTTTCTCTCTTGCACTGGTAATGGTCTGCTGTTGGAGTGGAAATGCTAAGACATAATCCTTGTTTCGCTCTTCTGTGTAGTGTGAAGAGGTCCACAAACATGTAGAGCTCACTTTGATGAAGTAGGCAAGGCTGTGAGCGCTGTGGCTCAAAGCAATAGGCCCTAAATCTTACAAGATATTTCGAGTGCTATTATTTTTTTTGTTGCGAGCGCTTCGTCTTCGATGACTCCTGCCTCTTTCCGGGCAGGTGCTCACCTATAGGACCAACCACGAAGTGACTGTACTCATCTGCAGCCGATCAATGTTATATTGCACAAGAAGATAGCGTTTTCACCAAGCCAGTGCCCCGCCAAAGACCATCGCTGTGTCATACCGTCGGAACGAGTTCATGATGAGAAACATCATTCGCGCGAGCGTGATGAAGAACTGTTTTAAAAGACAACATAGTCTTTACCCCCGGGACGGCAACTATGCGCACGTCCTGCAAGGGGAGAATGTCACCAGCGACATCAACAAAGACGACGGCAGTATTTCGGAAACCTGGAGTCAGCGGAGGTCGTCAAGCTCCTCCGCGACCCGGTACATGTACAGTATAGATGACATGTCGACACGAGCGTGCGGAAACACAGCATACACTGTAGTAATGTTGCGAGAGTTTGCGGAAGGAGTCCAAGTCGGGAAATCCATCAGCTCCAAAAGCTACATGTAGGTGGGCGATGAGACTCCAGCTTCAGACTACAACAGTCATGAACTTGTAAATAGTTGAAGTTTGTGAAGCAGCAGATCGAGAAGTTAGTTGAAATCGTAGCTGTTGCAGTATGTCGGCGCTAATTTGCTTGTATTTTTTACTGAGAGTCGATCGCCACGCAAATATTTCGCTCCTGACCGAGAGCTAGCTGGCCTCCAAACTCCGTCAGGGTCTGCCTAAGGTACCGAAGGTCCTTTGACTAGCTGCTGGCAGGACTCCATCAAATCCTTTAGCTTCAGCTCGGCGAGCAAAAGTCTCTCTCTCCTCCGCCATGAGCTGACACATACAAACTGAATACAAAACGATGCACTTCACACCAGCTGGCTTGCACGCATGCCCCCTTTCACGAACCCAGACAATCCTTTCGGGATTGGTCTATTAGAAGGACTCAGTTTAATGATCAGATTACAAGCACGAAAAAGGAGTGTTCGCTGTGCCCTCCGCTGTGCCCTGTGAACAAGAGAGAGAAAGAAAGAGAGCGAGGGAGTGAGAGCGAGAGACGGACAGACAGACGCACGGACGGACGGACGCACGGACGCACGGACGGAGAGACAGGCAGCCAGCCAGACAGACAGACAGACAGTGAAGAGACCGTTTTTGGTGTGGGGATTTGAGGAGTGAAGTTTCTTATAATTATGTGCACATCGTTATTGGAGTTCTGCGTAGCATAAAAGTAGACCGGCTTCACCCAGCACACCCCAGCACACCCCGGCACACCCCAGCAGTGCAAACTCGCGAATTCATGGTTTTTTTCCTGCCCGCTAATGTAAAGTTGCTCAACTTTACGTAGTGCGGAACCACTCTATTATAATGTAACTTGTAGCTCTTTGGTCATCTTTGATCTGTTTATATTATAATTGTATTAAACCAATTTCAATACAGTTGAACATCGATTATCCGCACATCGACTATCCGACCATTCGATTATCCGTTACAGTTTTTTTGGGCGCACGTGCCGTAGAGTACGCACTGTGCATGTAGTGAGCCATTCAAAAAATACGAAAATTTTGAAAAGTAAAAAGTAAGAAGGTCGTGCGGCTAGTAATAACCACTGAAAGTGTGTGAGTGACAGTTTTTTCTTATCCGGAACATTTGCCTTATCTGAACACCGCCTGACAGTTGTCTGCCCAGAGGTGGTCGGATAATCGATGTTCAACTGTAGTTAGGGTTAGTGAGTGTCAAGGGGACACCATTACGAGTGAGTGGCGAGTCATTGGCATTGCATTGTACATGTATTCCATTGTATTGGAATACCCAGATGTTCGAAGACTGTCGGGAGTGTGGGGGGGGGGGGCGGTATCTCTTACTCGGGGGATGTGCCCGTGTTTGGGGAAGTGTACAAGGGCACACAGAAAGAAAAGAGAAGAAAAAAAGGAAGTAGAACGGAAAAAGGACATAATGTAAACGAGTTTTAAGAGTACACGTAACTCTCCACCACTGTAACTAGATACTATATACAGTCAGAAAGTACAACAACTAGTCACAAAACTGAGAGAGCAGTGAGACATTCCACGTCCTGACACATGTCCTTTTTCCTTTCTACATTTATTATTGGCTCGATACCCGAGTTTCAAAGAAAGGAAGGAAATGTACAGCTAAGAAAGGATTCATGGGTTTTGAGTTAACAGTAAGTGTCTACTTCTAGAGTCAGTAAGTCAGTCAATATAAATAAAATAAACAGACCTCGCTTATCCGGTCCTCTTTTATCCGGAACCCACACCCTACGGAAAAAAATAGCTGGCTACAGATGTACAGCATGTGTGATGATTCAACTTCACCAGTGTTCGATTATCCGGTCCCCTCGTCTATCCGAATATTTTGTTGAAAACGGATGCGTGCGGTTATGCGTGGTCTGACTGCGTAGCAATATAATAAGCAGCAAGAAAAGTGAGATATCTGAGCTCAAAGCTGACAGACTACCGAGACATTCAACGAGCTAGCACAACAGCAGCAAAACAGCTTTGTGCTTACAGTCGATTCATTGGAAACTGGCACCCTAACTTTTTGGTGTCTCCCGCACATAGTTGTAGATATCGTGAAAACAACAGTACACCCTGCATTGTGTGACCCGTGCAATTACTCCTTGCCACATTTAAGGCCAGAAAAGTCCACGAACAGGGAATTAGGAATTCAGCCAGATTTTGCAAAATTAGGACAGGTATGCCATGGCAAAATGTATGGAGAAGCAGATCCAAAACCCAGATTTTTTGAGATTCAAACCGCGTTTTTGATCCTCGATTCGGCCCAAATCCGACCTTCAAAAGCCAGCGGGACTGTTTCCGATGAATGTACTGTAGTAATCTCACTTTCTGACTGCTTACTTATCTTGTTATAGTAGTGAACGGTTACTCCTAGCTTGTAACCCATAGTCATATCCTATTTTACTTTTGTATTCAACTATCGGCTCAGCATCCCAGTTCAAAAGAACCAGCTACAGGAATTGCGGAATGCGTGATTGTTGCACTTCTTGCTCTTATGCACGCTTTCATGCATGAAAACGAATCATGTGTTCCTGTAATAGGTGTATTTATACAAAGACGTACATACTGTACTCACTATTCGTATTTCCCGCTCGTTCCTCTTGGCAATGAGAGCCACCCACATATAGAAGTGTGCATGCTCCAGTGGATATCTAGTCTTGAGCTGTTGTTGTTGTCCTGTTCTCCTTTGCACTCTTGTCTACGCTCTTGTCAAATACTTATTCCATATTCAATACTATAAAACTCCTGTGTCCTGGAACTTCGTTTAGCCGGGAGCTAACATTCCCCTCCGTTCCCTTTTGTGTGTATCTTGTAGCATCGATGACGGCCGGGGAGCAGCACTGGTACTATAGCCATGACCAGACAACAGTTGATCGGGCTAGTATGGCGTGCGAGGACAGGGGAACACGACTGATGACGTTGGACGAATTTCTAGCAATCCGGAACAGCATCCTCGCCGACAACGTGAACTTCATCGATCGTTTCATCTGGGTACTCCACCCTGTCACAGCTGCTCAACTAGCTGTCAAGATGAGGACGAATGAACAAAAGACTGGCTTGGTCACTGCTTACATCATGTGCAAGTCATCAAGTGAGTATTCAGATCCAGGTCAGGAGTTTAGGCAATGAAGGAGACCAGGAACAGGTTTTACACCCTGAAATCGCTGGATCTTTTCGTTCAGTACTCGCATGTTTGGACGGAATTGCCTAAGCATGTCAGCTCGGTGCGTGTTGTGAATCCAGACCAGAGTGCTAATATGCAAAATCCGCTGGGACAGTTACTTGTCCGTGAACTTGTAGTAATTTTGCTGCATATCTGCCCAATAGCAAACCTGCTGTTGAAATGCACGCTAATTTGGACGCAGTAAAATCTGGTTTAAGCGACCACGTCACGGTGTAAGCAAAAGCGGTTGTTAATGCCAGGTGGTTTTTAGAACCAGGTCCGACAGTGTGTGTATGTGGGGGGGGGGGGCGTGTGTGTGTGTGTGTGTGTGTTTGTGCGTGTGTGTGTGTGTGTGTGTGTGTGTGTGTGTGTGTGTGTGTGTAGAACTGTCCGTGCATGGAAAAAGGTCATTTTAAAAGAGCAGGTGGTCGCTAAAACCAGAGGTCGCTTACACCAGTTTAACTGTATGTAGAAACCTGTTAGTACTCTGGTAGTTTATCTGCTTGCCATTGATTCACTCCTTGTGTTGAATCTTCTTTTCTCTTTAGCCAAGCTTGAAAAGAAGAGAAGTTGCTGGACAAATGACACGTTCAGCCTCTTTCACACCCAAAGCCCGCATGACTATACGAACTATTCTCAAGCCGTACATGTCTGCGAGAGTCCACAGCAGACTAATTCGATTATACCGTTCCCTTTCCTGCACTATTGCCTGGATTCTGTGACACGCTGGATGCCAGCGTACAACTCATACTGGATCTTCAAACAAAACGTTAACCGTCCTGCCCGTGCCAACGATCTGCAATGGCATCCCGAAAGAGAAAGACGTCAGAAGATTTGCTGGATAAGTAAGTGCAACATTACGTATTGCTGGAAGGAATATTCGAAACATGCAGACCGGAAAAAAGAATTTTCTTCGTTTATGCAGAAGTAGAATATTCATAAATGTGCAGTAGTTCGCCTTTTTGATATAGAATAGGTTTATGTGGTGGAGAAAATAAGTAGGCTTGTCTCCCTCCATGTGATGTCATCAGCAAGCCAAATAACAACAACTTTTCAAATAACCTACGTGGAGATAATATTTTTAATATAGCTATGAATAGGATGAAGGCCGCAGACATCACGCAACTACGTTACTTGTTTGACATTAATTACTGTGTATAGACTTCAGTTTCTTTGGTTGTATACTTAGTTCCGTTTTTCCCACTGATGATAGGAACGAGAAAATCGATTCTGGGTTTTCAATAATATTTTTGTTATAAAATACACAGTAATACATGTCAAACAAGTAACGTAGTCGCGTGATGTCTGCGGCCTTCATCCTATTCATAACTTTTCAAATGTTTCTCTTTATTATTATTATTATTGCATCATCATCTCGTGGCAAGCAATGCCAATATTGAATGAGAGAGGGGTCTTGTGTTATGCGTAGCTACCAGTTGATGGTGTATGGTTACCATGGATGCAACTAGGTATCCATGGATATTGTATGGTTTAGACTATTCGGAATATTCTTCGTTTCAGGTGTGTTCGGAAAAAAAGATAATCTGTTCACTTCATTGGGCATTCGTTTGAGCCCTGAACATTAGCACTAGAACAAGCTATGATCGATATAACTCAAAGGAAGAGGCGAGGTTAATCGACCGTTTTCCTCTTTTAAAGACAGGCTATCAATATCGTAAGATTTTAACGCCATTTAAAATAATTGTAGTGGGGCACACACTCAGTACAAACACTATAATAATGCTATCGCCTTTGCTGACTCGGTAACACTGCCCTGATTTCGCCTCTATTCTCACCTATATCCGTTAACTCTCACAAAACAACTCAATACCATTGTCCCAATGCCACGTCTTCACTTCGCACATATGCACTAACTTCCACACTAGCATCTAGGCCTGCTCGTAGAGAATTCGATAGTGAATGCTGCGGTCTGATGATCGCTCCGATGCGTGAAACTTTAAGTTACAGCTAACACAGCCTTTCCCCTCTGTTGTGCGTGTATAAGATGATATTCAGTCTCGTGCTTGCAAGCTCGTATGCGTCCTCGCAAATCCACACATCCAGTCAAGAAGTGGTGGACATCACGCAACTGCACAGTAAATAAAGAGGGGGGGGGGGGAGGGGGAGCTTGTAAACAAGTTGTACTGTTCTATAGTTGCTATCCACTCTTGGCGCATGCGCTGGATGGATATTCTTTTATTAGTGATGTCAAAAGCATTATTGACGTTTCGGGCCAGTCACCCATCGTCAGGAGGTTCTGATGATGTCAGTTGACAAACCCCTTTTTTCAGTCAAAAAGGGGAAATATTAATAAGATCATAAGAAGGCCCTTCTCGTACTCTAGTGAACAAACACAAAATGAAATTTACGGGAACGTTCAGCAAAAGGGGCATCTAACATTACGTCATCTTCTTTATTTTACCTTGGCTAACTGTAACCATCTTGAGCTACCTGGAAAGATCTTTCTACGACAAAAATATGTCAGCCCATACTCAAGCTCGCACACTATGAGACTAACGGAGAGCATTATTAATTTTATCGTGTCTGAACGCGCCCTATTAATTAAAGCTGTCTCCATGTTTCCCTCGTGCCCGGCCACAAGTACATGCGCCAACTGGACTATGGGTGGCAGCACTAACTGCCGCCGGGCACGGGTTTTTTATATTTTTTATATTTTATATTTTTTTATTATATACAGACCCCGTTGGGTGTTCATTGCGTTTTATCCATACGCATTTGACCAATGTTAGCCTCATAATTCATGGTTAGCAGTCGCTTCTCAAGCTTCTTCACTTTGGCCAGAACTAAAAACTAGCTAGATCTTTGTCAGATTTTTTTCGTATGAAATGCCTTCAGGGCCCATTTCATAGTGGAAATAGCAGTAAACACAATAGGGTCCTGCACATTCAACACCCAAGCGGGTCTACGGGATTCTACGAGATTCTACGGGACGTCGTGCAGCTGTACAACGTGCATCATGTTTATTGTGTTATGTGATGTGCAAAATGTGTGTGTGTGTGTGTGTGTGTGTGTGTGTGTGTGTGTGTCCCATATGGTGCAGTGGTATGTGCAGTCGATTTCCAATCGAGAGGTTGCGGGTTCAATTCCCGACGATTATGGTCGCACACGTCTTTCTTCTCTTTCTCGGACTCTTCCTGACTTTTCTTTCATTCTCCTGGGTGGTTACCAACAGCCAGTGTATGCCGGAGTATGTGGTGTGGTGTGTGTGTGTGTAGAAAAAAAGAAAAAAAGAAAAGAAAAAAAATGGAAAACATGAAAAATAGGGATTCACTGGCCAGAAAAAAGTCACTTAAAACAGCTGTGTGGTGGATACCAGGCTAAAAATAGTGGCGGTCAATTCATCAGCCTTGCAAGCTGTTGAATGGTGTAATCCCAGCACAAGTTGCTATGTCTAACATAGCTGTTCGCTATCATCGCTTCCGCGATGGGCATGTCTGAGGTCTGAGGTGTGTGTGTGTGTGTGTGTGTGTGTGCGTGTGTGTGTGTGCGTGTGTGTGTGTGTGTGTGTGTGTGTGTTGAATATTCTGATTGTCTGCACAGAGCGCCCCCGGAACACTGTGTTGCATGAATGTCACAATCACGACCTCTACTATGTTATAAAGCCAGGCGGAAGCAACTATGTTGACGCCCGCATTGAATGCGAACGACGATATATGAAACTTCCACTGAGAGAAACTAGGGGGTGTCTGTCGCTGTTTGTCAAGAAACTTGGTGTATTTCCAGCTTGGATTTCTGGCGTGGACAATGGTCAGGCAAGGACTAGTGATGGTCCCAGTCCAACTAGCCATCTAAAGTCCATCGTCTGCGCTAAAGGTAAGGACAGTGTGGGTTGAAATAATCGATGAGGAGATAACTGTTTTAAAAAGGCAATAAAAAGAGCACATTCCGCCCTCATCACTGTCCAACAAAGAAGTAGTGAAGGTTTCCAAAGCTTTCCAAAATTGAATTCATGTCACAATCATCAGTGGTATTATCGTGACGGAGGTTCATCCATACGAAACAATGCAGCATTGAGGAAGATGTTGACACTGAAGATGATATTGAAGATGATTCAGGAGATGACGAGGTTGGTACTGATGGAGAGTATGAGTCAGGAGCAATATAATCACCTTTGTGTCTTTTGAGAGCTGGCGTATTGCGCCTGAGCGAGATACTGTACCCACATCCACAAATTTCATTGATTCTGAAGTTTTACTGAACGTGGAACAGTGATTCAAAGTCCTGCAGATTCCTGAAGCTCAAGCGATTCATCTGGTCTCCACTGCGCATGTGCTATGCCACCACGAGTCACAGGGAAAGTCCCGTTTGAGCACTGCCGTGCTTGCCACGCATCCAATTTGAAACAAATGCAAGCATATCCGTGTTTCCCTCTTCGGCGCTCAGTGATTCTTCATTGCGCTATATCAAACGATGCATTGTTGGAATGCTTATTCTCTCAGCTTTCCAATGAGCCCTCATTCTTGGCAATCAAAGAAAAGGCAATGGAGTTACAACAATTTGAACAGTGATGTGTATGCACCACACAAACTGGCACAGTTGCACACGAGTGAACTCGTGCTTCAGATTTTAGGTCGTTTTGAACACGAGTTAACTCGTGGTTCGGACTCAAAGCACCAGAGCCGACATTGTGCTAACACAGGTTGTGTTCAATTTTTGTGCTTCTTGTTGTTGTTTTTTGCTTGCAGATCGCACTTGGAGTGATGTGAAACACGAATGTCGTAATTATTATGACCTGTTCTATATCAGGCAAGAGAGCATAGGGCACACATTTCAAGAAGCCAAACTAATGTGTCATGGACGGGGTATGTCACTTCCGTTAACAGCCACGCACGACTGTGTTTTCTGGTTTGTCACGAAACTTGGCGTGAATCAAGCTTGGATGTTGGATACGGACAGCGGTCAGGCAAGAATTAGTGGGAGATCCGATCAAACCCATCATCGAACTCATCAGACCGTCATCTGTGCAAAACGTGAGAGCAGCGACTAGTTGATTGAGGGGTAGATCGGGGTTCTTAGGCCGTAGGGAGCCGGCTGTGAATATGTAACACAGGGCTTGTGGTGTCATTGCCTGTGTTGACCAGGGGTATTCGAGTATGGCTTTGCAATTAGAGTATCAGTATTGGCTGTTTTACCATGACTGATCCATTCTAGTGTCAGTATTGGCTGTTGTAGGCTAGGTCCTTATTACCTGACTCCTGTACTGGAAACACCAAGAATAAGTACTGCCTTTGGAACCCTGGCACCATCCACGGGCGTCACAAAAATCAAGTGGCTGACAACCAGCTCCAGTGCCTATAACTTATTATCTTTATTCTCATGATGGCCGTAGCCAATAAGAGAGAGACAGTACTATGTGTTATCAATCAGAGTGGGTGCAATAAACCGGAAGAAACAGTGGCTAGTGGCAGCCGTGGTTTGGGTGCTTCATTTGAGTAAAGACGCTTGACATATTGCTAATACAGCACTCCCATCTTTCACCACTGCTCTCATTCACACCATTACGTTGGGTATATACAACAGCATGCATTATCCTCTCCATTCTATCTCCCTTCCGTGCCCGTTTTTTCCCCCTCCCCACTCTCCTTCTGCCCTCTCCTCTTCCAAGTCGTCTCCTTGTGAGAAGCCAACATTGACTGTTTGGAGGAACAATCATATCTAAAAGCACAACAACAAAAAACAAGCATCCAGATTTGTTTCATTACTGTTGTCTAATGATCACCTGATGTGTGAAATTTGGGAGTATCAACAAAGTTTTCGCTCTCTTCTGCCTCTTGTATTCTAGATAGACATAATAAATAAATTTCACGGTTCGCGTGAGACTCGGCTGGAAGCCGAGTTTTCCGCATCCGCCGTGGGAACGCCACCACCCTCTAGGATCAAAGGCGCAGATGCAGCATGGATGCAGCTAATGGGATTTCGGTCTTTGACCACTTGGTGGTGGGTCTGATCTACTCACCTCCCACCGTTTAGATAGACATAGAAAAGCTAAAAGCTTGGCATGGTGCTCCAGACTACACGGTCTACAGTATCAAGTAGTGATACTACAAAATTAAATTAAATTATGGAAATGAACCAGAAAACGGACACCGAGAGAGAATACAAGGATTAGCATACGTGTGTGTATGGGGGAGGGGGGAGGGTGCATGTGCGTGTGTGTGGGGGGGGGGGGGGGTGCATGTGCGTGTGTGTGTGTTGGCGGGGGGGGGGGGGGGGGGGCATGTGCGTGCGTGTGTGTGTGTGTGTGTGTGTGTGTGTATGTGTGTGAAGGATTGAAAGGGTTTTTAATTAATTTTGAGGAAAAATTTGTTTCACAGCCAGCGATCAGAAACCTTCGGATGTATATGTAGGACTATTTGAGAGAGATAACGGGCCCATCCGCCACCTTGCAGTTGATTTTCCCCATTTCTCTCCTCATCAATCCTACTTGTCTTTGTACATACATCTACATCTACTGTTCTTGCAATCAAATGAACCCCTCGATAGGCACGTTGCCTTTGGGTCATTTCATAATAATAATAATAATAATAATAATAATAATCTACTTGCAATTACTTGGTTTGGAGCTCTCTCTCTCTCTCACACACACACACACTCTCTCTCTCTCACTCTCACACTCGCTCTCTCTCTCACTCTCACACACACACTCTCTCTCTCTCCCAATCTCTCTCTCTCTCTGTGTTTCTCTCGCTCTCCCCCTGGGCCTTCAGCATGTGTTTTGTAAATGTGGTTTGCCTGATTATTGAAGGCGAAAACTGCAACAGTACATTAACCTTGACAACGCACACACCTGGTCACTTGGCATGAAATTCCGAAGCAATGGCACGTACCTACGTTTGAAACTGCCAATTTCTTAAAGCACCATCACCGACCTTGTGCTAACACTTTTCTGTGGTGCAATTTGTGTCTCCATGTTCATCTCCATGCAGCTCGCTTAATGGTGTACAAATGCCGTCGTTACGACTTTTACGCTATGAACCAAGCAACCATTGAACATAGATCTGCTCAGAAACGATGTGAGGATGAAAAGATGGCCCTTCCAAAATCTAGGACTCAATGTTTTCAGTCGTTTCTCAAGTTACTTGGCACAGAGCAAGCCTGGATTCAAGGACTTTCAGACCGGTATTACAGCGACCCATGGCCCATCGTCTGCGCAAAGCGTAAGAACAGTAACTAGTTGATTTTTGGAATAGTCCCAAGTTCCAAGCCCTCAAAATATTGTTGTTGTCTGTTGTTGTTGAAACAATTTTAATACCGCAACAAGAAGGATGAGCTGAAGTGACATCGGGAAAACAATCTGTAAGGAATGGAGAACTCATCCAACATAGTTAGGAAGGACAACTTTACAGCACTCAAATATCCAAAAAATGTTTGTACTTGGAGAGCACTACCTCTTCTTCAGCCTGCTCAACCTCTACTGACGATAGTTGAATTCCCAAAACACTTTGTACGGCGCAGGGAGTGGCGCTTTCTTCCAGGTTTGCCGAGTGGACGGCCCTGCATTAATTTCGCGTGCTCCAGCCGGCAGCCATGAGTCAGTCAAGTGTCAGTCAGTCGGCGGGAAGCGCGATCTCCAACGTTTGGAGCAGCCACCGTCTTCTAAAACGTTTATCTGCAACAGATAATCATGATGAGCATGACATAAAACAGAACAAAGCTGAATCATCAAAAGTACAGTAAAACCGGGTTTAAGCGACCGCTCCACGGTGAAAGCAAAAGCAGTCGTTAAAGCCAGGTGGTCTTTAGAACCAGGTCCCACAGTGTCTGTGTAGAAAAGTCGGGGCATGGAAAAACGGTCGTTCAGAGCAGGTGGTCCCTAAAACCAACGGTCACTTTCACCAGGTTTTATGGTACTTCAAAAATCAGGATTTGAGACTAAACAACCACATCCTCACCACTTAGCTCACTTTCTGCTTAACTGCAGTATTCACCATTCGATGTAGGTTCACAGATGGCCATCGAAGAACAAAGTTTATGGATCATTTCTATAATATTTCATTTCATAGTTGTTCCATGAAATTAAATGGTTGTTCCATCAGTTTGAATTCTTTATTCTCACGATGGCACCATCGCCAATAAGAGATAAGTTGATGGGAAGGTGAGATTGTGAGTTGTTTATTTAGTTGTTCATTTCATAGTTAATCCATCGAAATATTTTGGGGGTGCACTTGTCCCCTGTGCCCCTCGCCAGGCACGCCCCTGGTCCTGATGAAAGACTACGAAAGGCATTGGCAATTTTCCAGTAGCTTCTGTGCATGATCTTTGAGGTGGTTTGTTCCCCCGTTGCGTTTTATCTCTTTTGTTTACAGCTTTATACTGCGATGTCCCTCCTATTCCCAATGGAGCAGTCAACAAGACGTCCGTCCGATTTACAGACAATGTAACCTATTCGTGCAATGATGGTCACGCGCTTGTGGGAAATCCGACGCCAAGTTGCCAAGGAGATGGAACACTCACTTCAGTACCTTTCTGCGATGCCAGTGAGTACAAGTGTGTGTGTGTGTGTGTGTGTGTGTACCTTGAAGATAATGTTCATTCCAAGCACCATTAGTGTACATACTTTGGATTTTCTACCCGAGTATACTCGAGCTTGAGAAAACAGGGCATGCTACAAAATGAGTATACTTGTGCGCAGGTGCAAAAGGTTAACACTTCACCCGCTTTTTTCTTATTTTCCTCTCCGGTGGCGTGATCCGCGAACTGACCGTGTTTAGTCCACCGTGAGGGGAAACACACTGGAGTAGCATTGGTATGTATGTATGGAGCCCTAGTTGAAATGACGACGTTAAAACACTGACAGCCACATCAGTACGAGTATACTAAACTATTGCTTCACTGGGCGCCTGCAATTAAATGTACAGTACTGGCAAATGAAATCCGACCCCCTTGGCGGCGCGATGCTCCGCCAAGGGGGTCGGATTTCAGTTGCCAGCACTGCAGTTCATTGTGACATTGAAAGCAAGATGTTGATCGTCTGTTACGGAATCACAGCCAATCCGTTCCCCGGGACGGAGGGCACAACGGACAAGACTAGTTTGTGTTTTGCATGATATTATTGACATTACGGAAATGGAGGCTACACTCAAAGGGACGAACAAGAAGACTGACAAAAGGACTCTCCACTACAAAACCGTGCATGCTCATATGTCATATCACACATGCACGCGACTAGACGAGACAGTTTAGGGAATGCCATCACACAGGAAAACAACACATCATTTCACAACACATCCAAGAAGCATTTCCTCACCATGGCTGGCTGCCGTCCAGGTCTGCTAGAGGTCATTGGTCTTCATACGTCGGAATTTTCGAGTCTGGTACGGCATGACGGCAGAAAATGTGTTGTCGAAGCTCGGTTCCTAGTCAGCAACAGATATCTTCACTTCACTTAGGCGCTCCGCCGGAGGACTGAGGAGTTCTCTGCTGGTAAAGGCGGTTTCTGAGATCAGGAAATCCTTGTACTTCCTCCGCGTCATCGAAATTGTCGCAGTTTGACTTTTGATATAAAACGGGGTATTTACTCTCCAGCACTCGTACCAGAGGCAAGGAATTCGACATAGGCGATAGTCATCAGTATAGAGTGACGGCAAAGGTCTATTTTCTGTTATTGAAAGCTGGAATTTTTGAACTAGACGCAATTTCTTCGCTGATGTCGCTGCGATGGTAATTTAGACTCGCTGAGATCAGTCAGGCATTGCAGCCTGCACATTTCTCATGCTGATGGCCATTCACTCAAGCCTCATCACTGTTTTACCTTAGCTGGGGTGAGAAAGACTTCGTGGAACAAGTGGCAGCGCTTGGAGAAACATCGAGGGGTCAGCAAACTAAATGCTTGCAACAGCGATAAAATTTGTCGCTCTGGCTGAGATACTCAGCACATGATTGTACCTGCAAGAGCCGTGTAGACTCTACACGTAGTGCTAGTGATGCACGCGCAGGTGCCGTACCGGTACCGGGCCATGGTATACCAGTAATGCTGAAAAAGAGGGCGCGCTGGACGTGATAGTACACTTACCTGCGTAGCTGCATGAGCTGTGACCACACAGCTAAAATAAAATAAAATGGGCATGCCACGGCTAAAAAAAAGGTCATTTCAAGATCGAGGTGATTCCGCCGACGGTAATCAACCGACCTCGCAACGATCGTGTATCCTTACTAGGCTTCGTTGGTGGTGAAATAGAAATCATCCAGAGCTAGCAGACGACAAGCATAGCAGCTCTTGTCCTGTGGAGAAAGTCAAAGCGTTTGAGATGAGGCACGACCAACTTTCAACCTTCCTTGAAATATTTCAGAACGATATTTTTGCGTCCATTGACATCAGCGACGATGAGGACTTCATCTCTGCATGAAAACTCTCAGTCCAACTGTCCTGGTACGTTACTCTAGTCTTCAGACTATCAAACTGTGTAATAAGTTTTGAATGGCTTAGCTTAGGGAGTTGTCAGTAACAAGTGACAAGTCACTAGTCAAACTGCGACAATTTCGATGACGCGGAGGAAGTAGAAGCAGGCTCCCTGGAGTAAAGAGTCACTCTCTGGGGGAAATACTCCACGAGGAAATAAGTAGTGAAGCCACACCAATAGAAGTAGGGTGAAATTGCCCTGTACCAACGCGAGACAAGGCACAGGTGCTCCTTATTGCAATACTACAATAATGTAATTTATTTACAGACTGAGTTTAAAGTCTAAAGACTTGGCAACGTCATGCCTGCACCTGGCTCTTGCGTTTTGATACCCCTCAGAATTTCCCACCTTGCTCCCCTTTATGTTCTGGCTGCCTGTTTTGGAGCCATCCGTTGCCTGATGATCGTAGTAATACGTGAAACTCTAGTTTTGTTTTGACACAGCTTCCAATCTCTCTTGTGTAATTTATTTACAGTATGAATTTTCACCTGTTTTTGTTTTATATTCAGGAGCTACACTAACTGGTTACCAATATTGCTCTCAGGTTTCAGCAGTCCTGAAGCGGACACATGACTACAAGTACTTCAATTATACAACGGCCAAGGCAGTGTGCCAGGGTCAGGGTGGCAAACTACTTAGCCAAGAAACATATGATCTTGGCTGTACGTCAGAACTGCTTCCTGTTAGCCAGGGTATCTACAGTCGTGTCGCCTGGATTGACACGAATTCTCTTTTAAGTTATGCCGAAACCACAAAGAGAACGACGGACGCAGTAAAGCCCTTCTGGCAAAGCGACAGGAAAGAACAACTATTCGTTGTGTGCGAATTCCGTAAGTCGTCCACAGTTTGTGCAAACAAAGGCTATGTCTACCAAATATAGGCGGGTTTGTTGCGCCTGGCTGACTTCTTTGTTTCTTCTGAAACTTCTTTAGGCAATTTGAGTGCTTTTTCATTTCCATGATGAATGCTGTGGTGGCAACAATTTCACGTTATTTTATCAACCCCCTACTGTCGTCTACACATGAGCTCATGCTACTTTTGGCACTGTGTTTTGTTTTCCTCGATCACAGCTTGTCGTCGTTCAGCTCAAGGTCAAGATCACATCCGTAGCATATCAGCGAGCGGTATTGTCGCATGTGATCCCGGATATTCATACAGTGCACCAGTGTGCTCATCCAGCACGTTAGCTACCAGATGCGAGCGTACTTGTACGTATACATATATTTCGTTGAGTTCTTGCCCCCTTATTACCCCATCAAAAACGTGATACATGACCATTGCTAGCGCCAACCCTACAGTCCCTTCATTGGACTCCGATTGGCATTACAGATCAAGTGGTTAATGGAAATGGGTTACCGATTACCTAAGATATAAATTCGAGCTCAGACATTGAGCCAAAATAATCAAAAAAGTGTACTTATGCTCAAACCTGAAAGAAATTAACTTTGACCTGACAGTTAAGAGTCAATGTATGTAACAACCAAATACATTGATAGGTGTTTTAGTTATCAATAATTTTTTTTAACAAACTCCAAGCCCTCCATTAAACGAAGCTTTTTTCGTGTAAAAGATCGATAATAATTATTGTTAATTGCCCATTAGATGTCTTAGATTTAGAACTGGTGAATCAGTGGTTATACATTTTGAAAAAAATACTAACGACGCCGAGTAACGGGCCCAGAGATGCCAGGCGACTTCGTAGTCGTTGTTGTCGTGATTTGATTTGAGGATGGCTTGGCCTGTATATGTCATTATCTTCGTAAATTCTGTATACGACAAGTACCTGGTTCAAGTCCAGAATTCGGAGTAGTAGTTTTGTTTCAGCCATGCTGCTACCCACAGTCAACTGGAAACTCGCGGCCAGACATGGTACATGGATGCGGCGATTCAATTCCGGGGTTTTATTATGCCATTGATGGTGATTCGTTGTTCACAGTCTTTCTCAGCTTTTAAGGATGCATTTCAGCTAAACTAGTACTGTATTGTGCTACCTGCTGTTGACACATGGTGACACCTCCCTTCCTTTCTTCTTTTGTTAATGCTGTTTTCCGTGGTTGGATTCCCCCTCCCTTTCTTGTATCGGCTATGTATTATTATGTGCCATGAAGTTGAGACGATAAATAAAATGACCCTTATCCCCTCACCCCACCGCTGGGCGCTGCATCTGACGCTGGGTTTATACCCGGTGTTAACAGCTGTCTTGAGGTCCTTTCGGGAATGGACACGATAATTTACTGTGCGTTTACATTTGAGCTGAGTCCATGGTCTATTGTGGGTTTCGCTTTGCCAAAAAATAACTTTCTTGTTTTGTTTACAGCTTTATACTGCAATGTACCTATTATTGCTAATGGAAAAGCTGACAAGACATCCGTCAAACTTACACACAACGTAACCTATTCGTGCGATGAAGGCCATGCGCTGGTGGGAAATCCGACACCAACTTGCCAAGCTGATGGAGCACTCACTTCAGTACCTTTCTGTGATGCCAGTGAGTACCACTGTGCACATGTACCGTGAAAAAGCCGCCAGATAATGATGTACTGTATTTGCTTGAATATAACACACACCTGAGTATAATGTACCCCCCCCCTCCCTTCCCCCTTCAGACCAATGTTCTGGCAATTCAAGGCATATCTGAAGTGTAATGCGCGCGTATTTTCGATTTAAGAAAGTTGTAGATTATAAAGACTGCACTCATAAAGGTGAGGGAGTTGGAAAAGTTGATTGTCACCACCAGAACAGTGAGAACTGGCATTGAGGGTCATTTGCCGTCAATGTCTGTTCTCACAACTGCATTGTCCGACACTGACTCACGCTGCTGCCTGGTGCTCGAGAAGCGTGTGCTGCGCTGGAAGCGGACCGTCATAGTAAGGAATTAGTTGGTGTTTCTAGGTCATGTTTTGGCTTGGACAGCGCTACATAGTCCAGTGCTGAAGAAGCAGAAAATTCATTAGCCTACTCAAGCTCAACTGATTGGGGTGAAATCCCGAACCACTGTCTATGGAGCAGGAGTGGTGCTTTCTTGCAGATTTGCCGAGTGGAAGGTTCCGGACGGGCGTCTCGTGTGCTACAGGCGCAGTCGTGAGTCAGTCAAAGGTCGAATCAGTCTGCAGGAAGCGCGAGCTTCGACGCACGGAGCAGACACTGTCTTCACGAATCACTGCCGTTGTCGCAACGTCTGTCGCAAGGAAGACAGTGTGAAAATAGATCCAAGTTGGCGAGATGGACATTAGAGTGTGATATGTGGCACAACAAGGGTGGCAAATACATTTTTAAAGGGGAAAATGACAAACAGTCAAAAACAACGACTTGGAGTGAAAAACCTGTCAGCGCCTTCTGGGAAAGCACCTGCATACACTACTGCACATTGGCTGTGGCTGTTGACAGCGTATAGTTAAAACCTGTCAATGTGACCACTCGGATATGGCGACCACCTGTCCTAGAAGACCACGGAAACCAGGATCAAGGGATGCTTTTTCCAGTCAAAAGACCCTGGATAAGGAGACCACCTGGTAACTGTAGCACAAGGTCCCTTGAGTGATCGCCTTATTTGATGAGAATTTATAGGACGTGACGCGCCTACGTTCAAATGATCGTAACTTCATCAAATCTTATTCGTTTCTCACAATCGAAATATGTAGGTCGAAGAGACAACTCTCAGCTTTCTCCTACAATCACCGAAGCGATCTGGTCAGAGATGATAGTGCGTAGTGCTCGACGTATAGGCATATCCAAAAAGACTTTTTGCTCAGTGTGTGGGCACTTGATTTTCTTTTCTTCTGCGCATTTTGCCACTTGGTGCCATGACAACTTCTGTTCAAATCAAGTAGTAGAATTGCGGGCATGTTCAAATAAAAGTGAGCTCGGTAGATGCAGTGCATCGTTTCTTTGTTGCACTAGCTTACCAGGCAGCTCAAGACCTTTAAAATTGCATAATAAAAAATAAATTTCACGGTTCGCGTGAGACTCGGCTGAAAGCCGAGTTTTCCGCATCCGCATGTGGTGTGTTAATGACACGTTTTGCTGGTCCTTAGAGTCCTGGTGCACTTCCAAGCAGCAGTCAAAGGGTTAAAACAACTACAAAATTTAATCGAATCACAGAACATAAATGATTTCATTTGTTTATGTATATATTCAGGAGCTGCACTGACCGGCTATCAATATTGCTCTCGGGTTTCGGCAGTCCTGAAACGGACACACGACAAGTACTTCAATTTTACAACGGCCAGGGCTGTATGCCACGGTCAGGGCGGAACGCTTCTTACTCCAGAAACATACAACTCTCACTGTGCATCAGAACTGCTCGATGGTACCTATCGAGCCTGGCTTGACAAGATTGTATTCAGATCAGCTGGGGATTATGCTCATACCACACGGATTGGAGGAGAACGTTATCCCACCAGTTCATTGGATACGCCATTATACGTTGTGTGCCAGTTCTGTAAGTTGTGCACAGCCGGCAAAGGCTTTGTCTGCCAAATATAGGCAGGTGTGGTGCGTCTGGTTCACTCCTTGGTTTCTTCTGAACCTTCCTTATGCAACTTAACTGCATTTTCCTTTCCACGATGAATGCTGCTGTTTTGCGGAGTTTCATGGTATCCTCCATAAACCCCCTGCTGCCTTCTACACGTGAGATCAAACTGGTTTTGCCTCTGGGTTTTTTTTTTTTGGTCTCGATCACAGCTTGTAATGGTTCACCACAAGGCAAGGATCACATCCGTGACATCACACCGAGCTGTGATGTCATCTGTGATCCTGGATACGCATACAATGTGTCACTCTCCTCACCAAACTCCTTAAATGGCAACTGCGAGGGTATGTATTCAATACCAATTGTTACGTGCTAAATTTTGTTGAACTGGTGCTCCTGTGGAACGTCTAATTTTAGCAAGCACTACAATGTTTTGGCCTATTCTGAATCTGCACGAATTCGCGATGAAATGTCATAGCGACCCATGGTTTGGAGGTCAAAAAAGAAGAAAACACTATCGTATTAGATGGAAAAGGATTAGTACTGGGGTTAGGTAGTATTTAACCCTTTATCGGCGAGTGCATTTTGTGTATGTAATTCATAACATTCAATTGAGAACTGATAACTCACAACTAGGCCTCATGTTGTGTTGTGCAAGTTATGTTTTTCTTGGAAGTCTGGTACTACTTCTTGACCATGGAAAAATATATTTCCTCATACCATACACTTATGCTGCTAAATTGGCAATTATACGTCTAAACATGGAATTTGTACAAATGCAAATCGTCAGAGTTCCGACATTGACATGATACTGCCAAAGCAAGTCGACACCGGAGAGGAAACAAATGCAATCGCCGTTGCAGACTTCACTGGCCATGCCTCGCTCACAATTGAGAGCAGCATCGTCCCAGAATCGCTGTCCGATGGCTGAGTAGGGTTGTGCACATGCCACACTGCGCTGCCATCCCACAAGTACATAGAAAGTCGATTGCCTGAAGTCCCGTCTTTAGGAGAATGCCGACACGGGGATCACTGTCCATGCCTTCCCCACCATAAGCTCCATCAGATTCTTCCAGGTACATCACAACGACATCGTCTTTAGCGGCTGAAAGTTCCCCATATTTGTGTGAGAATTTACTTAGTGTACGCCATGCTCCGTAATTTGAAATTCGCTTTAATACATTAGCGCCCCAAACAAAGTATATTATCTATATGTCATCGGTCCCAGAGCGAAGGACTACAAGGTCCTTGTCAGAGAAGTCCTCCGAGGATGAAAGGAACTCACAGCATAAGGGAAATGTACCTGACAAAGTTTTGACGGAGGCAAACGGCATTGTCGGCACACGTGTATTCACGTTACTTTTGCATTGCGCAGTTCTTACTGAAATCAAATGGGACACGCGCCGATCTCTTCAGCAACAGATAGAATGGTACGTAGGCTGTGCGAGGGTCGCGGGGAAATCCTCGTAGGCTGATGCTTCCATTTATACCAGGCATGTTTTTGAATGCATGCCTACTGCATCATCATTGACGCATTCAAGTATCCGGCTGCCGGTAAAGGGTTAAAGGAGTGTTGACAAATTTAGGTGATTTTTTAATGCTATCAACATGTACCAAGCAGCGAAGTTCCTGATTAAACATTGCAAAAGGCCTCTCTGAAATTTCAGCAGCTTCTGTGTTCATTGTTCTGTGTACAGTTATATACTGCGACGTCCCTGCTATTGCTAATGGAACAGCCAACAGGACTTCCGTCAGATTCAAACACAATGTACCCTACTCATGCGATGGTGGCCTCCCGCTGGTGGGAAATCCGACGCCAAGTTGCGAAGCTGATGGAAAACTCAGTTCAGTACCTTACTGCGATGCCAGTGAGTAAAACTCTGTGTGTGTGTGCGTGCATGCGTATGTGTGCGCGTGCATGCGTGCGTGCGTGCGTGCGTGTGTGTGCACCATGAAAAAGCCTGCCTGAGAAGAATGTATAGTATTTGTGAGGACTATAACGCACATCTGAGTGTAATTTGGTTGCCCTTTTTTAACGACCAACCTTTTTGCTTTGCAAGGTTTCAATAATACTAGTTACAGTTTGCATGTCACTCATTGAAGGATCCATGGTCTTACCACACCTGTCAATGAAATCCAGGCAGAAGGGCCAACAAAAGCAATCTCGATATTGTTAGAAAGTATCTCAGTTAGCACCTTTCTAAGGTTATGCAGACCGCACTGTAGCCACAGTTCATGTTTCACACAGTTATACACCACTACCCAAAAACGGTCCCTTGGCTACAAATTCTTCCAAAAATATGAAAATCAAAATTTTCGGGCCAGGCCCGTCTTCAGGAATTAAAGAAAAATTGGATTTTATTATTACTTTTGGAAGAATTTGTAGCCAACAGACCTTTTTCGACTGTGTACCTGTGTAAATCAGTAATAACAACTACAAGGTCTATCTAAAGTAGAATGCCTAGCCTTCAGTTTGAAGCATCTTCGATCATAAAGACAGTACAGTAGAACCTGGTGTAAGCGACCTCTGTGTTTAGCGAGCACCTGCTCTTAACAACCGTTTTTCCATGCACGGACAGTTCTACACAGACACTGTGGGACCTGGTTCTAAAGACCACCTGGCGTTAACGGCCACTTTTGCTTGCACCGAAGGGTGGTCGCTTAAACCAGGTCTTAGTCTACCACACTGTGACCATTGTCAGAATTCATCAAAACATTATCGGCCTGAAACGATTATACCAATTACTCGGTAAGCAATTGATAATTCCTTATCAACCAATGCAGGCAGGCATAGTGGGATGGTCCAAGACCATGATTGAGAAACAGAGGGTACCAGGTTCAAGTCCTGCTTGGAAGCGGAAGGATTTTTTCCAGCCGTGCTGCGACCCACAGTTAATTGGGAACTCGTGGCCTGGCACGAGGGAAACATGGATGCAGTGAATGGGATTTCGGTCTTTGACCACTTTGTGGTGGGTTGGATCTACTCACCTCCCAGCGCTTAGGAGCTGCATCTGCGCCTTGATCCAATAGGGTGGTGGCGTTCCTGGGGATGCGGAAAACTGGGCCTTTGGCCGAGTCTCACGCGAACTGTGACATTTTTTTATCAACCAAGTAATCGAAATAGAGGTTGCGACTTCGGCGATGATTTTGTTTAGGAATGGGTTTGCTCCCACACTGGAGCTCGCGCTATTCCGCCGACGACTTGACACTTGACTGACTCACGACTGCCATCCAGAGAACACGAGAAGTCCATCGAACCTTCGACTCGGCAAACCTGCAAGAAAGCACCACTCCCTGCTCAATACACAGTGTTTCGGGGAATTCACCCCTCATCAGTTGAGCTTGAGTAGGCTGAGGAAGATTGTGCCTGAAGAGCACCACTTATATAGTGCTGTCCAGGCACAAACATCACCAGGGATACAAACTTACAGAGACACTCCGTTTCCAGCGCGACAAACACCTCGTGAACACCAGATAGCAGCGTGAGTCAGTTATCGCTCCTGGACGGTGAGAACAGACGAAGAGGACCCTCGGTCATTCACAACGCTGTCACCTCCAAACCACCTAGTCGCACGCCCGCGCTGGGCACAACAGTACGAAATAGAGGTTGCGACTTCGGCGATGATTTTGTTTAGGAATGGGTTTGCTCCCACACTGGAGCTCGCGCTATTCCGCCGACGACTTGACACTTGACTGACTCACGACTGCCATCCAGAGAACACGAGAAGTCCATCGAACCTTCGACTCGGCAAACCTGCAAGAAAGCACCACTCCCTGCTCAATACACAGTGTTTCGGGGAATTCACCCCTCATCAGTTGAGCTTGAGTAGGCTGAGGAAGATTGTGCCTGAAGAGCACCACTTATATAGTGCTGTCCAGGCACAAACATCACCAGGGATACAAACTTACAGAGACACTCCGTTTCCAGCGCGACAAACACCTCGTGAACACCAGATAGCAGCGTGAGTCAGTTATCGCTCCTGGACGGTGAGAACAGACGAAGAGGACCCTCGGTCATTCACAACGCTGTCACCTCCAAACCACCTAGTCGCACGCCCGCGCTGGGCACAACAGTACGAAATAGAGGTTGCGACTTCGGCGATGATTTTGTTTTGGGTCCTCTTCGTCTGTTCTCACCGTCCAGGAGCGATAACTGACTCACGCTGCTATCTGGTGTTCACGAGGTGTTTGTCGCGCTGGAAACGGAGTGTCTCTGTAAGTTTGTATCCCTGGTGATGTTTGTGCCTGGACAGCACTATATAAGTGGTGCTCTTCAGGCACAATCTTCCTCAGCCTACTCAAGCTCAACTGATGAGGGGTGAATTCCCCGAAACACTGTGTATTGAGCAGGGAGTGGTGCTTTCTTGCAGGTTTGCCGAGTCGAAGGTTCGATGGACTTCTCGTGTTCTCTGGATGGCAGTCGTGAGTCAGTCAAGTGTCAAGTCGTCGGCGGAATAGCGCGAGCTCCAGTGTGGGAGCAAACCCATTCCTAAACAAAATCATCGCCGAAGTCGCAACCTCTATTTCGTACTGTTGTGCCCAGCGCGGGCGTGCGACTAGGTGGTTTGGAGGTGACAGCGTTGTGAATGACCGAGGGTCCTCTTCGTCTGTTCTCACCGTCCAGGAGCGATAACTGACTCACGCTGCTATCTGGTGTTCACGAGGTGTTTGTCGCGCTGGAAACGGAGTGTCTCTGTAAGTTTGTATCCCTGGTGATGTTTGTGCCTGGACAGCACTATATAAGTGGTGCTCTTCAGGCACAATCTTCCTCAGCCTACTCAAGCTCAACTGATGAGGGGTGAATTCCCCGAAACACTGTGTATTGAGCAGGGAGTGGTGCTTTCTTGCAGGTTTGCCGAGTCGAAGGTTCGATGGACTTCTCGTGTTCTCTGGATGGCAGTCGTGAGTCAGTCAAGTGTCAAGTCGTCGGCGGAATAGCGCGAGCTCCAGTGTGGGAGCAAACCCATTCCTAAACAAAATCATCGCCGAAGTCGCAACCTCTATTTCGTACTGTTGTGCCCAGCGCGGGCATGCGACTAGGTGGTTTGGAGGTGACAGCGTTGTGAATGACCGAGGGTCCTCTTCGTCTGTTCTCACCGTCCAGGAGCGATAACTGACTCACGCTGCTATCTGGTGTTCACGGGGTGTTTGTCGCGCTGGAAACGGAGTGTCTCTGTAAGTTTGTATCCCTGGTGATGTTTGTGCCTGGACAGCACTATATAAGTGGTGCTCTTCAGGCACAATCTTCCTCAGCCTACTCAAGCTCAACTGATGAGGGGTGAATTCCCCGAAACACTGTGTATTGAGCAGGGAGTGGTGCTTTCTTGCAGGTTTGCCGAGTCGAAGGTTCGATGGACTTCTCGTGTTCTCTGGATGGCAGTCGTGAGTCAGTCAAGTGTCAAGTCGTCGGCGGAATAGCGCGAGCTCCAGTGTGGGAGCAAACCCATTCCTAAACAAAATCATCGCCGAAGTCGCAACCTCTATTTCGTACTGTTGTGCCCAGCGCGGGCGTGCGACTAGGTGGTTTGGAGGTGACAGCGTTGTGAATGACCGAGGGTCCTCTTCGTCTGTTCTCACCGTCCAGGAGCGATAACTGACTCACGCTGCTATCTGGTGTTCACGAGGTGTTTGTCGCGCTGGAAACGGAGTGTCTCTGTAAGTTTGTATCCCTGGTGATGTTTGTGCCTGGACAGCACTATATAAGTGGTGCTCTTCAGGCACAATCTTCCTCAGCCTACTCAAGCTCAACTGATGAGGGGTGAATTCCCCGAAACACTGTGTATTGAGCAGGGAGTGGTGCTTTCTTGCAGGTTTGCCGAGTCGAAGGTTCGATGGACTTCTCGTGTTCTCTGGATGGCAGTCGTGAGTCAGTCAAGTGTCAAGTCGTCGGCGGAATAGCGCGAGCTCCAGTGTGGGAGCAAACCCATTCCTAAACAAAATCATCGCCGAAGTCGCAACCTCTATTTCGTACTGTTGTGCCCAGCGCGGGCGTGCGACTAGGTGGTTTGGAGGTGACAGCGTTGTGAATGACCGAGGGTCCTCTTCGTCTGTTCTCACCGTCCAGGAGCGATAACTGACTCACGCTGCTATCTGGTGTTCACGAGGTGTTTGTCGCGCTGGAAACGGAGTGTCTCTGTAAGTTTGTATCCCTGGTGATGTTTGTGCCTGGACAGCACTATATAAGTGGTGCTCTTCAGGCACAATCTTCCTCAGCCTACTCAAGCTCAACTGATGAGGGGTGAATTCCCCGAAACACTGTGTATTGAGCAGAGAGTGGTGCTTTCTTGCAGGTTTGCCGAGTCGAAGGTTCGATGGACTTCTCGTGTTCTCTGGATGGCAGTCGTGAGTCAGTCAAGTGTCAAGTCGTCGGCGGAATAGCGCGAGCTCCAGTGTGGGAGCAAACCCATTCCTAAACAAAATCATCGCCGAAGTCGCAACCTCTATTTCGTACTGTTGTGCCCAGCGCGGGCGTGCGACTAGGTGGTTTGGAGGTGACAGCGTTGTGAATGACCGAGGGTCCTCTTCGTCTGTTCTCACCGTCCAGGAGCGATAACTGACTCACGCTGCTATCTGGTGTTCACGAGGTGTTTGTCGCGCTGGAAACGGAGTGTCTCTGTAAGTTTGTATCCCTGGTGATGTTTGTGCCTGGACAGCACTATATAAGTGGTGCTCTTCAGGCACAATCTTCCTCAGCCTACTCAAGCTCAACTGATGAGGGGTGAATTCCCCGAAACACTGTGTATTGAGCAGGGAGTGGTGCTTTCTTGCAGGTTTGCCGAGTCGAAGGTTCGATGGACTTCTCGTGTTCTCTGGATGGCAGTCGTGAGTCAGTCAAGTGTCAAGTCGTCGGCGGAATAGCGCGAACCAAGTAATCGGTACGCTAAAGATTACTCCGTGACTAGAGTCACTAGGGATTTTGAGTCCAAAAAGAACTGAAAACCCTCGTTTTGTGAAGTTTGAATCCGCTTCCGCTGTGTGTATGCCTGTGCCATGGGGCGTGGTGCATATTCTGAGGTTAAATTACCTTACTGCCATGTTTCGGAGCTACCCTGTCACTAACGCAGTTTTTTGGTTTTATTTAAGGCCTAGCTTTTGGCAATAGAGTATTTTTGCACACACTGCTAACACTTTGTGCTAACGTTAAAGATTAAAAATCGATTTTAAAATCGATCGTTAAGCTAAAGAGTAATCGATAGGTTAAAATCCACGATCGTTTCAGCCCTACTTGAAAACTATCAAAGAGATCATAAATTTGGTATGATGCATGTGCTACTGATGTGACCTCATGTACATCATGCATTAGCAGTGTGGCTGGCAGTAGACACTAGAACACACTATGGCTAGCAAAGGTTGAGACGTGACAAAGTTTGCAAAAATTTGATGCATTGCACCATATTTTGGGTTGGGCTCACCTTCCCCTCCTGCATTGCACTGCGCTTGCCCAAGTGCATGCATTCTCGTAGTGGAAGCATATTGAGCACCAGCTATCCGGGGCCTGAAATACCGAGTCTAAAGTGTGCACTATACTCCAGCAAGTGCAGTACATTATCCGGATCACAGAGAGCTGTTTCACCACACAGATGCTCTGTGATTTGTATCCCACTCATTTTCTTATTTTTTGGACACTGGTAAAATGAAAAAAAGGAAATTATTTCGTCCGTTCCCGAAGGGAACTCACGGCAACCGCTAACACCCGGTAAACCCTAGAGGACAGTGGTGTGATCCACAAACTGACCGTGTTTAGTCCAGCGTGCCATCGATCAAGAGCTACTATGTGCATGCATGGAGTACCGGACAGTGGATGTGACAATTGTTGTTGCAAGCCGTTTAATTAATAGTAAGAGGAGGGAGCTATACGAAATTAAAACGACGACAAAATATTATAAGAGTCATACTGTAGCTCAGTTGGTTAGAGCAGTGCTCGTGAATAGCAAGGTCCCTGGTGCGAGTCCCGGCGGTGTGACTGATGATTTTTCTTCCTTTTATATCTGGCTTGCAAGTGTTGAGTTTCGGAGAGAAGAGAGCAGTGCGTGGCACGTGGCCTCTAATTTCCTAACACTTTGAAATTCTCCGTGAAGTCCAGATTTGAAAATGACAAAATATAATTGATTTTAGAGTAGTTAAATGCTTTCATCTCTTTGTGTATATCTGTTTGTGTATATATTCAGATGCTACGCTGAAAGGTTACCAATACTGCTCTGGCATGTCATCAGTACTAAAACGAACGGACGAAAACAAGTACTTCAATTTTACAACGGCCAAGGCAGTTTGCCAGGGTCAGGGTGGCCAACTTCTTACTCCAACAGCCTACAATTCCGGTTGCACATCAGAACTCCTCTCCGGAAGCCGCCAAGCCTGGATCGACGTGATTTCACTCAGACCATCGGGAAATGATGCTCAAACCACACAGATCGGAGGAGAGCGCAGTCTCGCCAGTTCAGTGAAAGAGCAATTGCACGCCGTGTGTGAATTCCGTAATTTGTCCACAGTTTGCATCAGGAAAGGCTTTCTCTACCAAATATGGACAGGTTTGCAGAGTCTGGGTCACTGCTCAGCTTCTTCTGAGCCTTCTGTAGGCAATTTGACTGCATTTTCCTTTCCAGGAGAAAAATGCTGTTATAATAATATAATGATCAAGAGTATATGAAAACCAGAGTGTGCAGCTCGGATGGGTTGCTGTCACCGCGAAATTCCGTGATTACATCATTTTAGTGATGTAGTGCGTACAAGCAGGATTCAAGCAGGTCTCTTTCTGCAGCAACTGCAGCCCAGTTGTACGCACTATGCCATTTCCCACCTCAGATCTGCACCAAATATGATGTAAACACGGAATTCCGCCGTGGCAGACACCCATAGTAGAAAAGCCCCAAGCTCCACACTCTGGTTTTCTTGTACTCTTGTTATGATTCATCAACCCCCTACTGTTGTCTATACATGATCTGAAACTAGTTTTGCCATGGTGTATTTTGTCCTCGATCACAGCTTGTCATCGTTCCGCTCCGGATCAAGATCGCATTGTTAGCATATCAGCGAGCGGTGTTGTCACGTGTGACCCTGGCTACTCGTACAGTGCAAGAGCGTGCACATCCAGCTTGTTCTTAGGCAAATGCGAGGGTATGTATACATAATAAATGCTAGCTGCCAAATTTGAACTGGTTCTGACTGTATATACATGTAGAATATAGTTACAGCGGTGAACAATTACTCTCAACGCGTCTCCATAATATTATGTCTTTTTTCGTCCTACATTTATTATTTTTCTCAACATCCGAGTTTCAAATTGAACTGGTCCTACCTTCCTTTTCTTTGCGAGAAATTACTAACGAAGCAAAGTAATGAAACTGCAGATACCAGGCGACTTTGTATTACTATTCTCCCTCGTTGATATCACAAAATTGCAGTTGAAAGGGCAAAATTCGATTGCCTTCCCCAAAAAGATTACGAAAACCTGCGGTTTTGAACTGATATCCCACAATATTCCCAATTGTAATATACACAACCAAGACAGAATTCCGGTCTGTCGAAAAAGATGTTTTAGCAACTCGGGAAAATAGTACCGTAAAGTACCACGAGAGCGCCCCACGTCGTTTTGTGGAGGTGGTCTCCTGTCTGTAGGTCATACAGCATGAACTTGTACGCATAATGCACATGGTGCAGTCAATCTGTACGATTGATGAGTCACGGGCTCCACACAAAAACCTGCTATGACCTTAGTACACACACATTGCGACTATGTGAACTAGTGCAGTCGTAGCAAAATCATATTGTAAATCAAGGACCGCGGGCAAGGTTGGGCAGTGCACAACTCTTGCGATCTGCAAGGCCACAGATCTCGTACAATTTTAACCAAAAGTGGTTTGTGAACTGTTCGCGCTGGTGATACTCGGTGCCGGGAGCCAGAACTGATGCTAAAGATGAGGTCCATTCGCCAATCTTGTAGTTACTTCAAGGTGGCAAATTAAGTCATCATGCCAACCCGTCCTTTTCGGATTACATGCTTGACTGTTGTGCAACTTATGAGACAAGTACAATGTAGAGTAAAGGACCAAGGAACTACAAGTTAGGCTTTGATTGTGCTTTGTAGTAGATTTGGTACTAAAACCGTATGCGGGACGGATCGGGAGTTGGCTCACCGCCGGTGCTTCCCGGCGCCGATTTGGCGTATGTTAACCAACCCTGAGGTTCTCACACCTTTCAAAAGTTGTTGTACTCTGCCGTACGATTTTCCCTTCCCTGGCTGTAAAATCAAGTTGGGGCGCTCTTGCGAGACGCGGCGATCTGGCGGTACTTTATGGAAATTACATTACAGTATGAGTTAGCTAGTTTGTTCCCGCCAACAAATATGCCTTTCGTATTTTGTGTACAGGTATATACTGCGATGTACCTGTTATTGCTAATGGAACAGCCGACAAGACGTCTGTCAGATTTACACACGATGTAACATATTCGTGCAATGATGGCCTCCCGCTGGTGGGAAATCCGACGCCAAGTTGCCAAGCTGATGGAACGCTCACTTCAGTACCTTTCTGCGATGCCAGTAAGTACAACTGTGTGCATGTGCATTGAAACTTGCGCCAGCAATTCAAGTACCGTATTTCCTGGAGTTTAATTCACACCTGAGTACAATGTGGAACCCCTTTCTCACCAACCTGGCAGTACAAGCTATATCCGGAGCAAAATGCGGATTTGAGATTCCAGAAATTCACGATTTACAAGGACAGTATGCATAAGTTTGAGGCATTCGAAACCGGGAAAAGTTAGAAGGAAAAACTGGCCGTTATCACTGGAACTCGAATGGGCGGCCACCAGTTCTTGCCAGCCATGCTATTCCACTAGGCTACGGTGGAGGCGTCATCCAGGCTGCGACAGTTTAACATTTGCTGCCGACATCGAAACTCACACTTCCCGGGGGAACCTATTTCTCTCACAGATAAACTATTAATAATTCATAAAAAAAAACACTGTAATTGTCCACAAACTCCAATGCAGCCACATACATATTTTGACTCCAACTCGACTCCACCACTTCTCTATTTTGTGTCAGTTTCGAGTAAGTGAATTAGTTTGACTTGACTCATGAGCACCTATGGACAACGTCCTCACACGTATGGTTTCCGTGGAGAATCTGTTCGAGATCAGTTTGACTAATTACTTACCTCGACGTGGTTGTGGGTTGTCGGTGACAGCCGTTGGCGCAGCTAGTTGAGCGGTGTCGTACTGAAAAAGCAACATTTAACAAATTACGAAGTCTTGTATACGGAGGAAGTACACAATACTTTGGGATGTTTGAGTTACTATAACACCACTATGAGTTGACTCACACCTCTAATACTCCTGACCTTAAATCTTAAGAACAAAGAGAGTGAGCAAAGGAAATCTCTCAAGGAAAGTTTGAAGGCCGTTGGTTAGGGCTACCGAGCAGTGCTCAAGCTGGCTTTCATGCTGTGGAATGTCTCAATACTCATAGTCAGTTCTGTGCTAGATTGTGCATGTCTGACAGTTCAAAACCGGGTGTAGTTGGTGTACTCGATTGCATAACTTGTGTTCACATTTTTCCATGTTACAATTAATTAAATCTATTAATATGATTGCAAGAGCATGAAGCATGCTTGTCATCATCATAATAGTATAGTTTTGTCTCTCTCCTTCTATTGCTCAGGAACACAGAGGCGGAAAGAGGCTGGTCCTCAAGTACGCGAAACTGTTCATAATAATAATAATAAATAATAATAAGAGCATGAAACTTGAAGTAGCGGCACACACAACTTGATTGTCCTTGTTGTTCTGTTCTGTGTTCAGGTGCTACACTGACCGGTAACCGATATTGCCCTCAGGCGTCGTTAGTCCTCAAACGGACACGTGACTCCAAGTACTTCAACTTTACAATGGCCAGGGCGATATGCCAGGGTCAGGGTGGTAAGGTTCTTTCTCGCGACGCCTACAGGTCTGGCTGTACATCAGAACTCTTCCCTGGTGATGGCACCTATCAAGCCTGGATTGACACCCTGCCGTCCAGATCACCGGGAATCAGCGCTCATACCACACCGAAAGGAAGGAATCTCCATCCCAGCCGTTCAGTGGGCACGCCATTACAGGTCGTGTGCGAATTCCGTAAGTAGTCCACAGTTTTGCGCCAGCAAAGACATTGTCTACCAAATATAGGCAGGTTTGTTGCGTCTGGTTCACTCCTTGGTTGCTTCTGAACCTTCTTTGACTGCTTTTTCCTTTCCAAGGTGAACACTTTTGTAGCGCAATACCAGAGTATACTCCATCAATCCTCTACGGCCTTCTACATGTGAGATCAAACTTTTTTTGGGACTGCATTTTGTTTCTCCTCGATCACAGCTTGCCATCGTTCAGCTCAAGTTCAAGATCACATCCGTAGCATATCAACAGGTGGTGTTGTCACATGTGATACTGGATATTCATACAGTGCACCAGTGTGCTCCTCCAGCATGTCGATTGGAAAATGCCAGGGTATGTATACATAGCAATTGTAAGGTGATACAATAATTTGGTCAAAATGTTGCCACTTATCTCTCCTCTCTGAACGATACTAACGAAGCAGAGTAATGAGGATGCAGATGCCAGGCCACTTTGTATTGCTGTTTAGGGTTTACCGGTTGTTAGCGGCCGTCGTTTGTCCTGATAAAGTCATAATATTTCCACTCCCAACCTGCGCTAAATGATACTAGTTTTCCACTTGGATTCTTGCCACGTTAATTAAGTATGTTTGAATGAGGACAATAAGTACAAGGGGGAAGAATGGCGAGGGGTTAAAGTCATGATATTTCCACCCCGCTGGCTTTATCAAAATGCCTAGTACGGATCCATATCCTTGCGCAAGTTTGCGCCCCGACAACAAAACTATCTTTCTTGTTTTGTGTCCAGTTGTATACTGCGATGTGCCTGCTATTGCTAATGGAACAGCCGACAAGACATCCGTCAGATTTACACATAGTGTAACCTATTCGTGCGATGAGGAGCACGTGCTCGTGGGAAGTTCAACGGCAAGATGCCAAGCTGATGGAACCCTCACTTCAGTCGCTTTCTGCGAGGCCCGTGAGTACAAAGCTGTGTTGGTGTGCATTAAAAAGGGTGTAATACTGGACCCCTTTCCTGCTTTCTTGGCAATCCTAGAGAATTCACATCACCACAGCGAACCCATTTCAGTCTTCAATAATGGAAGCTTCCCCTTTTTATAGAAGAAAAAGAGAACGACCAAGGAACTACAAGTTACGCTATAATGTACACTAACACCACCAGTTGCTAACCAATCAGCTCATGCGATTACATTGCACGACACTGACCGACACTACTGATGTTCTACAACTAACTGGCTAAGAGTTCGAGCACATCTTGGATGTCCCCCCCCCCCCCCACCCACCCAATGTCCAATGGTCTTGCCAGCATCGTCATCGACATACATGAACATCCGCCAACGTCCTACACAGTTAAGACTTTCAGCTCGTGCTTATCTTGGTTGCGCTCACCTTCCTCTCCTTATGTTATTTCCATAACTTAGAACCTTCCAAGTTGGAAGGCTGTTGTTGGCGTGAGCAACCAAGATATGCTAGAGCTGTTAGCCAGTTAGTTGTAGAACGTCAGTACCGTCTGTCAGTGTCGTGCAATGTTATCGCATGAGTAGATTGTGTAGTAACTGGTGGTGTTAGTGGACACTAGAGCGCAACTCGTATTTCCTTGGTCCCTTTTTTCTTTTATAAATTAATCCTTGGGTCCATCTGAGTCTATTCCTACTTACCCTTTTACGTGGAAAATAATTCCCGTTTGCGAGGTTTTTTTCCACAGGCCATGGGTATGGCCAGTATTGTCCAGCTCAAGTATTGTAGGGCCAAAATGTAGCCTTTGTTATATGAGCGCCGGCTAATAAAGGAATTGCTCATCCCAGCATCAACAATACACAGCATTGTTATCATTACAGCGCCTAATTCACGAAATGCCCGATTCGAAGATCCTAGATCCTGTAACATCAGCTGATGAGGAAGGTAAACCCCTTTGTTTCAAGACCTGAGCAGCCTAGCCTGCATGGTCTGCACTGAGAGACGTGCTAGGCACACGCCGACTGATCGAACTGCACGGTAGGGTCGAACTGCACTGTACGCAGAGTCTAGAATTCCTGGATGGAAGTGAAAAAGGTCTTCTCCCGCCAAACAAACGTTCGGCGGGAGAAGACCGTTTTCACTTCCATCCAGGGATTTTAAGACAAGTCCGGGGATTCTGCATATCTTGTCAAGGGTTGGTCAGTTTTCATTCGCACTCGGGAAATTCTGCGGGATTCGGGAGGGGGCTGGTTTCTACAGTGCTGGATTAAATATCTGCCGCCCAATTTCCTGCTCTATTCGCCACCAATTGATCGTGTTTAGTCCACCTTGAGGAAAATACCACAGAATGGTGTGTTTGTGTGTGTGTGTGTGTGTGTGTGTGTGTGTGTGTGTGTGTGTGTGTGTGTGTGTGTGTTTGTGTGTGTGTGTGTGTGTGTGTGTGTGTGTGTGTGGTGTGTGTATATTTGGAATCACACTTGAAAGTATACTGCTAAAACACTGAGGGCGGCATTCCGATGAGTCCAATGCCCTGGTTGCTCTCTTAGCTATAACAGAAATGCTCTGCGACAATGGGTGTTGAAAGGTCCCGACTGTTTTTTCTTTGGGGTTCTTGGCAACAACATTTTGTTTTCATTTTGCTTTCAGCTATTTGCGATGTACCTGTTATTGCTAATGGAGCAGCCAACAAAGAATCTGTCAGATTTACACACAATGTAACCTTTTCGTGCAATGATGGCCACCCGCTCGTGGGAATTGCGACACCAAAATGCCAAGCTGATGGAACACTCACTTCAGTACCTTTCTGTGATGCCGGTGAGTTCAAATGTGTACATGTACCCTGACAAGGGCGCCAGCAAGTATAGTGATGTATTTGCTTGAGTACTGTATGTCAACAAATATTTGACAGCAGTGCAGGCCAAAATCTGATGCGGACTAAAATGGTTTTCAACCCTGGGAAGCCGAAATGTGAATGGGCCGAAAATTTGTGGACCTATAGTACTTGCTGACTACTGCATTGGGTAGACTCACAGTATAACATGCACCTGAGTATAGTGCTGAAACCATGGTGGATTTTAGACTTTTGATTACTCTTCAGTTGAACGATCCGTTTACCGATGATAATCGTTAGCAAATATTGTCAGAATTTTGTTCAAAATTTACTCTGTTTCAACAAAATATGGCGCAACCGTAGTTGTTGTGGCCGTGTGAAGGTGTGTGGCCGTCGAGTGCTATAACTCAACAGTCCTTCATCTTATTGTTTTTGCAATTGTTTCAACTGAAAGCCGAGAGTTCTACATACATACGCGCCTCCTGAAAATGTCATCAATATGTGATGTGCACTCAGGACGAAAATATACGTCCATAGTGGACGGGCGACATTCTCAAGGACGTGAATATACGTCCTAAGCGGTGAAAGGCTTTTATAGTGCCATGGCTGAAGGGCCAAAATCTACAGGTATACTGTGCCACACAGTGGATGTGACAAATTTTAATAGGCAATCTATTATAGGAAGTGGAGGGAGGCTAACAAAATGCATGAAATGAAAACGACTAAAAAATACTTTCTCCGTTAAACACTTTTTAAGAAGTAAAACACGATTTACAGTAGGAAGAGGTTTCTAGAGCAGATTCGCTCTTTCATGATTTACTCTGAAACATTATCAAAACTCGTTTATCAGTCAATTCTGATAAGGTTCCCCAAAATTGTCCTGATCAGGTGTGCAATGGTATGCACGCCTGCCAAGGAGTAGGTATATACATTGCTGTACTGATTTGCAGTAGCTAAATGATCTCATCTGCTTATGTATGTATTCAGATGCTGCACTGACCGGCTACCAATATTGCTCTCAGGTTTCGGCAGTCCTGAAACGGACACATGACTATAAGTACTTCAATTACACAACGGCCAAGGCAGTGTGCCACGGTCAGGGTGGAAAACTGCTTAGCGCAGCTGCATACTCTCATGGCTGCACATCAGAACTCTTTCCTCGCACTGGTCTCTATCAAGCCTGGATTGGTGATACTCCGTTCGGATCACCTGGAAGTTATGCTTATATCACACCGAAAGAAGGGGACCGCTTGTCCACCAGTTTCAACTTAAACACGCCACTATACGTCGTGTGCGAATTCCGTAAGTTGTCCACAGTTTGTGCAAGCGAAACCTCTTCTTCAGAAGGCTTTATCAACCAAATATAGGCCAATGTGTTCCATCTGGTTCACTCCTTACTTTCTTCTGAACCTTCTTTAGGCGACTTGATTGAATTTTGCTTTCCAGGATGAATGCTGTCGTAGTGAAGTTTCATGGTATGCTCCATCAACCCCTACTGCCTTCTACACGTGAGATCAAACTAGTTTTGTCACTGTGTTTTGTTTTTCCTCGATCACAGCTTGTCGTCGTTCATCTCAAGGACAAGATCACATCCGTAGCATATCAACAGGTGGTGTTGTCACATGTGATTTTGGATATTCATACAGTGATCCAGTGTGCTCATCCAGCACACATATTGACAAATGCCAGGGTATGTGTGCATTGTAATTGTCAGGTGATAAACTTTGTAAACTTGCGTGATGGAGCCACTGATGCCAGAACAATTGTACCACTGCTTGCCATGGCTGATATCATGATCTAGGTCGTAGTCTGCAGCTGTTTTGAAAGTAGTTGTTGGCGAGAAACCCTTCCCAGTGCTTCATAAGCACCATTTTCTATTTCGACCGGAACAGATTCTGGGTGCTGGTTTGTCAGTATGACCAGATTTCAACTGACGGTACTGACATTCTACTACTTCAACTGGCTAGGACGTCTAGCACATCTTGGATGCGCACTCCAACAACCTCCGAACTAGGAAGGTTCTAAGGTACATGTTAACATAGGAGGGGAAGGTGAACAAAACCAAGACAGGAACGAGCTGAAAGTCTCAGCTGTGAAGGACGTTGGGGGATGTTCATGCATGTCGATGACGATACTGGCAAGACCAGTGGACAATACCTCCCCCTTCTATGTTGGCATATAACTTAGAACCTTCCAAGTTGGAAGGCTGTGGGAGTGCGCATCTCAGATGTGCTAGAGTTGTTAGGCAGTTAGTTGTAAAACGTCAGCACCGTCGGTCAGTGTCGTGCAATATTAGTACCGCATGAGCTGATTGTTTAGTAACTGGTGGTGTTAGTGGACATTATAGCGTAACTTGTAGTTCCTTGGTCCTTTCTCTTTTCTCTCAATTCATCCTTGGCTCCCCATCCAAGTGGATGCTAACATAGACGGGGATAACTTTGGGTTTAATAGCAGGAATATGACTCCCAGCTGCAGTACTTGTCCTTGTAGTTAAGATGTCCGAAGCACTAGCTGATTAGCGGCTTGAACTAGTGGAGCACCAGTACCTGCTGGACAACTGTCCGTCTTTTATTCTTGTATTGTATTTTGTATTTTATTAAATTTAAGCATTTCCCAAAGGCTTTGGGCCTGTCGAGGGGATCTCCTGCAAGAAGATTGTAATGACTACTTTATGTAGAGGGAGCAGTTAATCGAGGATAGGCTAAGGAAATAGATCGAGGCATACAAGTCTTGTCTGTTGTTCTCTCTGTTCATTGCAGTGCCCCCTACAACCATTCCAACCACCACGCCAGCAACAACCGCCCGCAAAAATCTAGGAAACACTGCTGGCAGACCTACTACACGAGGGGACAGTTCGGCTGAATCAGATAGCGGTCCCAGCGATCCTGAGACAAAGAGCCATACACCGACAGAAGAGAACAATGGTACACAGAGCCACAATGTTAAAACCAAAGCTGCAATCGCCGCCAGTCCTGTCGACGAGACTGGGGCATCAGACGACAAAAGTACCAGTGGGAAAAACTCGAATGCCAAACCGGTTTCTGGTACCACCCTGCAAGGTGAAGGTTCGCCTACTTCAAATAGTGGTTCCTCTAATCCCGATAAGAAGTGGAATACCCCGACAGGAAAGGGCAATGGTGCACAGAGCCAAAGTGTTAGCACTAATGCTCCAATCGCCTCGAGACCTCAAGACAAGACTGAAACATCCGGTGGCAAAAATACCAGCAGGCACAACTATATTGTAACACGCATGCCTAGTCCCAAGACTGAAGGTGAAGGTCCGGCTGCTATATATGGCGGTTCGTCTAATCCCGAAAACAAGAGGGACACGCCGATGACGAAGATCAAAAGTGTAAATAGCCAAGGAGCCGTCTTTCATTCAATAGCCTTAAATCCTCAGGAGAAGACTGAATCATCAGTAGACAAGAGTACCAGCAGACACAACACTAACGGTGCACCCGTTTCTAGTATCCCTCCTGAGATCAAGAGTGATGCACCGATAAACAAGACCAATAGTGCAAAGAACCAAAGTGTTGCGCTTATTGTCCCAATGGCCTTGAATCCTCATGATGAGAATGACACGTTGGACGACGAGAGCGCCAACGGAGACAACTCCAATGTCTCGTTCGCTGCTCTGACAACCTCCGAATCGTCCGCACGATTTATCACTGAAAGTTCTCGCAGAAAGGGCGCCAATGGTGATGGCAATGGTGATGATGACAACGACAGCTTTGTGCTTCTTTTCTCGCCGCTGATTTTCGCTGGCTGCGCGGTCCTTGCTTTCATCGGATTCATGGTGCGACGGAATCGCTTGCGGAGAGAAGAAGCTTACAAGATGGAATTGGAAGACTTTGAAGACGCATTCCAAAATCCCAAGTGAGTTTTCTTTGGTTTGATGCATGCATGTAGTTTTATCATGATGCAGATAAGGCTTGTTTGGAATTTATCGTTCAGGCGTAATCGATAAATGTATGGTCCAGGTTTTGTGTGTGCGTTTATTCGTGGGTGTGTCTGTGAGCGGGTTTCTTTGTGTGTGTCTGTGTTTCTATGCGTGTGTGTGTGAAGATATGTTTACGTGCGTATAGTATTAGTATGTTTTTGTCTTTGTGTCTGTGTGTATGTTTGTGTAAGTGTATGTCCATGTCATGTGTGAACGCGTGTAAGCGTGTACTTCAACTATGTGTATGCATATGCACAATGAAACTGATACACCACACACGGTGGAAAGCATGTCTCCGGGTTTGGCCCTGCCAGGGCCACATGGGCAGTCATGGCAGTAAAAAAAGGACGGTACTAGTATATGTTGGTATACTAGAAGAAAAGCAACGGGAATGAGTTATGAAGTGACTATCCACGACTATAACTAGGTGGTAAGCAGTAAAAAAGTGCGATGGTTGTGGATGGTTAGTTAGTTGGTAAGTAGCTCAATAGGAAAAACTCGGTCCGAAGATTGTTCAGTTTTACTTTTTCTACACCTTCTCACATGCGTATGGAGTGAAAAAACCCATTCCTTGGCGGGTAATTGGGTATAATCTTGCCGTACTGTGCCTAGAAATATATACCATTTTTCGATTTTGCGGAGTTTTTAACACACATCTCTTCAGGAAATATTTTCATTAGAATGCTTTATCGAGTCTCTCTTGATGCTCTGCTTCGTCCAGGGATGTCCCTGGAACAAACCTGATGCTCTGCTTCGTCCAGGGATGTCCCTGGAACAAACCTGGAGCATTGGGGAAGTTGTACTAGCGTTGAATTCAACTATTTAGTTTCAAAAGCTTGTGCGGGTTGCGAAATTTATGTCCATGAACTAAGAGCGTATATTTATATGCTTGAGAAAGAGGCAGGTACACTACGGACGTATATTTACGTCCTTAAGAATGAGGCAGGTCCACTAATGACGTATATTTATGTCCTTGTTGTGAATCGCGTACTGATGAAAAACTTCAGGAGGTGTGTTTGTTCAAACAATCATAACTCAGCTAATCCAAGTATTTAGATCGAAGAAAAAACTCTCAGGTTCCGATTGCAATAAATGCCGAAGCGATAGGCCAAAGGACCGCGGACGTATTGCGCTCGACGGCCTCACAGCTTTACACGGCCACAACTTGTTTTGTGGCGCGCACGGGCGCTTGATTTCCATTTTTTAAGCATTTTTCACCGTTGGTGCCATGACAACTGTAGTTCAGATTGATCAGTGGACTCACGGGAGTGTTCACAAGAAAAAATTGATCAATATGAGCAAGGACAGTGGAATGGCGGGTGAAAATGTCTCATTTCTTGTTGGATGAGAGCAACGAAGTAAACAAGAAATGCTGTTCTTTTCGAAACGCGAGTGCACAGTCCAGAGTTCACGGACTGTGCTGGGAGTGTGGTACGCACTGGCTGCACAGTGCGGAGTTGCAGCATGCACATGAAGGTGCATGCTGGTCTGAAGACAGTGTTCTTTTTGTTCTTGCACTGCTGCTGTACAGTTGCGAATTTTCGCTGCGTGTGCTTTTCTCTTCGTTTCTTTAGTGTAATCTGTCTGATCATGCCTGGACGTGGACGATCCTCCACCCCAAGAGGCCGGAGCAGGTCCTCCAGGGGAGGTAGTTTGCCTGCCTCAGCAAGCAGACCTGAAGTAAGCAGCTCCGACAGTGGAGCCGAACCGAACGCCCAACTGCAGGAGCAGCAGTTGAGGATCGGCGCCCTAGAATCGGCGCTGGCCAAGGAACGGTCAAGCCGCCGTCGTCGTCGGTCCCCATCGTCGTCGGCATCATCCTCATCATCATCCTCATCTTCCCCCTGTTCGTCTCCGTCGTCATCCCCGTCTTCATCGTCATCTCCCGAGTCTCGCCGTCGTCGCAAAAAATCAAAAAAGGCCAAAAACTCGAGAAGTCGTTCCGCGTGTCCCCAGTCAACCTCGTCGAGGTGGTGGAAGAACCCCTCGTACGAGAGACAGTACGAGACAAACGCTGCTGTGCTGGAAGAGCTCGGCGAAGTGCGTGCTGCTCTAGGGAAGAGGAAGGTGGACAGGGCAAGGCGAGCCACCAAGCAAGGTGAGAACTTGTTGCGGGATAGGCAAGAGTGGCTGGTCATTGCAGATGCACACGGGCACGAGGCAGCCAAAACGTTTGCAGAGGGTGGCGAGATGCTGGGGATTGTCGGGTGCCCGCAGAAAAGGAAAAGGCTAATGGCAGCCATCCAATCCCCCCCTGCGCCAAAAGCCAAGCAGCCCTTTCTCCCCCGCACTGCGTCCCAGTCGGCCAAGGGGTGGGGTGCCCACAATGCAAACTTGCATGCCACCATTGCGGCGAAACAGGCCACTACATTCGCGTGTGTCCCCGCCGGCAAGCAGCTAGCCAGCCGCGAAATGCCTGAACCCTGTGCAGCTGACGACTATGATATGTCATTTCAAAGCAATGAATTAGATGCTGAAACCTATTCTATGTTGCATAGCGTGGATGGGGAGTTCGGAGGGGACCGGGACAGGGTGGTCATTGGCAGTCTAAAGAAAAACGTGCAGTTCTGGGAAGAAATCGGAGCACCAAAGTTAGTACTTGAAGTAATCAATAATGGATACACGCTGCCGTTTGTTAGATTGCCAAGGCCCAGGTGGTCAGACAACCACAAAAGTACACATGAGTTTCCAGATTTTGTCGGGGAGGCCATTTCAGATATGCGTTCTCGCGGTTGTATTAAAGAGGTTAACAGAGACCAAGTGTCAGTGTGTAGCCCGTTGGGAGTGGTGGATAATGGGAAGAAGCTGAGGCTTATTCTGGACCTAAGGTACCTCAACAAACACCTGGCTAAATTCAAGTTCAAACTGGAAGATTTGAAGGTGGTGGCAGATGTATATGAGAAGAACGATTTCTTGGTTACATTCGACTTGAAGAGTGGCTACCACCACATTGCTATAGCAGAAAGCCACTGGAGGTATCTTGGTTTCAGTTGGGTAACCCCCCAGGGAAAAGCAGCATACTATACGTTTTGCGTCTTGCCGTTTGGTTTGTCAACCGCCCCTTACATTTTTACAAAGGTAACCAGGGTGCTAGTGCGTCGTTGGAGGGCAATGGGTATACGTTGCCAACTGTACATGGACGATGGGTCGGGAGGACATGCTTCCAAAGCAGGTGCTCACAAGGTAGCAAATCAAATGAAGAAAGATCTCCAAAACGCAGGATTTGTAGCTAATGAAAAGAAATGCCGTTGGGAGCCCTCTCAGGTTGTAGAGATGTTGGGTATGGTGGTTGACCTACGCGTTGGAGCCATCCGAGCCTCCGAAAAGCGTGTTAAAAAGCTTAAGTCGATGCTCAGCACAATGTCAGGTAGCAGGCAACCATCAGCTAAGCTGGTAGCAAGGATGACTGGAATGATAATGTCCATGTCGCTGGCCCTGGGCCAGATTTGCAGGCTGAGGACTAGAGCATTCTACCACATGATCCTATTGAGGAAGTCATGGGCAGCTCAAACAGTTTGGTCAAAGGAGGCAATTGATGACCTGAAGTTCTGGAAAGAATCTTTTGACAAATTGCATGGCCAGCCTTTCTGGAAGAAGGACCCACGTGTTGTAGTTATCTGTTGGTCAGATGCCAGCGACACTGGCTGGGGAGGTTTCATGGAGGGGAGGTTGGGTGTGCATGTTGCGAAGGGTGAATGGCCAGGTGAAATCAAAGAAAAGAGACTAAGTTCTACTTGGCGTGAGCTTAGGGCTGTTAAGCTTGTTCTGGAGTCATTGGCACCAAAGATTGCTGGGAAGGCTTGCATACATCGCACAGACAACCAGGCAGCGGCACACATTATCGAAAACGGTAGCCGCAAAGAGCATTTGCAAGAGGAAGCTATGGCAATACACAAATTGTGCAGGCGTTTTAGCGTGAGGATTAGGGCAGAATGGGTACCTCGGGAAGAGAACGAGCTGGCTGATTATTATTCGAAGGTTGTTGACCAAGACGATTGGCAATTGAACCCTGCATTATTCCGCGAAATGGAGGGGAGATGGGGCCCCTACAGCCTAGATTGTTTTGCCAGTTTTAAGACTAAGCAGCTCAGTAAGTACTGCTCCCGGTGGTGGAACCCAGAGTGCTTTGCGATTGATGCGTTCACAGTGGATTGGTCCATTGAAAGGGTGTGGATGGTTCCCCCTATCTACCTTATTTCACGTACAATCGATATGCTGCTAGCATGCAGAACCCATGGCACTCTTGTTGTACCAGAGTGGCGGTCAGCCCCATGGTGGCCAAAATTGCATGACGGAGCTGCGTGGTACGGATTTGTGAAAGAGTGCGTGTGGTTGCCAAAGGATGAGAATACATTCTTGCAGGGGTCATGCCCATGGAATTTGTTTGGTTACGGCATGCCGAAGTCCGAGATCATTGCTTTGAAATTGTGCGCAGTTAGTGGCTGTGATTGCTGACAGCATACCTGGCGCGTGTTTGTATGCGGGAGAGCCTGAGTATGTCTGACGGTGCATGAAATGAGAGCTTGCGGAAGTTTGCCTCCATGCTACAGGTGCGGTAGGGCAAGTGCTATAGGCACACATACAGCTATAAGCTCCCCGGTTAACACGTACAGATGTATCAACTAGAAGTTGCACCCAGAGCACTAGCTTCGCAAAGAGGTGAGTCCATGAGTTAAGTGTGCTAGCCAGAATTTAGAGAACACCATAGGTACGCACGTAATGTTGCACGGGCGAGCGGCCTCCAGGCGCTTTGTAATCGTTGTTATGAGAGAGGTGTAGAAGAGCGATTGGAGCACTTGCCGAGGATGTCACTACAGCTATGATGACAGGCAATGTTGAAGTATCGTTGTATTCGTTTTCATGTTCGTCACCGTGGTCTGGGTGGCCACACATTGAATTTAATATTTTGTCGATGGTTACATGTGACATTAAGCGTCCGTTTGCATTGTTTCTGTGTGGTGTGTATGTTGCGAGTGGTGCATACGGTCATGCACGGAGTTGTGCTACAGGCATACATGGACACTACAGGTGTTAACCCGAGCAGCAGGCATGATAAGGGTGAAAGCTACAGGCTTACAATTATGACTCAAGGTGCTGCGGCAGAGCCAGCCGAGCGCGGACGCTACAAGCAATCGAGCTAAGGGGGAGGAGGCAGTCAGTGGCGCAGAAGTGATCATGCTGTTCTCCGACTGTGTGCTACAGGCAAGTCAAGTCAACAGCCAGAACGCATGTCTCGCTGCTTGGCAGTCTATATGCCGCCAGCTATGCTTTGTGCTTCTTGGAGCAGCTGTTGCTGCGACCCTGCAGTTCTATTGTTGTTGTTGTGGTGTGTACGAGAGAGTCGAAAAGAAATGTCTCATTTCTTGTTGGATGAGAGCAACGAAGTAAACAAGAAATGCTGTTCTTTTCGAAACGCGAGTGCACAGTCCAGAGTTCACGGACTGTGCTGGGAGTGTGGTACGCACTGGCTGCACAGTGCGGAGTTGCAGCATGCACATGAAGGTGCATGCTGGTCTGAAGACAGTGTTCTTTTTGTTCTTGCACTGCTGCTGTACAGTTGCGAATCCCACCCGCCCACCCAATTGGATAGCCATTGCTAGATATGTATGTGCATATGGATTTATTGGCTGAGTAAGCAGTAGTGCGTGTATGTGGCGAGCATGTTTCCGTGTGTGGGCCAATTTCAGATAATTCTGTATTAAGGTAGCACATTGGCTTTTTTTTTTTAGACTGGCCCATTTGGGGTTATTCAGCATCTCCACCATTGTCGCTGGCGGCAATTCCCATTAATCAGTGCACTAGGCCGTGGTGAACGCATTTCGATCGGAAGTTCATGTATCCATTGTCCCATGGCTTGGATCGCTTGCTGTCTTGCGTTGTTTTCCTTTTGTTATGCTAAAGTGATGTGTACCAGGCTGCCATGATTATGTTTAAATGCTGTGTGCCTGTGGCATAGTAATATTAATACACATGCGGTGCAAGAATTGGAGCAGCTGTTGCTGCGACCCTGCAGTTCTATTGTTGTTGTTGTGGTGTGTACGAGAGAGTCGAAAAGAAGTTCAGTTTCTTTGACTTCCGTTGCGAAGCCATGACTTTTGGGATAGAAACGCTTAGCTTTATAGCTGGTCTTCGACCTTGTGGAGACTTGTGCTTTAGCTCGTCGTTATTCTCGTTGCAGCTGCTTTCCAGGAAGGTCTAGATCTAGTACATTTGAGAATGGATGCCCGAGTGACGAACTTTTTAGATGCTGTGTGTTTTCGGTAAAAGTGACCCATTTGAGCTGGTCGTTAGTGGACAGGTGGCAATACCCTGCAGTATTTGAAAAGGTTCAGGTGTGCTTGATTCTAGGAAAACTGTGTTCCAGCACATGCATATTCAACGCTTATTCTTTTCGAGCTGGTTTAATATGTGAACATAGTAAAAAAAAAAAAAAAAAAAAAAAAAAAAAAAAAAAAAAACGCACGGCATCTTCTCGGCTGCTCTGCTGTGTGGATACCGTAACTTCACAAATTTTCGCTGCACTTTTATTTTGGGTACTTTCGGTCCATCTGTTGCACACCTAAAAACATTATTCACCGAACAAACACTATTACACATAATCCAATGGGGAACTGTTACTCACGAAAATCCGTTGGAACAAAAAAAGTGATTAAATGTCTCTACTAACGAGTTTCATGCTGAAAAGCAATCATCAGGAGACTGGGGACTGGGAACTGTTACTCTGTACCTAAATGTTCTGTTCACCTAACCTGTTCTTTTGACATCATTCTGAAAAATTAATACTGAACACCTAACATTTCTGAAATTGGAGTGCACTAATACTAGATATTTTTGGATTTGTTGCCAAAGGGCTCAGCTACTTGAAGGTGTAATGTTGTACATGTCAACGTTATTGGTTTCAGGGTGCTTCAAGAAGTACTTTCTCTTTGAAGTGCTCACACCTATTTACCATGGACTGTTTTAGGCTAGGTTACCTCTTGTTGAAGTCAATGGTTCTAGTTGAGGTCATGAAATCCACACACACACACACGCAAGTATTACCTTCACTGGAGGCAGTGGTCACTGCAGCTGGATCCCGGAGCGGATAACCTGAATACGCTTTCTGCACCTTATCCTCCCTTCTTGCTGAGGGCTTGTGAGCCCTTAAGTAGGAACCTTTCAAAATGTACCCAAAGGGAGAGGATTTCGATGGTTCACTATCCAATTGAGCCATGTTTCCAATATTCCTTTCGAATCTCTCTCACTCCTTCTCTCCCTTTCTCTTTCTCCCTTCCTCTCTCTCTCCCCCACACACTGTCTCCTCTCCTGGGGACACCTGAGTAACCAGATTTGGTAGTGAGCAAGTGCAAGTGTGTGTGTGTGTCTGTATGTCTGTGTGTGTGTGTGTGTGTGTGTGTGTGTGTGTGTGTGTGTGTGACTGTGTGTGTGTGTTTGTCCATGTGCCTCTCTGTGTCTGTGTCTTTGAAAGTAAGGGCACAGCCCTGGCAAGTCAAGAGGTGTAGGGCGAAAGTTCGACGCGTAGAGCCTTTCGTTGAAACACTGATGCGATTCTTGAATACCTTGCTTGAAGGTGTAGTGAGGGCTGTGTTCAAACAAATATGCTAGCTCAAAGTATAACCGGGGTACGCATCGTGGCATCCATTTCAGTTGTGTTGTTCTCTTCCTTCCAAATGCGTGACTTGTCAACTGCAGAAACTTGGATGAAATGAACAAAGCGGAAGAGGCAGACCAGACACAGAACCAGGCACAGCCGAAGAGTGAACTAGCAGACGAGCACATCACAGCGCCACAATCTGATCGCTCTAGCACAAGTAACCCGCACGCCCAGGAAGTCCCTCATATACAGGTGGGACAATTGCCAGTGTTCTTGCCAGAGGATGTGTCCGTTATGGAACAGGACATCGACGCGCTTGCCCATATGCTCGGGTCGCCCCTTCCACCCAGGCTGGCACAGTCCCATTCCACTGGGAGCGCTTATGGCTCGCAGTGGTCCGTGGCAGATGAGTTGCAGCTTTCCGGTCGGGACCATGGATGCGCTTTGCCTAGCAGCAGCACTGGTATGTCCGTCAGTCAACCTTCTGCCGCTGAGATTAGCAAGCGCTTACACCTTGAGCAACATGGTGCAAGTGGGCACAAATCCCAACCGCAGTGTTTCAGTGTGGCAGATCTCACACAGGCCCTGGCCCATAGGGCTGGGACCCACCAGGGCTTGCACACACTGCCGGTCAAACAGCGCATGCTTGGATCAAGAGGCCTGTCCAAGTCGAATTCAAACGCCAGCGTTCACAGCGCCCGTACGTTTGTAGCAGACAGTATGCAAGACACAGTCGCCGGATATCTCAAGGGTGCGGTCAGTAGCATTGCTCGTGGCGACAGCTTCCGAAGCACGGCTAGCTTCAATTCTCCCACCACAACACTGAGCCAATCCCAGGACCTAGCTCCTAACAGCTACCAGACCTTCACGGTGGATGCCATTTCGCAAACCGAGTCCTTCTACGACGATGTGATGGCAGACGAGGTTCCGAGGAGTCCGTCCGAGAAGAAGAAGAAGGGATCCAAGAAACAGGCTGCCCACGCTGCAACTGGCCTAGATCAGGCATTGGAACCCAGGGGTAACGTTGAGCCATCCTTTCCCGCCGATACTGTCGGCTATGATGAAGTAGAATGCCAGGCAAGTATGAGTAGCTACGGTACAGTGACCCGAACAGCTGGCTTCGACCGACCACGAATGAGCAGGGCATCCGGAATCGAACGCCACCAATCAGAGCTCGTCGGGCAAGTCGATAAGCGGGGAGAAGCCCAGGTCGCCCTTAGCCTACCTGTACAGTCAGATCTGGTCATGGAGATTGACGACAAGGAGTACGAGCCCCTGACTCCCTACCAGCTGGCAGCTGCTGCCGCAGCCTCGGCCAGTCGCGAAAAATCCGCACAGCGTGCACAGGCAACTTTAAGCCGTGGTCTAAAATAAAACCTTGACTTTAACGTGGAATGTCCGCCGAACGTTTAGTAGTAAAATAACTAACTAAGCACAGAAACTCTGCTCTCTTCTATGGTTTGTGCCCAGCTAGTGTGTTTCTTTGGTATCACGGACTAAAGAATAGTTAGGAAGCGGGAGTCACATTTTTTATACGATTGGTGCCATTCATTTTGTACAATTTATTTCGCTTTTGCTTCAGCGTAGTGCTGAGGTTCATTCGCCCGCTGGTATTGTCCTGCTTTCCTCTCTCTGTATTTATGTATCCCTTTTCCCTCGCTCTCTCTCAATCTCTCTCTCCTCCGTCTCTATCTCTATCTCTCTCTCTCACACACACACACACACACACGCACACACACACACACACACACACACACACACACACACACACACACACACACACACACACACACATACAAACACACACACACACACACACTGCATCTCCCTCACCTTCTGTCGTTCACATGTACTCGTATCAATGGAGGCGAAACCGACTGTTTGTGGTGCTACGTTAAATTGCCTTCAACAACATTAATTCATGCGGTAGTTTGGAGAATGAAGGCAGTGAAAAAAACACATTCGCAATCGGTACCTTCGCAAGCAAAGACGCAAATCCACGCAATTCAGTAGACACTTCCTTCTATCAAACGTATTCTTTCCCTTCTCCACAGGATAGTACACGGAATGTTGGAAATTTGGAAAAACACATAACTATAATAATTATAGAAAACTCGGATGTTGAGCCATAAATAAATGTAAAAGAGAAAAGGACATATGTCCTTTTCTCTTTTACAATTATATCCATATGTCCTTTTCTCTTTTACAATTATAGAAAAAGAAAGAAAAAGTCAACACTTCAAGATGGGCGATAAAATGGTTAAAGAGTTAAAACCTCAAAAACAAAAAGCTGCAAGTTGTAGACAAACACGTCGAACACATCAGGGAACACTTGTCACACTTTCACGAGGTGTGACACCAAACAACTGCAACGATAACACCTCGTGAAAGTGTGACAAGTGTTCCCTGATGTGTTCAACGCGTTTGTCTACAACTTGCAGCTTTTGTTTTTGATTTTTCAACACTTTTGTCAACACTGACACTCACACATGTTCGCTCTCAGAATCACACCCACACTCGCAAGTGTGCAACACACACACACAAAAAGTCCCAATGTGCCTGAAAACAAGGTGTGAAGAGTAGTGGGACCATGAAAAAAAAGATGAGATTCTGCCACCAAACCGCCCTTGCGCAGTTTGGTAACAGACATGACATAGTCAAGTGGTGTGCTTCACTGTCCACTGTCCTGATGATCGTAGTAATACGTGAAACTCCGAGTTGGATCAAAGCTTCCAATCGCTCTCTTGTGTAACAGACATGACAGATAAGCCCAAAAGAATAAGGTGTTTCCTGCAAGTAGTTGGAGATCTGAAAGTTTACGATTTTCAATAATCACTGGTTTGAGGGAAAGACACAAATGTTCTGGTGGTTCTGTTGGTGACAGTCAATTTTTGTCTTCAGACTTTTCCCGTTTGTGTCTTTCCCTGAAACCAGTTAAATGAATAATATTAACACTTAAGAAGAACTTTATTAGCAATGGAGAGTGGAATGCGAAATTACTGGCTAAGTTGTAAATTCAGTGGTATTATGTTAGTATGCAAACGTTGTGGAGACAACAGCATCAATACAACCACAATGAGAACTAATTTGACTCTATGAATTTCCTATAATTTATGTTGGCATGAATCGGAGCATAACGTGAAACGACGATTGTAGGGCACATAACGAAAAAAAAGCGAAAGTATTTGAGCCGTCAGATGCGAAAAGGGTGCTTATGGCATCACAGCGCAAATAGAGTAAAGTGCGTCAGAGTGACAGGCTGTCAAGTACCTGTCACATGCATGAGTGAATCTTGATGTGACGTCATTTTTTCCATCGTTGCTGGATGAATGTGCATCCCCCGGCGCTGGTATGTACACTAGCGCACTGCTGAGACTCCCAGCTTTCTGTAGATGCTTCAACCGGCCTGAAACTCCAAAGCACGGCGGATTTACATACAAAAGAAGCTGCCTTTTTTTTGTGGCGCAGTTCTCACGAGCTCCGTTCTGATTCTGAACGAAATTCTTTTGTCTATCATTATTTATTACAACATCTCAAGACTCGGTGGAAACACCTGCCAGTGTTACGAGAGTGGGTGATTGCCAACCACGGCGATAAATAGAAATAAGGGGAGGGAAAAAGAAAGAGTAGCAAAACGAACAACAACAACAATTCCGTAAAGAAAGATAATTGATAAATATGGTGGTAAAGACACACCTGGCAATATGGCGGTAAACACACGCCTGCCCACACACGCTCTCTAGGCTGCAAAGTTCTGGCACAGAGCTCTCCTTCTCACCACCACCACCGTCAGTTCGCGCCTGGCGCCTGGTCGATGCATGGTTGGCGGTATCCGGCATAGCAGGCTGGTACATCAAGCAGTGCATGGCACATAGCTGATGACACAGCAACGACATAGCTCGATTGCGACGTACGTTTCGTCCCCGCTGGACTCATCAGGCAATCTTCTTCTTGGATGTCTTCACACGGAGCTTGACTCGGGAGAATGAATTTGAAGACACCACTGCAGCTGTACTTATGGTTGATAAATATGGTGGTAAAGACACACCTGGCAATATGGCGGTAAACACACGCCTGCCCACACACGCTCTCTAGGCTGCAAAGTTCTGGCACAGAGCTCTCCTTCTCACCACCACCACCATCAGTTCGCGCCTGGCGCCTGGTCGATGCATGGTTGGCGGTATCCGGCATAGCAGGCTGGTACATCAAGCAGTGCATGGCACATAGCTGATGACACAGCAACGACATAGCTCGATTGCGACGTACGTTTCGTCCCCGCTGGACTCATCAGGCAATCTTCTTCTTGGATGTCTTCACACGGAGCTTGACTCGGGAGAATGAATTTGAAGACACCACTGCAGCTGTACTTATGGTTGATAAATATGGTGGTAAAGACACACCTGGCAATATGGCGGTAAACACACGCCTGCCCACACACGCTCTCTAGGTTGCAAAGTTCTGGCACAGAGCTCTCCTTCTCACCACCACCACCATCAGTTCGCGCCTGGCGCCTGGTCGATGCATGGTTGGCGGTATCCGGCATAGCAGGCTGGTACATCAAGCAGTGCATGGCACATAGCTGATGACACAGCAACGACATAGCTCGATTGCGACGTACGTTTCGTCCCCGCTGGACTCATCAGGCAATCTTCTTCTTGGATGTCTTCACACGGAGCTTGACTCGGGAGAATGAATTTGAAGACACCACTGCAGCTGTACTTATGGTTGATAAATATGGTGGTAAAGACACACCTGGCAATATGGCGGTAAACACACGCCTGCCCACACACGCTCTCTAGGCTGCAAAGTTCTGGCACAGAGCTCTCCTTCTCACCACCACCACCATCAGTTCGCGCCTGGCGCCTGGTCGATGCATGGTTGGCGGTATCCGGCATAGCAGGCTGGTACATCAAGCAGTGCATGGCACATAGCTGATGACACAGCAACGACATAGCTCGATTGCGACGTACGTTTCGTCCCCGCTGGACTCATCAGGCAATCTTCTTCTTGGATGTCTTCACACGGAGCTTGACTCGGGAGAATGAATTTGAAGACACCACTGCAGCTGTACTTATGGTTGATAAATATGGTGGTAAAGACACACCTGGCAATATGGCGGTAAACACACGCCTGCCCACACACGCTCTCTAGGCTGCAAAGTTCTGGCACAGAGCTCTCCTTCTCACCACCACCACCATCAGTTCGCGCCTGGCGCCTGGTCGATGCATGGTTGGCGGTATCCGGCATAGCAGGCTGGTACATCAAGCAGTGCATGGCACATAGCTGATGACACAGCAACGACATAGCTCGATTGCGACGTACGTTTCGTCCCCGCTGGACTCATCAGGCAATCTTCTTCTTGGATGTCTTCACACGGAGCTTGACTCGGGAGAATGAATTTGAAGACACCACTGCAGCTGTACTTATGGTTGATAAATATGGTGGTAAAGACACACCTGGCAATATGGCGGTAAACACACGCCTGCCCACACACGCTCTCTAGGCTGCAAAGTTCTGGCACAGAGCTCTCCTTCTCACCACCACCACCATCAGTTCGCGCCTGGCGCCTGGTCGATGCATGGTTGGCGGTATCCGGCATAGCAGGCTGGTACATCAAGCAGTGCATGGCACATAGCTGATGACACAGCAACGACATAGCTCGATTGCGACGTACGTTTCGTCCCCGCTGGACTCATCAGGCAATCTTCTTCTTGGATGTCTTCACACGGAGCTTGACTCGGGAGAATGAATTTGAAGACACCACTGCAGCTGTACTTATGGTTGATAAATATGGTGGTAAAGACACACCTGGCAATATGGCGGTAAACACACGCCTGCCCACACACGCTCTCTAGGCTGCAAAGTTCTGGCACAGAGCTCTCCTTCTCACCACCACCACCATCAGTTCGCGCCTGGCGCCTGGTCGATGCATGGTTGGCGGTATCCGGCATAGCAGGCTGGTACATCAAGCAGTGCATGGCACATAGCTGATGACACAGCAACGACATAGCTCGATTGCGACGTACGTTTCGTCCCCGCTGGACTCATCAGGCAATCTTCTTCTTGGATGTCTTCACACGGAGCTTGACTCGGGAGAATGAATTTGAAGACACCACTGCAGCTGTACTTATGGTTGATAAATATGGTGGTAAAGACACACCTGGCAATATGGCGGTAAACACACGCCTGCCCACACACGCTCTCTAGGCTGCAAAGTTCTGGCACAGAGCTCTCCTTCTCACCACCACCACCATCAGTTCGCGCCTGGCGCCTGGTCGATGCATGGTTGGCGGTATCCGGCATAGCAGGCTGGTACATCAAGCAGTGCATGGCACATAGCTGATGACACAGCAACGACATAGCTCGATTGCGACGTACGTTTCGTCCCCGCTGGACTCATCAGGCAATCTTCTTCTTGCCAGAACTTTGCAGCCTAGAGAGCGTGTGTGGGCAGGCGTGTGTTTACCGCCATATTGCCAGGTGTGTCTTTACCACCATATTTATCAACCATAAGTACAGCTGCAGTGGTGTCTTCAAATTCATTCTCCCGAGTCAAGCTCCGTGTGAAGACATCCAAGAAGAAGATTGCCTGATGAGTCCAGCGGGGACGAAACGTACGTCGCAATCGAGCTATGTCGTTGCTGTGTCATCAGCTATGTGCCATGCACTGCTTGATGTACCAGCCTGCTATGCCGGATACCGCCAACCATGCATCGACCAGGCGCCAGGCGCGAACTGATGGTGGTGGTGGTGAGAAGGAGAGCTCTGTGCCAGAACTTTGCAGCCTAGAGAGCGTGTGTGGGCAGGCGTGTGTTTACCGCCATATTGCCAGGTGTGTCTTTACCACCATATTTATCAACCATAAGTACAGCTGCAGTGGTGTCTTCAAATTCATTCTCCCGAAGAAAGATAATGTCAAATAAAAACAGTGAAAAACATTATTTTGTTGCGATTAGATTAGGATGAAGAGCCACTGATTAGTTTATAGTAATGAAAAGTACCAAGGAACTAGAAGTTCCACTATTAGGCCATGGCAAAAATTAACTTTGATTCTCAAGTACGCGTGCACCGATTTTTGGCGGCCCGCCGACGAATGTTTTTAATTAATTCTATGCATGCATATGCGCGCATGAAAACGGTCAATGCGAAAGGAACGAATCAGGGAGTAGTAAAATACCGGTATATTTCTACTCCCTGGCCTGAATATATGAACATGTGACCATGTACATTATTATTATTATTATTATTATTAAATTTTAAATAGGGCAGTCCCACAGGCCTAGGGCCTTTTTACAGGGTACCCTATGAATTGTTGAATAGATGAACGGAAGTTTCTGAGCAAGGAGATTGTGCGAATATCAGCAGGAAGCGCGTTCCAACGATCGGAACCAAGAAAGCTAAGCGAGTATAAACCATAGCGGCGAGAAGCTAAAGGAAGACTAAGTGACAAAGTGGACTGAGAGCGTGTATGGTACATAATAATTATGTGACCCTATCTTTGGAAATGAAAAAATTGTGAGAAATAAAAATAAAAAAATCGCTCGCTCGCACCGATTTTCACAGGCTCATGACCTGAGAATCAACTTTATTATTTACCATGGCCTTATGTGAACCAACACCACCAGTTACTTGACAATCAGCTCATGCGATTACATTGCACACACAGACGAGCTGATAGGCAGTTAGAAGTAGAACCGAAACGATCGTCGTGTGAATCTGCTGATTGTTACAGCTGCCTATTGTCCATCTTAATTGTCATCGTCGAAGTACAGCACTGATTACCTGAGGCGTTCGGTTCTGCATGGTTAACATTCGCTTAGCTTCCCCACCAATTGATCTTTGAATGTTTAGGGCCACACACGTTGTGTAGTTCACGTATGTTTTGTAAACGAACAAAAAGTCGAAGGTTTTTTTGTACTTTTGGCATGATGACGTGCCCCAATACCGATGGCTACCTGGGCTGTTACTGGTACTCTAATAGGCATTAGCAGATTCTGCTCGAAAAGCAGTGAAATTGGCAGAACCATACAAACCTTATGGCGGGCAATTCCTCGAATTCTGCTCCATTTCTTTATCCATGTACCAAACAAGCATGAAGCTTACCAAAAAAAGCACCGAATTCTGCCAATTTTTCTGCTGGCATAATTCGCCGGTGCCTGGACACCCATCTGCATGCGTATCTTTACACAGACATCTCGCGATAACGTTTCTTCAAATAACTAAAACATATTGGTCATTATAACGTTAGATTTTGTGACTCGTTGTGATAATTCTGTGAAAGGAACAGGGTGGCACCGTTACACTATCCTCCCCTCATCCCCGTGGTTTGGAAGGCTTAGGAACACAACCTAAATGCAATTAAATGAGGCAAAAAAAGAAAAAGAGAACCAAACAACTACGAGTTCCGCTATAATACCCATTGGCAACACCAGTTACTTTACAATCAGCTGATGCCATAACATTGCACAACACTGACGGTACTGACGCTCTACAACCAACTGGCTAAAAGCTCTAGCACATCTTGGATTCGCACTCCAACAGCCTTCCAACTTGGAAGGTTCTAAGTCAAAGAGAAGTAACATCTTTAGAGCCACGCAAGTTCTGTGGCATGTTGCTATGCGTCCTTGAGTCGTGGATTGACCGTTTTGTCTAATGATCTTACCACTATCGTCTTCGACATACATGTACATCCGGCAACGTCCTTCACAGCTGAGACTTTCAGCTCGTGCAAAAAGTAAGGGAAATTGTGTGTTGCTCCAAACGTGGGAGCTCGCACTTTTCCTGCCGACTTGAATTCCCACTTGACTGACTCACGACTGCCATCCAGAGCACACGAGAAGTCGATCGAACCTTCCACTCGGCAAACCTGCAAGAAAGCGGCACTCCCTGCTCAATACACAGTTTGTCGAGGAATTTATCCCTTGTCAGTCGAGCTTGAGTAGGAAGGTAGTGCCAGAAGAGCACCACTCATAATTATAGTGCTCTCCAGGCACAAACATCACCATGGATACAAGTTACTTACAGGGACGCCCCGTTTCCAGCGCGACAAACACGTCGTGAACACCAGATAGCTACGTGAGTCAGTGTCGCTCATGGAGGTGCTGAACAAACGCTGAGCACTGTTGGGCTTTCACGCTGTTGCCGTCAAACCATCTAATTCGCTAGGCCGCGCCGGGGACAACAATGTGAAGAAAAGATTGGTACGACATCAGCGTTACTTGGGGAATTGTGTGTTGGTCCCTGTGCGAGCCTTTTTCCTGTAGACTAGAATTCTCACTCGAATTCTCACTCGAATTCTCACTTAAAATCTCACTCGAATTCCTACTCGAATTCTCACTCGAATTTTCACTCGAATTCTTACTCGAATTCCCACCTGAATTCTCACCTGAATTCTCACTTGAATTCTCGCTTGATTTCTCACTGGAATTTTTACTGGAATTTTCACTGGAATTTTCACTCGAATTCTCCTTGGGATGCTCACTGGAATTCTCACTCGAATTCTCACTCGAATTCTCATTTGCATTCTCACTTCAATTCCCACTGGAACTCTCACTCGAATTCTCAAGGGAATTCTCACTTGACCGACTCACGACTGCCATCAAACGACTGCCATCCAGCAGCACACTATTCCCAAGTAACAAACAAGATGAAATTGCGTACCTGGTTGCATCATACATTGCTGCTCCCGCTGCTGTCCACACAGTCAGGTTATACGTGTATGTCCGTGTTACAAAAAAAATACCATTTGACGGCACAAAGCAGCAAGACAGCGATGAGACATGTGGAATGGCAGGAGTGTGGAGAGCCAGGGGCAGCTAGACCGACCATAGCGTTTCGGCTTCATTGCAACCCCCAACAGAGGGTGCATACCGTGGTGTGCGGTGAGGTGTGCGCCAGCCAAAAATTGGGTTGCACGCATCTGCCAACTGTTTCATCATGAAATAGATAGCAGCAAGAAGAATCGCGTACGAAACCAATACACCAGTACTTGAAAAGCAATGGAGGTTGTATGCAAACAAAATTCAAGAACTACTTTGATTGATTGATTTTGATTGATTTTTATTTCACGGATCCTCCAGAGGCAAATAGATGCCTATCGAAGGGAGTCTCCTATTAAAGTAAGTATGGAAAATGAGAATGTATGTTCGTAAGGGAGAAAAGGTAGAAGATACATTAGAATATAGATTACAAAAGAAGTAAATTCAGTACTTCAGGTAGTACATTGCATGCTAATCATAACGAGAATTAGAAAAGCAGCATTGCGGACTACTATAACTGACATATACACAAACTATTGAAACTATCATAGATGACTACTCGAAGTAGTCAATTTCGCATGCATCCACGCAATGAATTAACGGATCCGGTCCAGAAGACGTAACATCAGTTATCAAACGTTTCATTTCCCTTTTTTTCTGGACTACACAGGGAATGGCTGTAATGAAAAAAGAGAGAATACAATCTATAGCGTACAATCATGCACAGTGTTGCCAACTGAAATCCGACCTCTGAGCGGTGCGTCCACATTCCAGCGGTCTCTGTTTCGTAGTTTTACCATCCCGTGTTGGTTCTTTCCGATATGATCTCACTGCTCAGGGGTCGGATTTCAGTTGCCAGCACTGCACGTGAAAGTGTACTCAGATACAACACTCCTGTTCTAGACGGTGAAAAGTACCTGAAGTGTTACACTGCATGATCTTCAGTTCTCAATCAAGTTCAGCCATAGATTTTTGGTCCGTGAGGTGTTGCGGCTATCTTCGAGCGTCTGTCCAATAGGGGAAGTGTCGGATTTCACCACGTCTATCTGCCAAAGGCTTGGTTGTCCTCGTGGACGCTTGATCTCTGACGTGTCGATCACCATGGTTAGCGCGACATAGAGAGCTGAGCAAGGACCTTCCCAAACAACAAGGCCACTTCCATCAGCTGTGCTGTGTAGATCAGCCTAAATTAGTGGTTGTCAATTCATGAGCCTTGCAAGCTGTGGAACGGTGTAATCTCAGCACATATTACTATGACGTTGACACTAACATAATGAATTTTTCTGTTTTCTCTCATCGCTTCTGTGATAGGCATGTCTGAGTGTGAGTGTGAGTGTCCGTGTGTGTGTGTGTGTGTGTGTGTGTGTGTGTGTGTGTGTGTGTGAGTGAGTGTGTGGTGTGTGTGTGTGTGTGTTTGATTGCGTGTGTGTGGGGGGGGGGGGAGGGTTGTGTGTGAGTCCGTGAGTGTGCAGTAGATGCGACCATCTGGGAGGTAGATTTGCGTCCCTTGCTCACTCCCAATCTCTCATACACTGACTTAAGGGGGCAGCCTACCCATAAATTTCATATAGCATTCAATTGACCGTAACTTTGGTGTTTCTCAATGAATTTGAGTGAAATTTTGACCACACACCCCTGCCACTATGCTGGCCCTCAGGACATGATTTACAAGTTCTTGCGCCTCACTGACAGGCTTTCCACGCCGGAAAAACTCAAATTCCTGGCATAGTGCCACGGTGTGCGAGCCACCCAGGAGCCAAACAATTACATCTACAAATTTTTCACATTTTCGTGCCCATTCTGTCCGTGCGCGGGACTCAAACCTAAAACAAGTCCAGAAGCAGCCATGAGTGATGGAGTAGGGCCCCTCAACGAGGCCCTGGAATCTGTCACAACGGAACGAGTGGACGTTCTCTCACAGAATCACACAGACACAAGTCAAATTTTGAATTTGTTTAGGTTTAGCACGTGCTACGAGGTCGTACCTTTGATACAACCTCCAGTGCTGGGACCTCCACAGCAAGCCATTTCCACAGCACTGCACACCAAATCCAGGATACCCTCAGAAACCGGCAAAGACTACCACTCACGTTTCACTACTGCCTAGTACTGAATCCTACCTGAATTCTTGACACGACTCAACATGCCTTGCTGGGAACACGCAGCTGGAAGCCTATGCTGACGATACGACATTGTACACTCTTCTCCGTAACGACCTCCCCACTGCTGCTGCCTTGCTTCAGGACACCGTCAATCGTCTGTCAGACTGGGGCAAGGAATGGCGTGAAGCGTTTGAGCCGTCGAAATCCCAGGCTATGACAGTCACGCTGCAAAGAGCGCAGCTAACCTTGCCCTCTCTCCTCTTTGGAGGCAACCCTGTGCCAGAGTCATCCACAATAAAGCTCTTGGGGGGTGACTTTTGATCCGAAGCTGTCCTTCGCGGAGCACATCCGCGCAGTGTCTATACGTGGCAAACAGCGTTTTGGCTTCCTGCGGCGAGCTGCGCCCTATCTCTCCCGAGAAGGCCGCCTCACGGTGTACAAGGGGTTTGTACGGCCCGTTTTGGAGTATGTTCCGCTCGTCTGGATGGGAGCTGCTCCTTCCCATCTTGCAGGCCTAGATAGCATCCAACGCCGTGCATTGCGCATCATTGGTCCCGGGACGGAGCTCCAGAGCCTCAGCCTACGGCGATACGTTGCTGCAATAACATACACTTACAAACTGCATTTCATCACCGGTCCGACTCAATTGCTAGCAGTCCTCCCACCAAGGCTTGAGCCGCGTGACGCCACTCGCACTCAAAACGATCTCCGCATGGCCGCCGGCCACAGTTACCAGCTACGAAATCCCCTACCGCGTCAAGCACCAGACACCATTCTCCGCAGCTTCCCACATTGTGCAATTCAGCTGTGGAATTCCCTGCCGCCAGCTCTTCTAGACTCTGCCCCAACAAAAATCTTCAAAAGTTTAAGTGCAACGTCAACGAATACCTCCGCCGACAGGATTGGCGATGGTCCACGGACATTCTGCATGTCGACCCACCTACATTCTAGTGCCCCGTCAACGACTCCCTTTGCTACGAATGCGCTGCACACTAGTACTAGCCGTTGCTTGCCGTTGCTTTCTTTTTATTTTTGCTGACCCTTACAGCTCTATCTTTTGTTTTTGGTGCGTGTTTCTGGCCGTGATACCGAGACCTCAGGTCGGCAGAGCCATCAATGCTCCACCATCACTGCTGCATCTCGGTGCAGCCCCTTCTCAGTAGTTGTCACGTTTGTCTTTCTGTATTATTTTATGAGTTGGGTATGTGAACATAGTTAAAAAAGAAATGAAATACAGAGGCAGTGCGCCCTAACCTGCAATAGTGCTCAAATGCCCGGAGTGGGCAGTGCATAGTACGCAAGAGGTACACAAAAGGAAGTAAAAGAAAAGTACGAAATAAACGTTTTCTCTTTCTATTATGACGGTGCTCCTTCCCGCACAAACTCTTGTGCGTGGATCCCATCTTTCTAGGGCATGATGTGTTTTTGAGAACTGTGTTCCGTGTTCGAATAGTGGCGAGATCCGGAATACACTCTAACCCGGAGTATTATCAGTCTGCGAATTGCAAAATGCACTAAACTGTTGCAAATTCAAAAGCAAGGAGAAGCATAGCGGAATAATTATCGTGGCTGGATGATAATCATGCCTCCGTTCGCCCGGTGTGAATTGCATTCTCCATGTGCAGATAGTGAACTTTAGAATCCTAAACTAGTTCTAGAAAACACATCATATGGTCAAAGCATATCGGAGAGCAGAGTTTCTGCCTACATCCAGTGTATACGTATTTGTTAGTTAGCCGTGGTCGGTTACCACCCTTCATCTTACAGCTTACAGTGAGCCAGGAGATGTTGTATAAAAAAATGAATGAACACAGTACACAATCTTAGGCCAACGCTCCATGTTGGCGTTTCGGGTTTGTGCTGCACTGCCGGCTTAGAGTTGCCCTGGCACGCTGTGCGGATCTTTCGCGACAGGCTGAGGCAGCGGCCGTGGCCGCCAGCTGGTAGGGAGTCAGTGGCTCGTACTCCTTGTCGTCAATCTCCATGACCATATCCGTCTGTGCAGGTAGGCTCAGGGCGACCTGGGCTTCTCCTCGCTCATTAACTTGGCTGACGACTTCTGACTGGTGGCGTTCAGTTCTGGGGGCCCTGTATATTTGAGGTCGGTCAAAGTCAGCTGTTTTGTTGACCGAGCTATACATATGGGTATGTATAGCAAACGTGCGGTCGCTGTGAACGCCGTCGTTGGAAATCGACAGGCCGTTTGATCCAACCATGCCCTGTTGCACACGCAGTGTGTCCAAGTCCTGGTGGGCCTCTGCCCTGTCATCCAAGGGTTCTGCGGGATTTGCCACAGTGATGCACTGGGATTGGGCTTTGCGCTCACTGGATCTATATTTTCGTGACACTGTGGTGTTCCTGTGTGCTGTTCCATCATGCTGCATTTGTGTCTCATGTCCAACAGTTTGACCAGCATCTCGCTCGCTGTGTATGGGATTGCTGAAATCGGCAGCACATGGTTGACTAACGTGCGAGGCAGCAGTGCTATTAGGTGAATTTCGGCCACTGCTCTCACCAGAAAATTGTGACTCATCTGCCACGGCCCACTGTGAGCTGTGAGCGCTCCCAGTGGAAAGGGACTGTGCCAGCCTCTTTGGAAGGGACGACCCAAGCATATGGGCAAGCGCGTCGAGGTCCTGTTCGAAAGCGGACGCATCCTCTGGCAATTCCCGCCACTCTCCGATATCTATGTGAGGGATGTCCTGGGCTTGCGGCTTACGTATGCTGGAGCGATCAGAGTGTGACGCTGTGAAGTGCTCCTCTGCTAGTTTAGTCTTCGGCTGTGTCCCGACCTGCGTCTGGTCTGGCTGTTCAAGTTCATTTACCCCATCCAAGGTTCTGCAATCGACAAGTAACACATTCAAAACGGAGAGAACGACAAAACTGAAGTGGATTCACGATTCATACTTCGGTTATATTTTGATTTTAGCACATTTGTTTGAACCCACCCCTCACAATTTCTTCAGGCAAAGTGAAGGTAGTCAAGGATCGAATTAGTCTTTAACCAAAAGGCTGCACCGGGGGGATTTTAGCCATGACACTCTCTTGGACTGCGCGCTCACGATTGGTCTATGCACCCACAGACACACACGCACACACACATACATATACACGCACACCCACACACCCACAGACACACACACACGCAGACACACATACATACGCACAGCCAAACACAGACACATACACACATACAGACACACACACACACACACACACACACACACACAAACACACACACACACAGACAGACGCAGACAGACACAGACACATACACACATACAGACAGACACACACACGCACATACATACACACACTCTCACACACACACGCACACACACATACGCACACACACCAATGAACCATCCATTTATCGATTACGATGATCGATAAGTTCAGCAACTTCAGAAAATAAATTTCGAATGGAACTGTGTCAAGTTTGAATCGTTGAATTGCTGGACGGACTTTTACATATCCATGTTAAGGTATATGCATACATCAAACCAATGAAAACTCACGTTTGTTCTGGGAATGTCTTTTCGATGCCTTCAAACACCATCATATTCGATTCCTTTCTCCGCATGCGATTCCATCGCACCATGAATCCGGTGAAGGCAAGGACCGCGCAGCCAGCGATAATCAGGGGGAGGAAAAGAAATGCAATGCTATCCTTGTCAGTATTGTCATCACCATCATTGCCACCATTCCGGTCCTTGTGTTTGTGGGCGCCCACCCTATCAAATTGTGCGGATGAGTTGGAGTTATTGGGAGAAACGGTCGTGACGCTTAAGTTGCCTCCGCTGGCACTCTTGTTGTCCCATATCTCAGTCTCATCTTGAGGATTTGAAGCAGCAATCATCTTATCACTTTGGTTCTTTGCACTGTTGATATTGCTCGTCGGTGCATCGCTCTTGATCTCAGGATTAGAGGAACCAGTATATGATCGAGTTGATCTTTCTCTTTGTATGATTGTGCTAGAACCAGGTGTGGTGTTATGGTTGTACTGGCTGGTGGTCTTGTCAACCGATGCCTAGCTAACTACCAAAATAGAACTTTGAAGTCGCCCACATACTAAATGCCATAGCTGAGCATGTGCATCGAGTGTATGGTCTAAAGGTTTTCACAACTAGCTCCAATGCGGCAGATACGTGTCTTACATTACTTGATTGCAACATCTTCAGAACATAGTAGTAGAGCTTTGGATCAAGTTTAGACAGTTTCTACCAAAGCAAACTACCAAAATAGAACTTTGGATGGGGCCCCCCTATAGACCATGCCTTGCCCCCTTACGCCCCCCTACTTTATTTTGTCAAATGGTCTATTCGGTGCTTTTTTGGTAAGCTTCATGCTTGTTTGGTATATGGATAAAGAAATGGAGCAGAATTCGAGGAATTGCCCGCAATAAGGTTTGTATGGTTCAGCCAATTTCACTGCTTTTCGAGCAGAATCTGCCAATGCCTATTGGAGTACCAGTAACAGCCCTGGTAGCCATCGGTATTGGGGCACGTCATCATGCCAAAAGTACAAAAATCCTTCGACTTTTTGTTCGTTTAGAAAACGTACGTGAACTACACAACGTGTGTGGCCCTAAACATTCAAAGATCAATTGGTGGGGAAGCTAAGCGAATGTTAACCATGCAGAACCGAACGCCTCAGTTAATCAGTGCTGTACTTCGGCGATGACAATTAAGATGGACAATAGGCAGCTGTAGCAATCAGCAGATTCACACGACGATCGTTTCGGTTCTACTTCTTACTGCCCATTAGCTCGTCAGTGTGTGCAATGTTATCGCATGAGCTGATTGTTAAGTAACTGGTGGTGGTGGTTCACATAAGGCCATGGTAAAAAATAAAGTTGATTCTCAGGTCATGAGCCTGTGAAAATCGGTGCGAGCGAGCGATTTTTTTATTTTATTTCTCACAATTTTTTTATTTCCAAAGATAGGGTCACATAATTATTATGTACATGGTCACATGTTCATATATTCAGGCCAGGGAGTAGAAAAATACCGGTATTTTACTACTCCCTGATTCGTTCCTTTGACCGTTTTCACGCGCGCATATGCATGCATAGAATTAATTAACAACATTCGTCGGCGGGCCGCCAAAAATCGGTGCGCGCGTACTTGAGAATCAAAGTTAATTTTTGCCATGGCCTAATAGCGGAACTTGTAGTTCCTTGGTACTTTTCATTATTATAAACTAATCAGTGGCTCTTCATCCGAATCTAATCGCAACAAATACTTTCGCTTTTTTTCGTTATGTGCCCTACAATCGTCGTTTCACGTTATGCTCCGATTCATGCCAACATAAATTATAGGAAATTCATAGAGTCAAATTAGTTCTCATTGTGGTTGTATTGATGCTGTTGTCTCCACAACGTTTGCTTACTAATATAATACCACTGAATTTACAACTTAGCCAGTAATTTCGCATTCCACTCTCCATTGCTAATAAAGTTATTAATGCGATTAATAGTATAAGTGAAGCGGACATTACAAAATGATGAATGAGAATATATGTATCTAAAATGGTTGTTCCTAATCGATTTTCTTGAGACTATAATAATAATATTCGCGGGATCCGCGTCGGCATCGCTTGAATGTTCAGAAACACACAAACTAGCCTTCGCATCCGCAGGCCACCACTATGCCTATTAACCTTAGTGGCGAATGCAGACCTCACAAGTGAGTCAGGGGAGAGGAGGTTAGTCTCTCAACCAATCGGGCGTGTAACGGCCCATAACACTGTAAACTGCATCCTTGTTATTCTCACTCCGAGCTGTGAGTACCCAGTTGACCGTGGGTGTCGGCGCAGTTCAGCACGCGTAAAAAGTCTTTTTACACGCTCCCTGCTACCAGCGCGGGTCTTGAACTCGGGACCTCATGATTCGCAGGCAGGCCTGCAAACCAATCGGCCATATGCGTTGGTCTTGAGACTATCATCAGGGAAAAATCGTCTCACAATAGAGGCTATACGGAGAAACAAACTACTTATAGGATAGTGGGAAGCATACAAGGTGAGGTGTGAAAAAAAATAAAGTGGGAGAGAAGACAAAAGAAATTAGAAGAAAAGATGTGAGAGTGTTCCGACGGTGTGAGCTACTACAAAAGGTGAGTGAAATGAAGGCGTGGAAGCAGGTGAATGTGATAGAGTGAGGAAGTGCGAGGTGCAGGTAACTACTTATCCTATAACCTATAAGTAGTTTGTTTCTCCGTATAGCCTCTATTGTGAGAGGATTTTTCCCTGATGATGGTCTCAAGAAAATAGATTAGGAACAACCATTTTAGATACATGTATTCTCATTCATCATTTTGTAATGTCCGCTTCACTTATACTATTAATCGCATTAATAGAGTTGTCTCCTCGTCGCCTTTTCATTTGCTAATAAAGTTCTTCTTATTATTCATTTAACTGGTTTCAGGGAAAGACACAAACGGGAAAAGTCTGAAGAAAAAAGTTACTGTCACCAGCAGAACCACCAGAAAATTTGTGTCTTTCCCTCAAACCAGTGATTATTGAAAATCGTAAACTTTCAGATCTCCAACTACTTTCAGGAAACACCTTATTCTTTTGGGCTTATCTGTCATGTCTGTTACACAAGAGAGCGATTGGAAGCTTTGTTCCAACTCTGAGTTTCACGTATTACTACGATCACCAGGACAGTGGACAGTGAAGCACACCACTTGACTATGCCATGTCTGTTACCAAACTGGGCAAGGGCGGTTTGGTGGCAGAATCTCATCTTTTTTCATGGTCCCACTACTCTTCACACCTTGTTTTCAGGCACATTGGGACTTTTTGTGTGTGTGTGTTGCACACTTGCGAGTGTGGGTGTGATTCTGAGAGCGAGCATGTGTGCGTGTCAGTGTTAACAAAAGTGTTAAAAAATCAAAAACAAAAGCTGCAATTTGTAGACAAACGTGTTGAACACATCAGGGAGCACTTGTCACACTTTCACGAGGTGTTATCGTTGCAGTTGGTTGGTGTCACACCTCGTGAAAGTGTGACAAGTGTTCCCTGATGTGTTCAACGTGTTTGTCTACAACTTGCAGCTTTTTGTTTTTGAGGTTTTAACTCTTTAACCATTTTATAGCCTATCTTGAAGTGTTGACTTTTTCTTTCTTTTCTATAATAATTATTATAGTTATGTGTTTTTCCAAATTTCCAACATTCCGTGTACTATCCTGTGGAGAAGGGAAAGAATACGTTTGATAGAAGGAAGTGTCTACTGAATTGTGTGGATTTGCGTCTTGCTTGCGAAGGTACCGATTGCGAATGTGTTTTTTTCACTGCCTCCAAACTACCGCATGAATTAATGTTGTTGAAGGCAATTTAACGAAGCACCACAAACAGTCGGTTTCGCATCCATTGATACGAGTACATGTGAACGACAGAAGGTGAGGGAGATGCAGTGTGTGTGTGTGTATGTGTGTTTATGTGTGTGTGTGTGTGTGTGCGCGCGCGTGTGTGTGTGTGTGTGTGTGTGTGTGAGAGAGATAGAGATAGAGACCGAGGAGAGAGAGATTGAGAGAGAGAGCTAGGGAAAAAGGGATACATAAATACAGAGAGAGGAAAGTAGGACAATACCAGCGGGCGAATGAACCTCAGCACTACGCTGAAGCAAAAGCGAAATAAATTGTACAAAATGAATGACACCAATTGTATAAATATTGTGAACCCCGCTTCCTAACTATTCTTTAGTCCGTGATACCGGAGAAACACACTAGCTGGGCACAAACCATAGAAGAGAGCAGAGTTTCTGTGCTTAGTTAGTGATTTTACTACTAAACGTTCGGCGGACATTCCACGTTAAAGTTAAGGTTTTATTTTAGACCACGGCTTAAAGTTGCCTGTGCACGCTGTGCGGATTTTTCGCGACTGGCCGAGGCTGCGGCAGCAGCTGCCAGCTGGTAGGGAGTCAGGGGTTCGTACTCCTTGTCGTCAATCTCCGTGACCAGATCTGACTGTACAGGTAGGCTCAGGGCGACCTGGGCTTCTCCCCGCTTATCGACTTGCCCGACGAGCTCTGATTGGCGGCGTTCGATTCCGGATGCCCTGCTCATTCGTGGTCGGTCGAAGCCAGCTGTTCGGGTCACGGTACCGTAGCTACTCATACTTGCCTGGCATTCTACTTCATCATAGCCGACAGTATCGGCGGAAAAGGACGGCTCAACGTTACCCCTGGGTTCCAATGCCTGATCCAGGCCAGTTGCAGCGTGGGCAGACTGTTTCTTGGATCCCTTCTTCTTCTTCTTGGACGGACTCCTCGGAACCTCGTCCGCCATCACATCGTCGTAGAAGGACTCGGTTTGCGAAATGGCATCCACCGTGAAGGTCTGGTAGCTGTTAGGAGCTAGGTCCTGGGATTGGTTCAGTGTTGTGGTGGGAGAATTGAAGCTAGCCGTGCTTCGGAAGCTGTCGCCACGAGCAATGCTACTGACCGCACCCTTGAGATATCCGGCGACTGTGTCTTGCATACTGTCTGCTACAAACGTATGGGCGCTGTGAACGCTGGCGTTTGAATTCGACTTGGACAGGCCTCTTGATCCAAGCATGCGCTGTTTGACCGGCAGTGTGTGCAAGCCCTGGTGGGTCCCAGCCCTATGGGCCAGGGCCTGTGTGAGATCTGCCACACTGAAACACTGCGGTTGGGATTTGTGCCCACTTGCACCATGTTGCTCAAGGTGTAAGCGCTTGCCAATCTCGGCAGCAGAAGGTTGACTGACGGACATACCAGTGCTGCTGATAGGCAAAGCGCATCCATGGTCCCGACCGGAAAGCTGCAACTCATCTGCCACGGACCACTGTGAGCCATAAGCGCTCCCAGTGGAATGGGACTGTGCCAGCCTGGGTGGAAGGGGCGACCCGAGCATATGGGCAAGCGCGTCGATGTCCTGTTCCATAACGGACACATCCTCTGGCAAGAACACTGGCAATTGTCCCACCTGTATATGAGGGACTTCCTGGGCGTGCGGGTTACTTGTGCTAGAGCGATCAGATTGTGGCGCTGTGATGTGCTCGTCTGCTAGTTCACTCTTCGGCTGTTCCTGGTCCTGTGTCTGGTCTGCCTCTTCCGCTTTGTTCATTTCATCCAAGTTTCTGCAGTTGACAAGTCACGCATTTGGAATGAAGAGAACAACACAACTGAAATGGATGCCACGATGCGTACCCCGGTTATACTTTCATCTAGCATATTAGTTTGAACACAGCCCTCACTACACCTTCAAGCAAGGTATTCAAGCATCGCATCAGTGTTTCAACGAAAGGCTCTACGGGTGGAACTTTCGCCCTACACCTCTTGACTTGCCAGGGCTGTGCCCTTACTTTCAAAGACACAGACACAGAGAGGCACATGGACAAACACACACACACACAGTCACAGACACACACACACACACACAGTCACACACACACAGACATACAGACACACACACACTTGCACATGCTCACTACCAAATCTGGTTACTCAGGTGTCCCCAGGAGAGGAGACAGTGTGTGGGAGAGAGAGAGAGGAAGGGAGAAAGAGAAAGGGAGAGAAAGAGTGAGAGAGATTCGAAAGGAATGTTGGAAACATGGCTCAATTGGATAGTGAACCATCGAAATTCTCTCCCTTTGGGTACATTTTGAAAGGTTCCTACTTAAGGGCTCACAAGCCCTCAGCAAGAAGGGAAGATAAGGAGCAGAAAGCGTATTCAGGTTATCCGCCCCGGGATCCAGCTGCATTGACCACTGCCTCCAGTGAAGGTAATACTTGCTACTAGCGTGTGTGGATCTCATGACCTCAACTAGAACCATTGACTTCAACAAGAGGTAACCTAGCCCAACACAGTCCATGGTTAATAGGTCTGAGCACTTCAAAGAGAAAGTACTTCTTGAAGCACCCTGAAACCAATAACGTTGACATGTACAACATTACACCTTCAAGTAGCTGAGCCCTTTGGCAACAAATCCAAAAATATCTAGTATTAGTGCACTCCAATTTCAGAAATGTTAGGTGCTCAGTATTAATTTTTCCGAATGATGTCAAAAGAACAGGTTAGGTGAACAGAACATTTAGGTACAGAGTAAGAGTTCCCAGTCCCCAGTCTCCTGATGATTGCGTTTCAGCATGAAACTCGTGAGTAGAGACATTTAATCACTTTTTTTGTTCCACCGGATTTTCGTGAGTAACAGTTCCCCATTGGATTATGTGTAATATTGTTTGTTCGGTGAATAATTTTTTTAGGTGTGCAACAGATGGACCGAAAATACCCAAAATAAAAGTGCAGCGAAAATGTGTGAAGTTACGGTATCCACACAGCAGACGAGAAGATGCCGTGCGTTGAATATGCATGTGCTGGAACACAGTTTTCCTAGAATCAAGCACACCTGAACCTTTTCAAATACTGCAGGGTATTGCCACCTGTCCACTAACGACCAGCTCAAATGGGTCATTTTTACCGAAAACACACAGCATCTAAAAAGTTCGTCACTCGGGCATCCATTCTCCAATGTACTAGATCTAGACCTTCCTGGAAAGCAGCTGCAACGAGAATAACGACGAGCTAAAGCACAAGTCTCCACAAGGTCGAAGACCAGCTATAAAGCTAAGCGTTTCTATCCCAAAAGTCATGGCTTCGCAACGGAAGTCAAAGAAACTGAACTTTCACCCGCCATTCCACTGTCCTTGCTCATATTGATCAATTTTTTCTTCTGAACACTCCCGTGAGTCCACTGATCAATCTGAACTACAGTTGTCATGGCACCAACGGTGAAAAATGCTTAAAAAATGAAAATCAAGCGCCCGTGCGCGCCACAAAACAAGTTGTGGCCGTGTAAAGCTGTGAGGCCGTCGAGCGCAATACGTCCGCGGTCCTTTGGCCTATCGCTTCGGCATTTATTGCTATCGGAACCTGAGAGTTTTTTTTCTCGATCTAAATACTTGGATTAGCTGAGTTATGATTGTTTGAACAAACACACCTCCTGAAGTTTTTCATCAGTATGCGATTCACAACAAGGACATAAATATACGTCCTTAGTGGACCTGCCTCATTCTTAAGGACGTAAATATACGTCCGTAGTGGACCTGCCTCTTTCTCAAGCATATAAATATACGCTCTTAGTTCACGGACAAAAATTTCGCAACCCGCACAAGCTTTTGAAACTAAATAGTTGAATTCAACGCTAGTACAACTTCCCCAATGCTCCAGGTTTGTTCCAGGGACATCCCTGGACGAAGCAGAGCATCAAGAGAGCCTCGATAAAGCATTCTAATGAAAATATTTCCTGAAGAGATGTGTGTTAAAAACTCCGCAAAATCGAAAAATGGTATATATTTCTAGGCACAGTACGGCAAGATTATACCCAATTACCCGCCAAGGAATGGGTTTTTTCACTCCATACACATGTGAGAAGGTGTAGAAAAAGTAAAACTGAACAATCTTCGGATCGAGTTTTTTCCTATTGAGCTACTAACTAACTATCTATCCATGACCATAGCACTTTTTTTACTGCTTACCACCTAGTTTTAGTCGTGGATAGTCACTTCATAACTCATTCCCGTTGCTTTTCTTCTAGATTACCTACATATACTAGTACCGTCCTTTTTTTACTGCCATGACTGACCATGTGGCCCTGGCAGGGCCAAACCCGGAGACGTGCTTTCCACCGTGTGTGGCGTATCAGTTTCATTGTGCATATGCATACACATAGTTGAAGTACACGCGTACACGCGTTCACACATGACATGGACATACACTTACACAAACATACACACAGACACACAGACAAAAACATACTAATAATATACGCACGTAAACACATCTACACACACACACACACACACATAGAAACACAGTCCCACACAAAGAAACCCGCTCACAGACACACACACGAATAAACGCACACACAAAACCTGGACCATACATTTATCGATTACGCCTGAACGATAAATTCCAAACAAGCCTTATCTGCATCCTGATAAACTACATGCATGCATCAAACCGAAGAAAACTCACTTGGGATTTTGGAATGCGTCTTCGAAGTTTTCCAATTCCATCTTGTAAGCTTCTTCTCTCCGCAAGCGATTCCGTCGCACCATGAATCCGATGAAAGCAAGGACCGCGCAGCCAGCAAAAATCAGCGGTGAGAAAAGAAGCACAATGCTGTCGTTGTCATCATCACCATTGCCATCACCATTGGCGCCCTTTCTGCGAGAACTTTCAGTGATAAATCGTGCGGACGATTTGGAGGTTGTCAGCGCAGCGAACGAGACATTGGAGTTGTCTCCGTTGGCGCTCTCGTCGTCCAATGTGTCATTCTCATCATGAGGATTCAAGGCCATTGGGACAATAAGCGCAACACTTTGGTTCTTTGTGCTATTGGTCTTGTTTATCGGTGCATCACTCTTGATCTCAGGAGGGATACTAGAAACGGGTGCACCGTTAGTGTTGTATCTGCTGGTACTCTTGTCTACTGATGATCCAGTCTTGTCCTGAGGATTTAAGGCTATTGAAGGAAAGGCGACTCCTTGGCTATTTAAACTTTTGATCTTCGTCATCGGTGTGTCCCTCTTGTTTTCGGGATTAGACGAACCGCTATATAAAGCAGCCGGACCTTCACCTTCAGTCTTGGGACTAGGCATGCGTGTTGCATTAGAGTTGTGCCTGCTGGTATTTTTGACACCGGATGTTTCAGTCTTTTCTTGAGGACTTGTGGCGATTGGAGCATTGGTGCTAACACTTTGGCTCTGTGCACCATTGCCCTTTCCTGTCGGGGTATTCCACTTCTTATCGGGATTAGTGGAACCACTATTTGAAGTAGGCAAACCTTCACCTTGCAGGGTGGTACCAGAAACCGGTTTGGCATTCGAGTTTTTCCCACTGGTACTTTTGTCGTCTGATGCCCCAGTCTCGTCGACAGGACTGGCGGCGATTGCAGCTTTGGTTTTAACATTGTGGCTCTGTGTACCATTGTTCTCTTCTGTCGGCGTATGGCTCTTTGTCTCAGGATCGCTGGGACCGCTATCTGATTCAGCCGAACTGTCCCCTCGTGTAGTAGGTCTGCCAGCAGTGTTTCCTAGATTTTTGCGGGCGGTTGTTGCTGGCGTGGTGGTTGGAATGGTTGTAGGGGGCACTGCAATGAACAGAGAGAACAACAGACAAGACTTGTATGCCTCGATCTATTTCCTTAGCCTATCCTCGATTAACTGCTCCCTCTACATAAAGTAGTCATTACAATCTTCTTGCAGGAGATCCCCTCGACAGGCCCAAAGCCTTTGGGAAATGCTTAAATTTAATAAAATACAAAATACAATACAAGAATAAAAGACAGACAGTTCTCCAGCAGGTATTGGTGCTCCACTAGTCCAAGCCGCTAATCAGCTAGTGCTTCGGACATCTTAACTACAAGGACAAGTACTGCAACTGGGAGTCATATTCCTGCTATTAAACCCAAAGTTATCCCCTTCTATGTAAGCATCCACTTGGATGGGGAGCCGAGGATAAATTGACAGAAAAGAGAAAGCACCAAGGAACTACAAGTTACGCTATAATGTCCACTACCACGACCAGTCACTAAACAATCAGCTCATGCGGTAACATTGCACGACTCTGACCGACGGTGCTGACGTTTTACAACTAACTGCCTAACAACTCTAGCACATCTGAGATGCGCACTCCCACAGCCTGCCAACTTGGAAGGTTCTAAGTTATATGCTTACATAGAAGGGGGAGGTATTGTCCACTGGTCTTGCCAGTATCGTCATCAGCCTTCCAACTTGGAAGGTTCTAAGTTATGGAAATAACATAAGGAGGGGAAGGTGAGCGCAACCAAGATAAGCACGAGCTGAAAGTCTTAACTGCGTAGGACATTGGCGGATGTTAGTGTATGTCGATGATGATGCTGGCAAGACCGTTGGACATTGGGTGGGGGGGGGGGGGGAGGACATCCAAGATGTGCTAGAGCTCTTAGCCAGTTAGTTGTAGAACGTCAGTACTGTCGGTCAGTACTGTCGGTCAGTGTCGTGCAATGTTATCGCATGAGCTGATTGTTTAGTAACTGGTGGTGTTAGTGGACATTGTAGCGTAACTTGTAGTTCTTTGGACCTTTTCCTCTATAAAAAGGGCAAGCTTCCATATTGAAGACTGAAATGGGTTCGCTATGGCGATGTGAATTCTCTAGGATTGCCAAGAAAGCAGGAAAGGGGTCCAGTATTACACCCTTTTCAATGCACACAAACACAGCTTTGTACTCACGGGCCTCGCAGAAAGGGACTGAGGTGAGGGTTCCATCAGCTTGGCATCTTGCCGTTGAACTTCCCATGAGCACGTGCTTCTCATCGCACGAATAGGTTACACTATGTGTAAATTTGACGGATGTCTTGTCGGCTGTTCCATTAGCAATAGCAGGCACATCGCAGTATACAACTGGAAACAAAACAGGAAAGATAGTTTTGTTGTCGGGACGCAAACTAGCCCAAGGATATGGATCCGCACTAGGCATTTTGATAAAGCCAGCGGGGTGGAAATATCATGACTTTAACCCCTCGCCATTCCTCCCCCTTGTACTTATTGTCCACGTTCAAACATACTTAGTTAAAGTGGCAAGAATCCAAGTGGAAAACTAGTCCTTTAACCCTTTGCCGGTCTAACTCAATGTATGTGAGGGGTGGTCACGCAAATACATGTACACACAACCAGCAATAACTCAAGAACCATGTGATGTAGGTATGGGTAAACCATATATTTTCAAAATCAGTATGCCTGAACGCCTCCAGAAAATTCAAATATGACTAGGTCCAGGCAAGGGTAGGGCCCATGGTAGCCCTTCAAGTTGAGAGAAAATACAATTGCGAATGAAATACACGAACATCACAGCACGAAGGGCATACCAAGTTCGTGATGGAGCTGAAGTCGTACGATAAACAATCAGGTAAGGGCTACGTCTTTACAAGAAATGCAGGCTCTCTACAATACCGCCATTGAGCACCAACACCTCGCCATCGGCGATACGCCAGCAGCAGCAATTCCCATTCCACGATATCGCAGCTTCGGTTTGTTCATCTCAGGGCTGCTCGCGTCAGATTCACTCTCACTCAGATGAGCACTCAGGCGCGAGCTTACGCATGCCGTGATTCTCACGGCCAGGCGAATCAGCTGATCGCACCTGACGTGTCCTTGTGACAGTCGCTGTCGCCGTGTCGGCAGCAAGAAGGCTTCCTCTCTGTTTGGAGAATGTTATTTCTTCATTCGTGGACGATATATTTTTGAACTAGCAGGACTCAACGGAGCTCTTTTTCTCAACACACTACACTGTAAAACCTCCCGGGAGATCCAGCCTGGACTGGTGGTGTTACTGCTCTCAGAACGCTTGTCAAACACGGCCCCAAGAGATGCACTCGCATTCTCGAAATACACGCATGGCGGATGGTCGTCTTTTCCAATTTCAACAAACTTCAGTCGATCGATACGGCAAAAATTTGTATGGTAAGCATGGTTGTTTTGTACATCGTCATAAAGCCTTGGACCTCAGCTACGCGTAGAGCGCCTGTTTAGCTGTCTCCTAGCAACAAGACCCCAAAAAAATGAGAGCCAAACGTACCCATACTATAGTATCGGTTCGCTTATGGTAGACCGGTAAAGGGTTAAGCATTATTTTGCACAGGTTGGGAGTGGAAATATTATGACTTTAACCCCTCGCGGAACAAACGACAGCCGCTAACAACCGGTAAACCCTAAACAGCAATACAAGGTCACCTGGCATCTGTGGCCTGATTACTCTGCTTCGTTAGTATTGTTCACAGCGGAGAGATAGGTGGCAACATTTTGACAAAATGGTTGTATCACCTAACAATTGCTATGTATACATACCCTGACATTTGTCAATTTGTGTGCTGGATGAGCACACTGGCTCACTATAAGTATATCCAAAATCACATGTGACAACACCGCCTGTTGATATGCTACGGATGTGATCTTGAACTTGAGCTGAATGATGACAAGCTGTGATTGAGGAAAAACAAAACAAAGTGCCAAAACTAGTTTGATCTTACGTGTAGAAGGCAGTAGGGGTTGATGGAGCATACCATGAAACTTCGCTACAACAGCAGTTATCCTTGAAAGCAAAATGCACTCAAGTTGCCTGAAAAAGATTCAGAGGAAAGCAAGGAGTGAACCAGACGGAACTCATCTGCCTATATTTGGTTGATAAAGCCTTCTGAAGAAGAGGTTTCGCTTGCGCAAACTGTGGACAACTTACGGAATTCGCACACGACGTATAGTGGCGTGTTCAAGTTGAAACTGGTGGACAAGCGGTCCCCTTCTTTCGGTGTGATATAAGCATAACTTCCAGGTGATCCGAATGGAGTATCACCAATCCAGGCTTGATAGAGACCATTGCGAGGAAAGAGTTCTGATGTGCAGCCATGAGAGTATGCAGCTGCGCTAAGTAGTTTACCACCCTGACCCTGACACACTGCCTTGGCCGTTGTGTAATTGAAGTACTTGTAGTCATGTGTCCGTTTCAGGACTGCTGAAACCTGAGAGCAATATTGGTGACCGGTCAGTGCAGCATCTGAACATATACATAAACAGAAGAGATCATTTAACTACTGCAGATCAAATACAGAAGTGTATATACCTACCGTATTTGGCAGGCTTGCATACAAGTGCATACCTCATGATTTTGGGGAACCTTATAACAGTGGCGAGGTGCTGCGCTGTGTGGTGAGTGAGTGGACGGAGTGAATGCCCCAGGGGCCTCTCGCGTTGCTACTTGCCGTGCTAGGCTGTGCCGTCTATCGAAGTCACACCTAGCCATCACTACATGACTGTACTCTTTTTTGTGCCGTGCAAGATATGTTAAGCAGTTCACTCTTTGTTTATTAAAAAATAAAAAATCCAATCTGAAAAGCAATGTCAATAAAGCCGCTCATAACGCTAAAAATCAAATCAATTCAGGAAAATTCAATTCAATTCAAAGTCGTGACACATCCGGTAAAAAACAGCAAGAAATAATATCTCGGTGCAAAAGAAGAAAAAAGGAAATAAAAGCCGCTTCATTTTAAAGGACCAAATGATGAAAAGCAAAGAAATACCCACATCAGCGCTAAATTGCACCTTAAATTATAAACAAAAACATGACGCGTCCATTAGCATTGAGGACACTGCCATTAGCGAGGTTATACACACCACTGTTACATCCGTCCCTCAGCCATGGCTAGTGGGCGCAATGCATTTACCGGTCGATGGTATGCAGAGCGAGCCCCTCTGATGCACATAACTGCAGCTCGGAGGAGTGCAAACGACAGACGGCATCTGACATAGGCCATAACCTCGCCGTAGGGCTTGCCATCATGCTGTGCCAGCATAGCGCATAATCGCTTCAAAAACCGCAAGCATTCTGGGGATGCACTGCCAGCCGTGGTGAAGACAAGCGGGGTAAAGTTACCACGGTCAACATTGACAATCCTTTCGTTATACTGCAGCTTCTTCTGCCTCTCGTGCTGGAGAAGGAGGTCAGCGATGGGCTTCTTTGCGTACGAGGCGGCGTCAGGATAACTGTACTCTCATTAACACCCTTTATATTACTAGTATCCTCAGTGTAGTCTATCAGTATCGCCTTTGCCTAGCCTTAATCTTCGCGCCTTAATCATCGCGCCTTAATCTTCACGCCCAAGATGGGCCATTATGTTTCCCCCTTTTTTGCTACAAAAGGGTGAAGTTCGCTATCTGTTAGCCATTCTACAGTCATCCTTCACTGATGAGATCCTTATGATCGAAACAGCCGCTGTCTGAAGGAACAGAGCACCAACTGAAGTGTCGTTTTGCCGATGGTGTGCTGTGGCAACGTGTTGAGGTCGGCCGGAGAGCGCAGCGATGTGGTGTGGGGGTTGATAAGAATCTGTGGTGTGGGGGTTGATAAGAATCTGTGGTGTGGGGGTTGATAAGAATCTGGACAAGACCGAATGCTGCAACTTGCCCCTCTTGGTTATAAGAATTGACTGATAAACGAGTTTTGATATTGTTGCTAAGTAAATTATGAACGAGCGAATCTGCTCTAGACACCTCTTCCTACTGTCAATCATTAATATACTTCCTCCGTTAACAAAAAATTCCTGATGGATTTTTAATGGACTGGTTAGGGCACAAACTGCAATGAAATGAGTCATGATAACTTCCTCGGCCTTCTGTGGCATGCCATGAAAGATATACGATGCAAGGAACGCGAACTTTCACAACACACTGAGCCGAATCGAGGGTTGAGCTGTGGCAACATAGGTGATGACAGCCATGATTGGCGAAACTGAAACTCGACTTCTCCGAGAACATAAAGCCCTGCATGGCCTCTCTAGCTCTAAGTTTTCTAGTGATAAGCCTACTTCACATTCGACAGGGCGTGATGGAACACAACATAAGGATCAACACACGCTTCCCATGATAGCTTAAAGAATGTCAAACACAATTTGAGGAGCAAGTTAAGATCTCATGTCACTTGTACTTCCTCCGCGTCATTGCAATTGTCGCTTCGCACATCGGAATGTTCATGTGACTTGGCTTGTCTTAGTCAGACTGTCGGTAATAACTGTTTTCTGTTTTTGAACATAGGTGCGACCCTTCCTGCGCACTGTATACTTGTTTCTGAAGCCCTGGTGGTCTCAGACTTTATCGGAGCTCTCTTCCGCACCAAACAAATTCATCGCGCTCCGCACTATTCTGCCCCAGACCGTGAATCGTTTTCCTGGAGTTCGTGCCGTCCCACATGGTTCGCGTGAGCATTTATCAGGATTCCCTCTGGCAATGTACATGTATGCCATTGGCATGATGCCTCTCGTGCACAAAGCAAAACAAGCCGGGACTATCCAGTCTTGGTTTGCAGATGACTCCGCAGCGGCGAGTGTGTTGTGTAGGCTCCGTCGTTGGTGGGACATCTTGGCAAGTGATGGCCCAGCTTATGGATATTTCCCAAATGCATCAAAGTCGATTCTGGTGGTGAAGGAGCGTTGCTATCGTGAGGCACTTGAGCTGTTCAGCGACACCAGTGTCGTCGTTACGTGTAATGGAGCCCGGTACCTGGGGGCAGCCATCGGCTCAGCTGATTTCAAGGAGAACTTTGTATCGACTAAGGTCCGGGAGTGGGCTGATGAGCTAACTCGGTTGGCTGATTTCGCTCGCTCGCAGCCCCAGGCAGCATATTATGCATATGTCTCGGGCTTGAGAAGTCGCTGGGCTTTCCTATGCCGCGTCCAGTCTATTTCTCCGTCCCAGTTCCAGCCACTGGAGGACGTGATAACCACGAAGCTTATACCAGCAATGGCGGGTCGGCCACCGCCTGGCACAGTGTAGAGGGAAGTACTAGCAATGCCCTGTCGTTTGGGTGGCCTGGGCCTGGTCAGCCCGATGACTTTGTGCGCCCAGTATGAGTCGTCTGTCGCCATCACAGCATCTCTCTCCCGGCGTATCATGGATCGTGTTTCTGATATTGGGAATTCTCTGATTGGCATCCAGCGGGAGAAGGCAAAGAGGAAGAAGGAAGTGCGTCATAGCCAGGCGGAGTCGGCACGGCATATCAGCAATGATGCGTCGGACGCCTTGCGACACACCATTGTCCTCGCCCGTGAACCTGGCGCCTCGAGTTGGCTGACTTGGCGTCCATTGAAAAAGTATGGCTTTTCACTGAGCAAAGCTGAGTTCATGGACGGCTTGTGCCTCCGTTATGGTTGGATGCCGCCGAGGTTACCAACTCATTGCTCTTGTGGACGGGACAATGGTATTAAACATGCCTTGTCATGTCCCCTTGGTGGGTTTACCATTATCCGCCATAATGAGATCCGGGATGTGACAGCCTCTCTCCTTCAATAGACTTGTCACAATGTCTCCATTGAGCCACAGCTGCAGCCACTCACTGGAGAGAGAATGAGATACAGGTCTGCTATTGTGGAGGAGCATGCGCGGCTTGATGTAGCGGTCAGTGGTTTGTGGGGCAGTCGTTTTGAGCGTACTTGTGCTGTCGGCAAGTGGTGGCATGGGAAGAGCGGCGACATCACTCTATCGCCGAATCGCGTTATTGAGAGCGGAAAGGAGGAAGGAGCAGTACTCCCACGTAATATCTTACATCAGATGCCGTCTCTCATTTGCCCTGTTGCGATCATCCATCATGTGTTTGCGGGGTTCACGGGGTCTTTTCCGTGAGCGATCGGTTCGGCATCCGGAGTCTGCTGAGCTGGTTGTTGCTGAGGCCCAGGTTGCTCGCATGTGAGAATCTATAAATTGCAGCAGATTATGTTTATTATAAATACTGGACATGGATATTGAATTAAACTGTACTCAGTGACTTTTTACATTTTACAGGCTATGTTTTATTGTTGTTATTATTGCAAAGCTTTCCTTTTGATTTATCAGGATTGCAAGATCGGGTATAAGAATCTTGGTTTCTCTCCTGAATTCGAAATGCTGAAGTTGACGAAGGCAAGAACAAATTGTTCTCGAATTCCTGAAATGCACTACGTGTGGCGCATGTTGCTGCGAAGATAGCAGGTCTGAAAACACCAACAAAATCAGCGAAGAGCTTGCCAAGGAAAGAAGGTGCGGAACTGCTTGCCCTATCGCACTGGAATGTCGTTACAGTGTATTTGAAAAATGCTAGTTTGCCTTCATCGCCTGCCACCTGGAGGCATGGATTGCTTGAAAATGAAGTTTCTTGACCTGAATTTGAACGTGCGTCTTGTTCAGCGTATTGTTGAGTGCTGACGGGTCTGCCTCAAACTCTGATGAATGCGTCGACCTTCGCTGCCAGTGCAGGGAAGCGGGAGGCCACAAACTAAAGCTTGGTCGCTCTACAATGCTCTGCCTCAATCTCTAGCTGATTTTTTTGCCCTTCGAGTGGACAAAATAAATAATAAAATCGCTCCGGGAAGCGACAATTATAATGACTCAGAGGAAGTAGTATTTCGGGATGGTTCAATAGAGTGACAGACAAACTGCTTTCTCTTTTCCTGCTGCTATTATTTGAATGCCACAAATTTCATGGCTAAGTTTTTGGTCTTCATGAAAAAAACTGGTATTGTGAACTTGATTCCGCTTCACTCAAAGAGAAATAATTGAAAAGAAGTCCTGAAACACAAGAAATTAGACCCTCTCACAGACTGTGCCTTTTGACTCGCCCCGTTCACGGTTGAACATCGCAACTACTGCTGCATGTTGTGTCGTACGAATCATACAGAATTTTTACAGCTCACCCCAGCTGTCCCGACGGACCCTTACGTCCCGTACCGTCAGCGTTGCGTCGAATGTGAACAAGGCTATAGAGAGCGACGAAACAGAGCAGCAAGCCCACACAATGAGCGAGCGAACAAGCAGCTGCCCAATTGCACTGTCCAATGAACTAATACTAGTGTTCTATCCAGTTAGTGTGTCCCTTTTTGTAATCGTGATAAGAGGAAGCACTACTTAATTTTTTTTGAGTAGGCGAACCTTCACCTTCCATGGTGGTGCTAGAAACTGGTTTGGCATTAGAGTTCTTACCACTGGTTGGGGTGGCTGTTGGGAGTACTGCAATGAAAAGAGAGAAGAACAGACAAGAAAGAGGATAGTGGTCCAGCAGGTATCGGTACTGCACTGGTTCAAACCGCTCATCAGCGAATGCTTATGACATCTGACAGGGGAAGTTAAGGCTAAAATCAAAGTTTCACCAGTTGTAGTCTGCGGGGTGCTGAGTCGAATGGTCTTGGCCCGAGGAAGCTGAGACGCTCCATTCCCTCTTTATTCCCAATCGAACTTGCGCACTTCCGCCGAAACTGGGTGACTGCGCCTTACTAGATGGGGATTTGTATGCAAAATGTCTCTAAAAGCGCCATTTCGTTCTGATAAAAGCACGGATGACCGCGATTGGCCCAGGTCCGAGAATGCTGCGATGCAGCGTTCCTCCTTTATTCCCAATTGAACATGGTTGAACAGGCGGTCACGTGTTCCTGCGTGCCAAAGTCACCTGGTCACCGTGCCTGCAGGCGAGAACTTTCACCCCAAGGTTCAATTCGAGTGACAGGAGTGCGCCCAAAAAAGGTCAAACAGGCTGTAAGTTGTACCCAGCAGGCGCTAGGCTAGGGCCGCTAGGCATGGTGACCAAGTGACTGGTGTACTGCAGGAGCACGTGGAGTGTGTGGACATAGTAAGGGCTGATTCCGAACCACCTCTGCGGATTTGTGAGTCACGAAGTCTGAAGAAAATGTGAACGGTCTCGGCTGGGAAAACGCCTACACAGTAGCTCAGTGTTTACTCGGAGCATCGCTGACCTCAAGCCAAGGTCCCTGGTTTCAGTCTTGTTGGTCACAATCTTTTTCTCCAGAATTTTCCTGTTTGCATCTGTCCCTTTTGCAATAATAATTCATACACTACATTTTCAGCGCACACTTTCAGCATCCAACAGGTTTGCCCGCATGAAAAGTAGAATGGGCGACACAATGCCCAGTACCAAACGCGTGTCCAAATTTTATCGTGCATGATAACGAAAAGTATTTCTCGTGAATACTTTTGCAAACAAACAAAATAATACGGTCATGAATGAAACTCTTTCGCTGACCTCTGGCAGTTTGAGCAAGGTTTGGAGAGTTTTAGTCGAGTATTACCGTTAAGAAGGATGGGAGAATTGGGAGGGTTTCAGTCGAGTATTTCGTCCAGGTTTTCGCAATCGTCACACTGAAGTTCTGAGTGTTTCGTCCAGCTTTTCGCAATCGTCATACTGGAGTTTTGAGTGTTTTGTCCAGCTTTTCACAATTGCCATGCTAAAGTTTAGAGTGTTTCGTACAGGTTTTCGGAATCGTCATACTGACAAACCGGCACCCAGAATCTGTTCCGGTCGAAATAGAAAATGGTGCTTGGAAGCACTGGGAAGGGTTTCTCGCCACCAACTACTTTCAAAACAGCTGCAGACTACGACCTAGATCATGATATCAACCATGGCAAGCAGTGCTACAAGGAGAACAATGGTACAATTATTCTGGCATCAGTGGCTCCATCACGCAAGTTTACAAAGTTTATCACCTGACAATTACAATGCACACATACCCTGGCATTTGTCAATTTGTGTGCTGGATGAGCACACTGGATCACTGTATGAATATCCAAAATCACATGTGACAACACCGCCTGTTGATATGCTACGGATGTGATCTTGTCCTTGAGATGAATGATGACAAGCTGTGATCGAGGAGAAACAAAACACAGTGGCAAAACTAGTTTGATCCCCATGTAGAAGGCAGTACGGGTTGATGGAGCATACCATGAGACTTCGCTTCAACAGCAGTTATCCTGGAAAGTAAAATGCAGTCAAGTTGCCAGAAGAAGGTTCAGAAGAAAGCAAGGAGTGAACCAGGTGCAACAAACCTGCCTATATTTGGTTGATAAAGCCTTCTGAAGAAGAGGTTTCGCGTGCGCAAACTGAGGACAACTTACGGAATTCGCACACAACGTATAGTGGTGTGTTTAGGGTGGAACTGGCGGATAAGCGGTCCCCTTCTTTCGGTGTGATATAAGCGTAACTTCCAGGTGATCCGAACGGAGTATCACCAATCCAGGCTTGATAGAGACCAGTGGCAGGAAAGAGTTCTGATGTGCAGCCAAAGTAGTATGCAGCTGCGCTAAGTAGTTTACCACCCTGACCCTGGCACACTGCCTTGGCCGTTGTATAATTGAAGTACTTGTAGTCGTGAGTCCGTTTGAGGACTGCCGAAACTTGAGAGCAATATTGGTAGCCGGTCAGTGCAGCATCTGAACATATACATAAACAGATGAGGTCATTTAGCTACTGCAGATCAATACAGAAATGTATATACCTAATGTTTGGCAGGCTTGCATACCAGTGCATACCTCATGATTTTGGGGAATGTTATAAGAGTGGTGGGTGTTGTGCTGTGTGGTGAGTGAGTGGACGGAGTGAATGCCGCAGGGGCCTCTCGCGTTGCTGTGCCATCTATCGAAGTCACACCTGGCTATCACTATATTACAGTCTGTACTCTCACAAACACACTTTATCATACTAGTATCCTCAGTCTAATCTATCAGTATCGCCTTTGCTTAGCCTTAACCTTCGCGCCTTAATCTTCGCGCCTAAGATGCGCCATTACGTTTCCCCCCTTTTTGCACCGAAGATGGGCCATTATGTTTTCCCTTTATTGCTACAAAAGGGTGAAGTTCACTATCTGTTAGCCATTCTACATTATGAACCTTCACTGACGAGATCCTGATGATTGACACAATTAATCGTTACGTTAACTTATAGATTACCCATTTGGTTGTACTGAATATCCCTTTTTTGTGACATTTGAATCAGTTTCCGCCGTGAGTAAGTGGCTGCCATAGGACTGGCTCATGTTCTGATGTTCAATGATTTCAAGACTAAATTGTTTCAGAGCTACCCTTTCACTAATGCAGATAGTGTGAAACACATAATCTTGTTGAAACAGAGTAAATTTTGAACAAAATTCTGACAATATTTATTTTGCTAACGATAATATCATCGATAAACGGATCGTTCAGTTGAAGAGCAATCCAACGTTTAAAACCCACCATGGTTTCAGCACTATACTCAGGTGCTCAGATGTTAAACTATCTGTCTACCCAATGCAGTACTCAGCAAGTACTATAAGTCTACAAATGTTCGACCCATTCACATTTCGGCTTCCCAGGGTTGAAAACCATTTTAGTCCGCATCAGATTTTGGCCTGCACTGCTGTCAAATATATGTTGACATACAGTACTCAAGCAAATACATCACTATACTTGCTGGCGCCCTTGTCAGGGTACATGTACACATTTGAACTCACCGGCATCACAGAAAGGTACTGAAGTGAGTGTTCCATCAGCTTGGCATTTTGGTGTCGCAATTCCCACGAGCGGGTGGCCATCATTGCACGAATAGGTTACATTTTGTGTAAATCTGACGGATTCTTTGTTTGCTGTTCCATTAGCAATAACAGGTACATCGCAAATAGCTGAAAGCAAAATAGAAACAAAATGTTGTTGTCAAGAAACCCAAGAAAAAATCAATCAGGGCCTTTCAACACCCATTGTCCCAGGGCATGTTTTTGGTTATAACTAAGAGTGAAACCAGGGCATACCACTCATCAGAATGCCGCCGTCATTGTCTTAGCAATGTACTTTCAAGTGTGATTCCAAATATACACACACACACACACCACTCTGTGGTATTTTCCTCACGGTGGACTAAACACGATCAGTTTGTGGCGAAAACAGCAGGAAATCGGGCGGCAAAGTCATGTATATTTAATCCAGCACTGTATAAACCATCCCCTCCCGAATACCGCAGAAGTCCCCGAGTACGAAAACTGACCGACCCTTGACAAGATATGGAGAATCCCCAGATTTCTCTTACAATCCCTGCAAATTGGGCGGGACAGTCATGTATATTTAATCCAGCACTGTATAAACCAGCCCCCTCCCGAATCCCGCAGAATTTCCCAAGTGCGAATGAAAACTGACCAGCCCTTGACAAGATATGCAGAATCCCTGGATTTCTTTTAAAGTCCCTGGATAAAAGGGAAAAAGATCTTCTCCGGCCAAGCAAACGTTCGGCGGCTCAGGAATTCTAGACTCTGCATACCGTGCAGTTCGATCAGTCGGTATGTGCCTGGCATGTCTGTCAGTGCAGATCATGCAGGCTAGGCTGCTCAGGTCTTGAAACAAAAGAGGAACGTTCTTTGCAGAGTTTGAAGTGCGAGCGTGCACCGACCATATTTTGGAACAAACCCGGACATTGGAGGCTGAGCCCCTGGAGTTTTCAGGAACAAAGTGGATCAGAGAAAAAGTAGAATAGTGATAGTGTTAAACCTTAGGTGCCGGTAGGTGGACTTCGACCTATGCTGACAGTGCATACTAAAATCGAGCACAGAGCCGGTCACGTACATCGCAGGTGCCTGTTTCTTTGTACAGAGACCCTTCAGTAGCTGTCCTGTAGATAGCAATAAAGAAAGTAGGGGTAACATTTGAAAAAGTCGAGTCGTGATCAACGACGATCGCGCAGATCAGCGGAAGTCAATCGAGCGTGGCAGCCTACGCACGCGTTGCGCAACACGAACAAAACGTTGCTGTTTCGCTTCGTTTTCGACTAGTGCAGTTCATGTTAATCTGCAGTCGCCAGACAACTCCATGACATAGATGCTCTGGCAGCATTCATGCTTCGATCAGAAGTTTCTCTACCTGAGCCACTTCATCATTCAAGCGGAGAGGTTTAGCTAATTCTTCAGCAAACGTTACAGGATCTAGGATCTTCGAATCGGGCATTTAGTGAATTTGGCACTGAAATGATTACAATGCTGTGTATTGCCGGTGCTGGCATGAGCAATTCCGTTCTTCCCCGCAGCTCATATAACAAAGGCTACATGTTTGGCCCTACGATACTCGAGCTGGACAATACTGGCCATACCCATGGCCTGTGGAAAAAACCTCGCAAAAGGGTATCATTTTCGACGTAAAAGGTAAGCAGGAATATACTCAGATAGAGAGCCAAGGATTCATTTATAGACGAAAAAGGGGACCAAGGAAATACAATTTGCGCTATACTGTCCACTTACACCACCATTAATTATTACTAAACAATCTGCTCGTGCGATAACATTGCACGACACTGACCGATGGTACTGACGTTCTACAACTAACTGGCTTACAGCTCTAGCACATCTTGGATGCGCACTCCAACAGCCTTCAAACTTGGAAGGTTCTAAGTTATGGAAATAGCATAAGGAGGGGAAGGTGAGCGCAACCAAGATAAGCACGAGCTGAAAGTCTTAACTCTGAAGAACGTTGGCGGATGTTCATGTATGTCGATGACGATACTGGCAAGACCATTGGACATTGGGTGGGGGGTTATATCGAAGATGTGCTAGAGCTGCTAACCAGTTAGTTGTAGAACGTCAGTATCGTTGTTAAGTGTCGTGCAATGGTATCGCATGAGCTGATTGTTTAGTAACTGGTGGTGTTAGTGGACAATATAGCGTAACTTGTAGTTCCTTGGTCCCCCTTTCTCTTCTATAAAAAGGGTAAGTTTCCATATTGAAGACTGAAATGGGTTCGCTGTGGCGATGTGAATTCTCTTTGATTGCCTAGAAATCAGAAAAGGGGTAAAACATTATACTCAGGTGCCCTTTTCAATGCACACACACAAACGCACACACACACACGCACGCACACACACAAACACACATACACACACACAGACACAAACACACAGATTTGTACTCACTGGCATCGCAGACAGGTGCTGAAGTGAGTGTTCCATCAGCTTGGCATCTTGGCGTCGGATTGCCCACGAGCAGGAGGTCATTATTGCATGAATAGGTTACACTATGTGTAAATCTGACGGATGTCTTGTCAGCTGTTCCATTAGTGATAGCAGGCACATCGCAGTATACAACTGGACACAAAACAAGAAAGATAATTTTGTTGTCGGGAAGCAAACTAGCCCAAGGATTTACAGTGCTGGCTACGGAAATCTGACCCCCCTGTCACTGTAGATCCATACTGGCCATTTTGATAAAGCCAGCGGAGTGGAAATATTATGACTTTAACCCCTCGCCATCCTACCCTCTTCTGCTTATTGTCCTCGCTCAAACATACTTAGTTAACGTGGCAAGAATCCAAGTGGAAACCTAGTCCTTTTTAAGCATCATTTTGCGCAGGTTATAGTGGAATTATTATTACTTTAACTCCTCGCGGAACCACCGACGGCCGCTAACAACCGGTAGACCCAAAAAAACAGCAAAACAAAGTGACCTGGCATTATTATGTTGCCTCATTACTTTGCTTCATCAGTATCGTTCACAGAGGGGAGATAGGTAGCAACATTTCGACCAAATGATTGTTTCACATAACAATGACTATTAATTTTTATACATACCCTGGCATTTGTCAATTTGTGAGCTGGATGAGCACACTGGATCACTGTACGAGTATCCAACATCACATGTGACAACACCGCCTGTTGATATGCTACGGATGTGATCTTGACCTTGAGCTGAACGATGGCAAGCTGTGATCGAGGACAAAAGAACACAGTGCCAGAAACAGTTTGATCTCACATATAGAAGGCAGTTCAAGGTTAATGGAGCATGCCATTAGACCTCTTTACAATCATATTCGTCCTGGGAAAGAAAAAATGCTGTCAAACATGGCCAGGAATCGAGGACATCTGAGAGTTGTAATTTTTGTACTCCTCCGAGGTGTGATTTTTGGCGTGCTGGGCCAAGCACAAGGAAGCTATCTGCAAAAAAAACTGCAGAAAATGGTTGTTGTTTGATCCTTTGGTGTAATCTTTGTTTCTAGTCGAAGCTAGTTGCTGTTTGGAGCAGAAACGCTGAAATTGACTATTTTCTGCATGTACTCATACATGTACTCATGTACTCAGGCATGCAGTCTCACTCGTATTTTAGCTCTTTTTCTGGAATGGATACTGCTCTGCGCCCCTTGGTGAACATTTCCTGCGCTCGTGGAGCAGCTGAAAAGGACCACTGGTATGTCTGGTTCCTGGTTTGAAAGTGGAGAGTCGACTTTTGTGTCTTGAAAAAGGAGTAGAGAGCGATCATGTACGTCTGTGGCTGATTTTTGAGTGCTCCTCGTACATTTTTGATCATGATAGAAATTCTCAGCCCAAAGTCAGACCAAAGTCAGCGCGATGATGGTCGTACAGTTTTCTTGTGGATTTTTTAGTTGTTTCATCTCGTATCTATGTCAGTATCGTGATGGTGAAGTGGAGAGGGTGATTTTCTTCCTCTAGGCTTCGTTCGGCCGACTTTGCTTCGTCCTCGTTGAAAAGTGATCCTGAAAAAAAGGTCGATTTGCAAAATTATGTTGATTTTCAATGTACGTGATGACATGCGATTGCTGGCTATGATGCCCTTCGAAGGTTGAGAAGAAAGCAAGGAGTGAACCAGACGAAAAAAACCTGCCTATATTTGGTAGACAAAGCCTTTTCTTACACAAACTGTGGATCTGCATTCGCCACGATGTGTTTTGCACTTTTCTAGGCCCGCTCTGGTTAGGCTTCCTTTTTTTCTTCTGCTGTTTTTATCCAAGCATGTCCACTTCATTACTGATGATGGTCATGAAGACGGAAACATTGAAATGATCCTTCTAATGGATTTGTGTGTAGTGCAGTGCTCCATTGAGGTTGTCTGCAAGCTATTCAAGTGCAATGACGCTGCGTTAAGCATCCTTGACCATTTTGAAACTGTGGACAACTTACGGAATTCGCATACGACATATAATGGCGTGTCCACTGAACTGTTGGGATAGCGTGCCGCTCCTTTCTGTGTAGTGAGAGCTTTCCATCCACGTGATCTAAACGGAATCGTGCCAATCCAGGCCTGATATTCACCATTACCAGGAAGGATTTCTTTTGTACAGTTAGAGTCGTATGCTGCTGGAGTGAGAAGTGTTCCGCCCTGACCGTGGCACACTGCCTTGGCCGTTGTATAATTGAAGTACTTGTAGTCATGTGTCCGTTTCAGGACTGCCGAAACCTGAGAGCAATATTGGTGACCGGTCAGTGCAGCATCTGAATACATACACAGATGAAATCACTTTAGCTGCAGGAAATCAGCAGCAGTGTATGTATAACAAACGCAGGTAGTGACCCACTGCATAGAAGTGCTCAATACCTTCGAGGGAGCCATTAATTCTAAAACAGTTGAACAACAAAACTACCATAATTATATTATAATGTTCCCCTGCAAGCTTGCATTCCATTGCATACGTGATGAGGGAAGCCAGGATGTTATAAGTTACAGATAACCATCAGCTTCATCTCTAATACCGGATGGCGGTAGTCGCAACTTCTAAGTTCGTATTGTTGGAGTCAGTGATGATGCTCCTCTGGGCCCCTACGACTACGGAACAGCAGTGTTCCTGTCAGAGCAGAGCCTCAACCGAACAACAGAAACCAGGACCTTCGAAAAGGGATTCCCACGCTGCATTGTATGTTATGAGTGCAACCCTGGCATGTTGCCATCAGTGGCATAATCCTGTCTTTCGAAGTACTGTGAAACTGGAAAGTCTAAGGAGTCACAAAATCTAACGTTTTAAGGATCATTTTTCGATGTTTTTAAAGAAACGTTATTAAGAACCCGGTTTGAGATGTCTGTGTAATGATGCGCATACATCGATGCATGTTTTTTCTGTTGCAGAAGCATCATTAGACTTTCTGCACATTATCATGCCAAAATTACAAAACGGTTAACTTTTTAAGAACTCTGATGGTGAGCCAAGGAAAAAAATAATTGTAACATGGAAATTGAAATTAAAATTGTGCAGTGGAGTGTCTCAGCATTCCTTGTCAGTTTTGTGCTAGATTGTGCACGTCTCATTGTTCAAAATCTAGTTTAGTAGGTGGACTTGATCGCATAACTTGTGCCCACAATTTCCATGTGACAGTTAACGTTTCGGTTGTTTTAAACTTTCCAGTTTCACACTACTGTTCCATACCGTATGCATACATAGTGACAACACTCTGTTGTGTTTTCTTCACCGTGCGCTCAACGCGGCCAGTTTGTGGAGCACACCACATGCGAAACAGGAGAAAGGCGGATGGTATGAAAATCACGGAGCGTCTGTGGAACAGGACTACTTACAAAGTTTTATTCGGGAAAACCGCAAATTGTGACGAAAAATGTGAAAACCAAGCAGACTTAAATAATTGCCAACATCCATTTTAGAAACCGCAAAAAAAACAAAAAAACATTACTGCTGTCGGTGATGTTCGGGTTGTACTGTATTTGTTGAAGTAGTGTATAGTGTTCTATATAAATGCACTATTTCAGATCCCAAATAGCAGGTGCGCACTAGGCTGCGACTATGAGGATTTCATGCAGTTGTGTCAGTAGTGCAATGCAGCAAACAGTTGTGAAGTTTGCCACCGTTGTGCAAGCTATGATGTATGCATTTGTTTTGTCTATTGACAAATGCACTTGAAATGCATGATGGGTGGGAGACCCAATAGGGAACACATACCGATGTACACATTTTCATAATAACACTATCAGCCCGGATCATCCATTCGCGGTACCATCCAAGCTTGTAGCCTATATAAATCTGATCTTCTGAAAAATGTTGTCAAGTTGCTGTCTGATGATCGGTAAAAACGGTGAAACTCAGAGTTACAGCAGAAACGCTTTCGATTCCTCTGAAGTGTGTATGTACAAATCGATAATTTCAGGATAAATTTGTCGATACATTTACGAAACCTCGCACCAACATGCGGTGACGAGGGGCCAGGACCGAAAGAAAAATGGTGGGACATTTATGTATTCACAGTGAAGAGACCTGTGTTGGAGTGTTGGAGTCACGTGTCATATGTGGCTGAGTTCGAGTTCCAGACAAATTGCAATGTACTTTGGGGTAAATCAATAGTCGAACTGTGCTAGCAGTAGTGTCGTCGGAAGAAAATGTTAAACTGTCGTTTTTTGTATGACGACAACACCATAGCTTAGCGGTAACAAGTCAAAGCACCGCTAGATAAAAGCTACAGTCCATTCATTGGAAACTTTAATCCTGACTTTTTGGTGTCTCCCGCACATAGTTGTAGATGTCGTGAAAACAACAGTACATCCTGCATTGTGTGACCCGTGCAATTACTCCTTGCCACATTTGAGGCCAGAAAAGGCCAAGAACAGGGAAATAGAAATTCAGCCAGGTTTTACAAAATTAGGACAGGTATGCCATGGCAAAATGTATGGAGAAGCAGATCCAAAACCGAGATTTTTGCGATTTAAAGTGGGGTTTTGATCCTCAATTCAGCCCAAATCGGACTCTCAAAAGCCAGCGGGACAGTTTCCGATGAATGGACTGTAGGGTCTCTAGTGACAGTCCGGGTGGATATTTCTCGTTTTAAAGGGGAAGTTAAGGCAAAAAATAAAAATTTCACCAGTTGTAGTCTTCGGGGTGCTAAGTCGAATGGTCGTGGTCCGAGGAAGCTGAGACGCTCCCTTCCTACTTGAATCCCAATCGAACTCGTGCACTTCCACCGAAACTGGGTGACTGCGCCCTACTAGATGGGGATTTGTATGCAACATAACACTAAAAGCGCCATTTCGTTCGTATAAAAGCACGGATGACCGCGATTGGCTCATATGCTGTAGACTTTTGGACGCTGCGTCGACTGGTTTTGGTCCGAAAAGGCTGCGATGCAGCGTTCCTCCTTTATTCCCAATCGAACATGGTTGAACAAGCGGTCACGTGCTAATGCGTACGCCATTCACCTGGTCACCGTGCCTGCAGGGTACAACTTACTAGCCTGTTTGACCTTTTTTGGGTGCAGTCCTGTCACTCGAGTTGAACCTTGGTGTGAAAGTTGTCGCCTGCTGGCGTGGTGACCAGGTGATTTGGGCACCCAGGAGCACGTGACCGCTTGTTCAAGCATGTCCGATTGGGAATAAAGGAGGAACGCTGCATCGCAGCCTTTTCGGACTAAAACCAGTCGAATCAGCGTCCAAAAGACTACAACATATGGGCCAATCGCGGTCATCCGTGCTTTTATATGAACGAAATGGCGCTTTTAGTGAGATTTTGCATATAAATCCCCATCTAGTAGGGCGCAGTCACCCAGTTTCGTCGGAAGTGCGCGAGTTCGATTGGGATTCAAGTAGGAAGGGAGCGTCTCAGCTTTCTCGGACCAAGACCATTCGACTCAGCACCCCGAAGACTACAACTGGTGAAATTTTAATTTTTGCCTTAACTTCCCCTTTAAACTCCCTACACTTTACTAATTATGTATCGAGTAAAATCTGGTTTAAGCGACCGCCCCGCGGTGCAAGCAAACGCGTGATGGCCAGGTGGTCTTCAGAACAAGTTCCGACAGTGTCTGTGCAGAACTGTCCGTGCATGGAAAAACGGTCGTTAAGAGCAGGTGGTCGCTAAACCCAGAGGTGGCTTACACCAGGATTTACTGTGCTCTTTTTTTTAAGTCGAGAATTTTCTGAATTCCATTATCGCATTAAATTCCGGTTATTCCTTGAATTGCCGAAAACTTGATCAGAAAGGGTCAACACTCGGGTGCCCATTATATTCCAGCAAACACGGTATTTCAGTTGCTGGCACCATTTTCATGGTATTTCGAAGCACACGTACACAGTTGTACTCACTGGCATCGCAGAAAGGTACTGAAGTGAGTTTTCCATTAGCTTGGCATCTTGGCGTCGCATTTCCAATAAGCCCGAGGCCAACATTGCACGAATAGGTTACATTGTTTGTAAATATGACGGACGTCTTGTCGGCTGTTCCATTAGCAATAGCAGGCGGTTCGCAGTATACAACTGAGCACAAAACAAAACGAAAGATAGTTTTGTTGGCAGGAAACAAACAATCCTTTCAAAATCTTTCACCAGGAAATGCACTGGTTGTAACATGCTGATGAGTTAGTCAAACACATTCAAATCTTTCAATTCATAGAAAAGAAAAAGGAGTAATGAACTACAATTTACGCCATAATGTCCACTAACACCTCGAGTTAGTGAAGAATTTGGAAGGTTGTAACCAAGGCAAGCGCTAGCTGAAAATATCAGGTCTGAAGGACGTTGGCGGATGTACATTCATGTCGATGACGACATTGGCAAGACCATTGGACACTACAGTTAAACGACAATTCAAGGACCTGAAGCAAGATTACGCACAATTTCTGTGTCTCAAAGCTGCGGCGATCTCTTAATATTAACCCTTTGGAAATCACACCACGCCAAGAGATAGCTGCAATTGCAACTATACTCGTTCCAATCTCCATCATAACACTGCTTCTACTTCACCGATTTTGACGATCTTGAGCTCGTTGGAAAGCTCTTGGAACGAGGATAACAGCGAGCCCAAACTTATTCAGGAGAGCGATTTCTGTCTGCTACTGACTGCCAGGAACGCCAGCTGAATACCAAATCCAAAACGGCAATAGTCCTTGTCTCGCAATTTCACTCTTGCTAGCTCAAAATCATTCAAATGTTTTCTAACAGACTCACAAAAGCCGTGACAAAAAGCGCTGGGAGTGATGTCACACGCTGCGTGGGCAGGAAGAGGGAAAATCCCTCTTTTGAACGAAATTTGCACTTCGCTGACGCATGAGAAATCGAGCGAACGTTCGAGCACTTGCCGCTCTGTTATACTTGCTCGTATCGAGCCGACAGCTTAGATTCTCTGCTACCTCGTAGGTATTCCGATGGTTGAATTCGGTTGCGATTTGACTGAATTATGACTCGTTGAGTGCACTTGCACACATGACATTGGCATCGTTCGAATTCGAACGATCAGCTCCAAAGGGCTAAAGGGGAAGCTATGCGAACAAGAATCATGCAAAACCAAACGCCTCCGTAAAACAGCCCTGCTCTTCGACTATGACAACTAAGGTTAAGATGGACAATACGCAAAACAGGGCAGAGTGATAGGCTAGTTCTGAGCATAGTAGTGTGAAACATATATGAGCCCCGGCCAGCGAAAACCAGCACTTGTGTACTTGATATCAATCATCAAAATGTGACGTCAAAGTTTGGGACGCGCAGTGAGCTGGCTTTTGAAGATTCTTTTTCGATCGAGTGGGTGTCTTTGTTGTCAAAGGAGTTTCAAGTGTCTTCAAATGTCGCTGGTCAATTGATTTTAGCGCTAGGTGAGAGCTCGTCACACGGAGGTTGAGTTTAGACACAGCGATGGCGACAGGTGTCGCGATAAAGGCTTAGGTCCAGAGTTGTCAGCGTGAGATTCCCTGTACGAAGCGGCGCTGAAAGTTAGTTCGCGATCGGAATTATTTCTTTGGTGGCGATCTCGCTGAGTTTGTCCAGCAGTGGCGAGTCTCATATGCATAGCAATGAAGAGCCCTCATGAAATCGACACTGGATACTGGTGACGACGATAGTCAGTGCTGGAGTAATAGCGACTGCGAGGAGAAGCTGAATGTCGACCCGCTGAGCGATCCGTATTTCTAGTATTTTCTACATCGACAACAATGATGTTGCAGACACTGATAGAGGGCTTCTCACGGCGCAAAACAGCGTAGTATTATCAGTACTCTACCTTGTCAGACGACGCCAAGCTGGCTGCTGCCTGTGCTGAGAAAGGGGATCCCTAAAAACTCTAACAGGCTGAACGCTTTGGGGCAACATCTTCACGTGCTACAAAACGCGAGTATTCGCTCATATCATTGAAATACAATTATGCTGAAATCATGGTCTGAGTGAAAGTGTGCAAGGGAGTGGATGTCAGTGGTATTGGTCAGTACATCTATCAGTATGGCAAGCTTTGGGACAACACTCAAACTGCCAGCACAGAGGTCCCTGAACACAATTTGGAAGGCCAGCCACCAATCATCGTTTTGCACTCTGGTGTTGTAAAGAAGGTAGTGATGTATACGGAATATCGTCACACTTCTGAACTACTCATGCCTGCTGCACCAAGAGGGCAAGCCTGACTTGCATTCTGTTTACTTACATGTACCTGTTCCACATCACAATTAGAAACTGTAGGATCAACTTGCATGGAGTCACTAGGCATGGATGCGGCGCCAACTGTACCGAATCTTGACCTGTGTGACTTCAAACTCTATTTTTCATGCTTTCGCTTATCAGATTGCCACCAAACTTGATACCTTGAGTGATTAATAGTGTAGAAACAATTTCGAGGGAAAAAATAATTTTTGAAAAAATTACACATGTTCAGGTTTCTGCTGGCTGGGGCTCAATATTATGTGAAAATGCATTGGTAAAATGAGTGACTCTTGAGTTTATTGATTGAGTTTTATTTTTAATTATAACAAAAAAATTTGCAGTTTTTTTGGTTTGGGTTTAAAATTCTTTATTTTACACATGCACGTTTCTGATTTCTTCTCCAGTGTATGATTTATTGCATTTTAAACCATTGTGTTAATTTGCCCGTATGCCCGTAAAAGAGGCCTCCAAAAAATGTGACTCTTGTTCGGACCCTGTACTTACTACATGTATGAACTTTTTATTTACACATTTTTTTTAACTTTTCAACACAATCATCGGTTGTTTTTATTTGCACAGTTTGCACAGTGGCTTACAGTAAGGTACTCCTCACTTCCTTGGTACTTTTCATTTGCACGATTTGAGTGTCAACAGATACGCCCATGCCCATGTTCTTGTATCATAAGCCCACCGGAATGTCCTCGTGAAACAGATAATCCCATGGGCTTATCGGCGGGATTCTATGGTATTTGTTACTACTATTTTTCACGCTGTCACCTTAAACTCAAGTGGATAAGATCGTACTGCTGTTTACCTCGTTTCTGTCAGTCACGATATTCAATTGATGAATATAACAAGACCACGTTCTGGAACTGACCTTTGCTGCTTTGGTGTTTGACACGTGCACCAGTTTACTTTGCTCATAATAATAATATTCGGTTACATACATCCTAAATACAGTCTCCTGTACAATTAACACTATCACAATGGCTAGAATGACTGTAGAGGAAAGCCTCGATAAGATTTGCCATGAATTGTAGAAAAATTGATCAGAAAAGGCATCCACAATATACTCAGGTATGTGTTCTACTCAAGCAACTACAATCGACTACTTGATGGCGCACTTTTCAAGGCACGTGCACACAGTTGTACTCACTGGGAGCGCAGGAAGGGACTGAAGTGAGTTTTCCATTAGCTTGGCAACTTTGTGTCGGATTTCCCACCTGCGGGTGACCTTCATTGCATGAATATGTTACACTATGTGTAAACATGACGGATGTCTTGTCGGCTGTTCCATTAGCAATAGCAGGTACATCGCAGTATACAACTGAACACAAACCAAGAAGAAAGATATTATTTGTTTTGTTGGGGCAAACAAACTATCCTTTCAAAATCTTTCATCAGGACCTGCACTGGTTGCAACATGCTGATGACTTTGTCAAAATATAATTCAAATATGAAGAAATGGTGTAGGGAAAAATATGGATTCAAACAAGTTTTCGTACAACACTCATCAGGAATCGTCAATGTACTAAAAGACACTTTCTCGCTTTGATTGTTAAAATTCACACTTGTAAATTTCACTGTTGTTGCTCTTAGTGTTATTTCTCTAACTTAGATTTTCTATAATAGTTCAATTTTTGTTTCAGTGTCCTTTAGTACAACGACGATTCCTGATGAGTGTTGTACGAAAACTTGTTTGAATCCATATTTTTCCCTACACCATTTCTTCATATTTTCATCGTTTTATTGCACATCGTCTTCACCGTTTTTACATAATTCAAATATTTAAATATTCCATTTTGACAGCCCCCAATAATGATTAGTTTGCGTTTATGCAATGCACTATGTACTCAATCTGCGGACAGAACTGTTCCGTTCTTCGCAGCACATTATTTAAATTCTTTATTATCACAATGGTACCATTGCCAGTAAGAGATACGTTCATGAGAAGGTGAAATGCTGTGGGTGGGGCTGTGGGTTATGCAGTTTGAAAGTGAGTTGCATCACTTTGCACTTTACAAGTATGGGAGAGGGTGAGCGTTGCAGCAGCAGATTGAGTTAATCAGCATTGAGCAGGTTTCCTGTATAAAAGCAGGCCGGAAGGGAACGTCACGAATGCTAGCAGGGAGGGCATTGCAGCGTTCTAGGGACTTGCACAGTGGAGAGTCTTTACAGGGGTGTATGTATTTTTTTTGAAGTCTTTTATTTTCACGATGGCCTGTGGCCAATAAGAGATATGTATATTTATTATATTGTAAAATACATCCTAAATGCAGTTTAATGTACTAATCATGATATCACATTGGCTAGAACATCTCCAGAGAAGAGAACAGTATCGTGGAGGGTGCATGTAGTGGCGCAGAGCCAAAACAACCGTTGCAACTTATCCAAGCCGCACGCTCCTATTCCCAATCTGACAGACGGAGTATCAACGACCATAGGTGATCTAGTAAAGGCTGATCTCCTTGCTGGCGTATTCTGCCAGTATCATTCTCCCCATAGAGCACCTCCCAATTGCACCCAGCTGCCATCATTCGTAGTTGATGAGCCATTCGTGTTGTTTCCAATGACAACTGCCCTGAGATGACGGTTTGACAGGCAGTCGCTCGGCTATTTTAGAAAGGAAGCAGATGCTCCATACCTGTTCCTTGTGAAGAATGCGATTGTGGCCAACGTTATCAAACGCTTGGGCTATATCATTGTACTGTGTGTGTAGTGAACCGCCTTGCGTCTTTCTCTTGATCACTTTCCTGTAGAGCTTGGCTAGCAGATCCGCTTCCTCCACCACCATTTATGAAAACAACTATATGTCCAGGCCAAGTCTCCCAAAACTCAAATCATGATTACAACTATGTAAAACAGTGATACAAAGTGGACTGGTATCTATGACCCCATTGCTTTGCTTCGTACGTAGTTATTTGGCAAAACATTGAAAGTAGCGCCCGTTCAACGGAATTGAACACGTTAGGGGCCGTTCATAAATTTCAGGAAACAAACAAAAAAGATTCATTCAAAGCTTTGCGGGTCGAAGGGAGCTCCTCTTTGATAGCGGAAACACCAAATAAATGTTCGGTCTCAAGCCAAAATAATTTTCTTTCAAGGGGAGGCTTAAGAACACTTTCAAACATACTGGCACCACTCTGGCATATTTCCTCAAGGTGGTCTAAACGAGGTCAGTTAGTGGAGCACACGTCCGGCCAAAATATAAGAAAAATGTGTCTTATGGAAATCACAGAGTATCTGGGGTGTGTCACTGCTGTCGGTGATCCGTTTTTTTGTTTTTTTAAATATGTTCACCTAACCAGTTCGAAAAGAATAAGGAAAGACAATGGTACGGAAACTAGGACAAAAGGAAAACTAATGGGCAGGTGCTGTACCCTCATTTGCGGAATGTACACTATTTTCCTACACCATTTTCATGATACACGCATGTCCTGCCGAATATCATCATTCACAAAGGTAGCACCACATTATTTGCAGGTGCAGGTTGTTGTACTCACTGGCATGACAGGAAGGTACTGAAGTGAGTGTTCCATTAGCCTGGCAACTTTGTGTCGGATTCCCCACCAGTGGGTGACCTTCATTGCATGAATAGGTTACACTATGTGTAAATCTGACGGATGTCTTGTCGGCTGTTCCATTAGCAATTGCAGGTACATCACAGTATAGAGCTGTACAAAAGAATTAGAATTTTTTTTTTTAATTAGACCACGCATTCAGCCCAGATGTAAAATTATGTAATGAGAAAAGGACCTATAAGTTACAAGTCATGACTAACAGTCCACCAAGGTAACGAGATAATACACAGTCAGATAGTGCGACAACGAGGCACAACACTGACAAGGATATTGAGACATTCGACGACCTGACACCTAGCTCCAACACATGTACGAAGCGCAAACCAACAACCTTCCAACGTGGAAGGCTCAGGTACGCAAAGTTCCAATGGCAGCCTTGTTGTGGCACTATAAAGAAAAATTATGACGGTATAATTATCTTGTTACCTTGGTTGACTCCTAGTAGTAACTAGTGAATTATAGGTACTTTTGTCTTTACGTATTACTATTGGCTCAACATCTGAGTTTTTATGTAAAATCATTTAGTCCATTGACTAAAGGACCTCAAGACGGCTGCTAACAACTGGTGAACCCAGTGGCAGATGCAATGCTAAACGGTGGGGTGAGGGGATGTGTCTCACAATTAATGGCAAAGAATTGCCAAAGAAAGCCAATGGCTGAATCCATGTACCCCCTGAACCCGACCACAAGTTTCCAGTTGACTGTCGGTGGCAGCATGGCAGAAACAAATTTGCTCCTAGTCAGGATTGAACCAGGTGCTTGTCCTATCAATCATGGTCCTTAACCAACCCACTATGCCTGCCTGGCTCAGATTCCGAAGCTACTGAAAATGTTGGAAAGGCCTTTTCAGCTTTCAGGTTTCCGTCATCATGACTTTCGATGGTTGGAACATGTTGGTTACATAGTCAAAAAATCACTTGAATTTTTCATCATTAATTTTCGTTTAGACCGCCTCCGACATTGAATCTTTTTCATTATATTATGTGTATACGTGGGAGTCAGTGTTCGATCACGGTCCCCGTAACCAATCAGTCACAAAAAACCCGGTGAGCAGTCACAAACTGTTACTGAGTAACAGACTGGTTTTTGTACCGATGGCCAGGCACAAAAGTACGCAACTTTCCCTGTGAGCGATCACAAAATCACGATCCAAATATTATGACTTTATGGCCGGTGTTGAGATGTGCAGCATAGCGCACGGTCATCCACCACTCCTTTTTGTGTTGCATCCACTTCGAAACTTCCTTTTCCAGTGCCAGGCTGATTTTTTTGAGGTGGCAGTTTTATTTTTTTGTCATGATGGCAGATGACATGCAAGTAGAGGCTGGTGGTATAAGAATTGGTACAACGGCCAGAGCCCTTCCCAAAACCAAAGATCGTGGTGCAGACCGCTGTTGGAGCGTGATGGCAGAAACCACGACGGCGTGCCAAATAAAGGCGAAGATCCCCATATGGGGGAAAAGGAAATCTTCTGCCGAAATCAAGGCCAACACATCCCTGATCGTGACGGAGTCGCAAATGCAAAGGTATTGCTAGACATGTCTTTTTGACTTGCAAGAGAACCCGTTGTTCTATAAGTCCACAGAACTCAATGGAAAGCATCGCCTTTGTGTGTTGCAAGAAAGGCTCGTGGAGTCGCTGCCGGAGGAGCACCAGCGGGACACTGGTTTGAAGTCATCATCTGCCACCTGAAGTTATGGATCGCTTGAAAACGAAGTTTCACGACCTGAATTTGAACGCACTTCTTGTTCAGCGTCTTTTTGAGTGCTGCAGGGTCTGCCGCAGATGTAGACATCAACCTCAGCCACAAGTGCAGCGAATCGAGAGGCCACAAACTCGAGCTTCGTCCGTCGACAATGCTCTGCTCCAAGTTCTAGCCGATGTCTTTGCTTCGAGTGGGGAAAATACATTTGAAAACCGCTACGGGAAGCAACAATAGTAATGACGCGGAGGAAGTGGATTAAAAGAATGGACAAAATGTTACGAGTTATGACTAACTGTCCACGAGCGTAACCAGATCTTTATAAAATCAGCTCATCTCACAATCTCTTTCTGTCGCACTCTCTGACCGTATATGATGTGGTCTCGTTGGTGGCCAATAAGTCAATGACTCGTAACGTCATCTGTCCTTTCTTTAAATCGAGGATTACTTTGGCTCAACATACCAGTTCAAATCTATATGTTAGGTAATTGCTAACCCATTTTCATTAAACACTCTATCTGTAATGCCAGGCGGAGTCCAATGAATGGACTCTAAGGTTGGCGCTAGCAATGGTCATGTATCACGTTTTTGATGAGAAGTAAGAGGGCAAGAGCTGAACGAAATAATCGTGTAAGTGTTACGTACGTTTGCATTTGGCAATTAATGAGCCAGATGAGCACACTGGTGCACTAGATGAGATGTATCCAGGATCGCAGGTGACAACACCGCTGGTTGATATGCTACGGATGTGATCTTGTCCTTGAGACGAACGACGACAAGCTGTGATCGAGGGAAAAAACACAGGGGCAAACGTAGTATGAGCTCATGTGTTGACTGCAGTAAGGGCGTTGATTGAATAACTTGACATTTGGCCACCACAGCATTCATCCTGCAAGGCAAAATGCACTCAAGTTGCCTAAAGAGGGTTCAGAAGAAAGCAAGGAGCAAACCAGGTGCAACAAACGTGCCTATATTTGGTAGACAGCACCTTTGCTTCAAAAAACAAACTGTGGATGACTTACGGAATTCGCACACAGCGTATAGTTGGTTTTTCACTTCACTAACCCCGTACAGAGGTCCCGGCACCCATTTCTTTGTGACATTAGCATACCTTCCGGGAAAATTCGGGTCAAGCCAGGCGACATAATGATTGAGGCCACCACTGCTACCATGGAGCAGCTCTGATGTACAGCCAAGTTTATATGCATTTAGAGTGAGAAGTTTACCACCCTGACCGTGACACACTGCCTTGGCCGTTGTATAATTGAAGTACTTGTAGTCATGTGTCCGTTTCAGGACTGCCGAAACCTGAGAGCAATATTGGTAGCCGGTCAGTGCAGCATCTGAACATATTCATAAACAGATGAGATCATTGAACAACAGTAAATAGATTATAAATGAAAAAAAGGAAAAGGAAGTTATGGATAACAGTAAAGAGCAACTGTTCACCACTGTTTCTAGATACTACCGCACTACCACACATATAAGCGCATGCGCGTATGTCCGGACATAAGCGCACCCCCCCCCCCCCATTATAATAGCATGTGTTGACCATATTTCACCGATTACAAGTTGCACTCGATTATCAGTCACACCTAATTTTCCGGTTTGAGCAATATTGTTGCGATATATTCTCTTCAGTAGTATGTCATGCTCGATTGTAAGTCGCACCCCCTTTCTCACCCTTGAATTTTTGTGTACAAAGGTGCGACTTATAATCGGGGAAATACGGTAAGCGTGAACACTATTGGTGAAATGGGTGGTGTGTTATGGGTGGTGTGTTATGGGTGGTGTGTAATGGGTGGTGTGTAATAGGTGGTGTGTGATGGGTGGTGTGTAATGGGTGGTGTGTTCACGGTGCTTCTGTGGAGTGTGACTGCAGTTAGTGGCGCTTGGAATGAACGTTCTTTTCAGGCACCGTTTTCATGGTGTACACGCACACAGTGGTACTCACTGGCCTCACAGACAGGCACTGAAGTGAATGTTCCATCAGCTTTGCAACTTGCTGTCGGATTTCCCACCAGCGCATGGCCATTATTGCACGAATACGCTACATCGTGTGTAAATCTGACGGCTGTCTTGTCGGCTGTTCCATTAGCAATAGCAGGCACGTTGCAGTATACCGCTGTACAGAGATTGGGCAAAAAATGTAATGGGAGAAACAAACTCACCCGCTGGCAATCTCACCTGTCGGACAGTGCTTCCTGGATGTTGAAGGTGAAGAATTGTATTGCAGCCCTCAGTGTCAATACCTATTAGTGTAGCCACATGGTTTGGGGTTAGGTTTGATGAAGCCGGTCACTTTCAAAGGATCTTTTTTTCTCATTTATCCTAATTCGTGTTGCTATTTCTGTACCGGCTTGTGTTGAGACAGTTTCTAGCAGGCTAGGTCTTGAAACAGGGATTGTATCATTTTGTTATCAAGCAGCATCATTTTTTTTATTAATTTTTCACCACGCCTTGATACACAGAGGGCGGTGCCACTACGGATGCCTGATGTGAACCGTGAATTCGTCTAGGAGTGGGGTTTTCACGGTATTTTCTGACTTTTTCGTTTTCTTTCCTTTTCCTCTCGCCATCTTTTTCCTGACATGCAACAGCAATGCTCACCATGGTCTAATGTGATCCGGGATGCTACTTAATACAGACATGAAACCAATAAAATCACTACTAAAGAGTAATCTTTTAAGAAGGAATTTACAGCCGGCGTTGGCATAGGTCTAGCCAATACCAGCATTACGAACGCCGATGGGCTATCGAAACAGCCAGCTCTGCACAACGTTCGCACAGCCGGAGCCGTGAGGGCTTAGAGCCCATATATATTCCAGCAAACAAAAAGTCGCCGTTCTTACATTTTACACAGACGATGGGCCATGGGTCGCTATAATAGCGGTCAGGAAGTCCTTCAATCCAGGCTAGCGCTGTGCCAAGTACCTTGAGAAACGACTGAAAACATTGAGTCCTGTATTTTGGAAGGGCCATCTGTTTATCTTCACATTGTTTCTTGGCCATTCTATGTTCGATGGTTGCTTGGTTTATAGCGTACAGGTGGTAACGGCGACATTTGTACACCATCAGGCGCCCTGCAAGGAGATAAGCATGGAGATATAAATTCCACAGGAAACATTTTTAGTACAAAGTCGGTGGTGGCGCTTTAAGAAATTAGCGGTTTGTAACACAGGCACGTGCTTTCTGAACTTCATACCAAGTCACAAGGCATGGAACACACCATGCTGAATTCAATATTGTATGCAGTTGTGGAAACAAGCAATACTGGAATACTACCAGGCATAGAGACAACAAAAACTCTATTAAAGTCACACAGCTGGCTCTAGGGTCTGGCGGATTCTGATTCAATATTGCATGCAGTTGTGGCCTTGAATCATCAAACAACACACAACAAAAACTCTAACATCTCTGTAATGGAAACAAGCAGGACTGGAATACTACCAGGCAACACAGGCATAGAGACAACAAAAACTCTATTAAAGTCACACAGCTGGCTCTAGGGTCCGGCGGATTCTGCCGGCAGAAAAATTGGCAGAATTCGGTACTTTTTCTAGTAAGTTCCATGCATGTTTGGTATGTGGATAAAAAATGGAGCAGAATTCGAGGAATTGCCCGCGATAAGGTTTGCATAATTCTGCCAATTTCACTGATTTTCGAGCAGAATCTGCCACCTTTTCGAGCAGAATCCACCGGTCCCTAGCTGGCTCTCTAAGAAACTCAATCTGCCCTGGGTATCACCTAGTCACAGTTCTTACGTTTTGCACAGATGACCGTCCAACGAGTTCGCTGATACATCTGAGCGGATCTCCCACTGATTCCAACCTGGCCGCTTTCCTTGTCCAAGATCCAAGCTTGATTTACGCCAAGTTTTGTGACAAACCAGAAAACACAGTCTTGTACGTCTGTTAATGGAATCGTCATACTCCTTTCATGACATAGTTGCTGGGCTTCGTTAAAAGTGTGTCCCACGCTCTCCTGTCTGATGAAGTGAAGATCATAATAATTACCACATTCCTGCTTCACATCATTCCAAGTGCGCTCTGCATGCAAAAACAAAACATGAAGCACAAATTTGCACACAAACTGTGTTAGCGCAAAGTCGGCAGTGCTAGATTTAGTACATAATTATATCGCTTTTCAGAAAAAAATCTTTTCCCAAGATTATCCAGGAAATATGTACATGTAAATCTGTAACAATTTGTGATGTTGCATGGTGAAGCCTGCAGTGATGATAAACCTTAAAGCATCATTTTTGAAGCGGGCAGGAATTACAAAAGCGCAAGTGAACAAGTGGCAACCGGGGGACAAGGCTGAACCAACTAGGGTGAATGCGTCACGCGGCCTGCAGTGACAGGTTATAAAATTTGGTCATACGGTCAAACCTCTTTAGGACAAACATCAAGGGATCGATGATACATGTTCGCAATAACGGGAGTTCTTCTTATTCGTATGTTTTGCCAAGTGAATACACAGGGCGTTATCCAATACAGCTACGAATACTAGTTCTTCATAGGCAAACATTTGTCTTATCAGTGTTCTTCCTAACGAGGTTTCACTGTCTTTCTTTAGTGTTATGAATGGACGTGTAGTTGAATTAGCACCTGATGATATTCTGGGAGCACTGATGTAGCATATTCACTGCCATAATCTGAATGATATTGGAAAGCGGAATTCAGCGCTTTACCGAGCAAAATCCGGTAAGGGCACATTTCCAAAAAACATACTCACGGCTGGTGTGGGTGATGGGTGCTCCCTGGGTCGGTCTCGTTTCGGTCTTTGCAGTTGTGTAATTGTGCACATGGTGGAAGTGTGTGAAGTGGGGTAAAAGGGGAAAGTTTCGTGTGTATTGGTGTCAGTAGTATGTGTCGAGCCGGTTTTGTGTTAGGGTCATCCCCAGCCCGAAAAAATGGGGTACTATTGATAGTACCCCATTTCTGGGGTAAAAAAACCGGGTGCCCAGTTTTTACGTAAACATGGTTTTTCAGGTGTTGGAGGTGGTGAAGGGGGGATTGTCATCACAAATTTACCCCTTGTACTTGAGATTAAGTTCCAAATCAGCCTCGAAACTGTCATTCCGTGCCCTGTATCAAACGCAGTTGGCCACTGGGCTATAAAGATAACGAACCCAGATCCCCTGCAGCACTCAACCCAGATCCCCTGCAGCACTCAACCCAGATCCCCCGCAGCACTCAACCCAGATCCCCGCAGCAATCAACCCAGATCCCCGCAGCACTCAACCCAGATCCCCCCGCAGCACTCAACCTAGATCCCCCTCAGCACTCAACCCAGATCCCCCGCAGCACTCAACCCAAATCCCCCGCAGCACTCAATCCAGCCTGAGATCCCCCGCAGCGCTCAACCCAGATCCCCATGCAGCACTCAACCCAGATCCCCTGCAGCACTCAACCCAGATCACCCGCTGCACTCAACCCAGATCCCCTGCAGCACTCAACCCAGATCCCCTGCAGCACTCAACCCGGATCCCCTGCAGCACTCAACCCAGATCCCCTGCAGCACTCAACCCAGATCCCCTGCAGTACTCAACCCGGATCCCCTGCAGCACTCAAAACAGATCCCCTGCAGCACTCAACCCAAATCCCATGGAGCACTCAACTCAGATCTTGCATCACTCAACTGGGGATTGTCCTTACCTTTAGCGCAGATGACAGACTTTAGTTGGCCATTTTGCACAGCATGGGGATCATTACTGGTGCTTGCCTCACCATAGATCCAAGCTGGAAGTATAGCAAGTTTCTTGACAAACAATGAAAGACACTCCTTAGTTTCTGTGAAAGGAAGTGTCATATCTCTTTGTCTACACTCGTCTGCGGCATGATCATAGCTGCTTCTGGCTTTTTTGATGACATAGTAAAGGTCGTAGTTGCGACATTCATGCTTCACAGTGAACTGATCATCCCAGGGACGCTCTGTGCGGACACATAATAAACAGGAGCATGAAAAGAACATGCTAAATGCATCGGGGCATTTGAGGCTACAACTCAAGGTCATTTCTGGCCAGCCACCTGCACTATGTGTGAATGTTTCAACATGCACATTGCATGTCAACCAGAACGATTCACTTTGCACACTAATGGTGATGCATTTGAAATCAAGTCAATGTCCCTGGTTCGAGAGCTGGTGGTGACATTTCTAAAAAATAGATAGATACTCAATCTGCGGAAAGAACTCTGAAAATAAATATTCCCAAGCCAGATTTAAACCATGCCTGAATGTAGATAAATAGATAGAAAGGCATGTGGGGTTGTGCCTTTGCTGTTTGGGCTATGGAGAACTCGGACGAACGGACGGGCGGACGGACAGACGGACAGACACACAGATAGAGGGAGACAAAAAGTAAGAACGATTGTTTCCGTAATCTCACAGCATGTTTGTCTCACTGCGCAGTTCTGGCGTTACTACCCCCCCCACTCCTTGCATTCAGTATCAACATAATTTTTATCGTGTAACCCTTCTGCTTGTTTATCTAGCACTTTGTTTTGTTCTCGTAACAAGTTATTGAATGTACTCTCAATCATTGTTCCGTATGGATAGCATTCAGTCCTGACATTCCACTAATGAATGTGACATGAAAATTGGTTTTGAAAAACTAGCATGGCCCTCATTATTGTGTGGCGATGACGGCATAATGAATTTTGCTCTCGTTATTGTTATTATAAAGATTCAGTTTAGAAATGGGTTTGCTCCCACACTGGAGCTCGCGCTATTCCGCCGACTTGACTTGACACTTGACTGGCTCACGACTGCCATCCAGAGAACACGAAAAGTCCATCGAACCTTAGACTCGGCAAACCTGCAAGAAAGTACAACTCCTGCTCAATACACAGTGCTCGATGGACTACTCATGTTCTCTGGATGGCAGGTGCGAGTCAGTCAAGTGTCAAGTCAAGTCGGCGGAATAGCGCGAGCTCCAGTGTGGGAGCAAACCCATTCCTAAACAAAATCATCTCCCAAGTCGCAACCTCTATTTCATAAAGAATCAGAATGAAAAAAAAGATCACTCTACCTTGTCTCGTCTTTGGAGTTATGTCAGTTGTAGCTAGTTTAGTGGTAATGTTGTACTTACTTCTCCAGCAAATCCTCTGACGTCTTTCCATTTCGGGATGCGATTGCAGATCGTTGGCACGAGCAGGATGGAGAATGTCTTGTTGAAGTATCCAGTATGAGTTGTAGGTCAGCGTCCAGCGTGACACTGAATCCAGGCAATAGTGCAGGAAGGGGAGCGGTATAATTGAATTAGCCTGCTGTGGACTCTCGCAGACATGTATGGCTTGGGAATAGTTTGTATACAAGTGCTGGTGAGATTTGGGAAAGATGCTAAATGTGTCATTGGTCCAGCAACTTCTCTTCTTTTCAAGTGCGGCTAAAGAGAAGAAGGACAAACAATTCACCACAAGGAAATAATCAATGAAAAACTAACAGTTTTGCATTTCTAAATACAAGCAACTTGTCAGTGTTTACTGCTGCAGCAGGTCTGTTATTGGGCAGTTATACAGCACCGTTGCAACAAATTCACGTGCACATATATAACTTTTCCAAGTGGATTTGGCCCTCTAGCATTCTGTTCTGGGTGCACACCAGGCACTGAACCCCCTATCCCTAAGTCATCTGGTCAAACCATGCATGGACTGACCAATAAGATCCAAAGATTATAGGGCCTTTGCAAGTTGCTCCATGTAGAGGCTAAACACCTGACGGAGGCAACATGTTATGCTGGATCTGAGCACTGTACTCACTTGATGACTTGCAAATGATGTAAGCAGTGACCAGGTCATTCCTCTGTTCACGTGTCCTCATCTTGACAGCTAGTGGAGCAGCTGTGACTGGGTTGAACACCCAGATAAAGCGATCGACGAAGCTTTCGTCGTCGGCGAGGATGTTGTTCCGGATTGCTAGTAATTCGTCCAACGTCATCAGTCGTGTTCCCCTGTCCTCACACGCCATACTAGCCCGATCAACTGTTGTCTTGTCATGGCTATAGTAGCAGTGCTGCTCCCCAGCCGTCAACGATCCTACATGATATACACACACACACAGTTGCGGAAAAGAGAACCAGATTTTCACGATCATTTTTTCCTACATAAAAAGGACAGCCAGGCTTTGCTCAATTTAGGTGTTTTCGTTCTGTGCACTCTTTTACGCATTCTCAAGCGCCAGCGCTTTCTGTGAGTAGGAGCCCTCCCCGACAGGCTTTGAGCTTCTGGGAAAATCTGGGAAATACAGTACAATGCAATGCAATACATTGCTGATCACGCGCCACTCATGTTCTAAATGGTCTCTTAACTGGCTTGGACCTGCAGCTCGTTCGAGCTTGGTACAGAAATCCATTATCCTCTCCCGGATTAAACTGATTTTGTATTCAAGCTGTAAACGGGTATGACACCGTGTTTGCTGATCAACAAACTGTATAATGACACTCAGCAGAGCACACACTTCATCAAACGTCTTTGCCGCCAGGGTGGGATGAAAGTGACGTCAACGTCTTTTGACAGGTTTGAATTCGAGGGCAAACTTTAGAGACCTTTTGCATTCCGAATTTCGGAATGTTTTCGACTGCGCTTTTCCGAAAAAAGTGCGTGCCGAAAAAGGGCATTTTCAGGGTTTTGCATTCCGAAAATCTGATTCGACTTCGTTTCCAGGGGTTGCGATGCAAAACAAAATGGAGAGCGTCAAAGGCGACAAAACCGAAAACTGTTTGCGTCCGAATCTTGCAGCGCTTGCACATGCACAGTTCAAAAAGTCAAATCATGAAGTCCTTGTTCAAAGTTGTTGGGAATGGCGAGTGACGACTGTGAGGACCTTTTGGCACTACTTCTTATCTCCTACGACTATGGAGACATCGACGAGGACGATCTGCTCGTCGATTTCCTGAGCAGGATCAAGTCCATGTGCAGGTCAAATCGAATTTGTGTGCGATTCGAAGCCGAGGCCGGACTGAGGGATAGGTCGAGCCAAACACTGCTGAGGGCGACGTTGGGCAACTACTTGTTTTTTTTCTTGTTTTTTTTTCTACAAAATCCACATATCTCCAGACACTGGGGTGAATGATGGAGTGTGGTGGTGGGGCCCATTAAAGGGAAACTGAACGCCAAAAATAAGTATGGCTTATCCGAAGGAGAATCGGGCACTGATTCCAATGAGCTATGTCTCGAGCCGATCAGAGAAGAGGAACTGTGTCAAATTTCATAAATAACACCTCCCATATTTGGAAATTGGCCTTGATGACGTGCGTACTGCTTAGCTGTCACCATGCTGTACATGTTCAGCAGTGTAATTGAATGGAAGAAAACAATTACTTTGGTGTTTTGCAGCTCTGTTTCGTTCCCTGACAGTTACCAAATCTAGATGTAGGAATCTGTTGAGCAGGAGAGTGACACATGTCTTCCCGAAGGCTGTCCAGGCTGCAGTGGTGATGAAGAAGACACGATCATCACCCCGAGATCGATCGTAGCGAATTGGAAAACTCATGGTGAATTTGCTTCCACTCCAAGGCAATGTCGAGGTATGAAGGGTGCTTGTACTGCCTTCCAAAGTGAAGAGGAGATGAACATGGCTTTGCATAGCTGTTGTTCTATGCCAACGTACCTACTCTTGCTGGTACCGTAGTGGCATATTGCAAATTTCGTGGACGAACGACTCTAGTCACGAGTGGCTAGTGAGCAACACGAACAGGTGAGATTTTTCAATTCGACAAAAAATTGTTTTTGTTTGAGAACTGACAGTGGCAGTCATTAGACTCAGTAGGTGTCTCTCTGCTGCTTCTTTCCCTTCATCGGTAGGGTTGTGCTTGAAGTAAAATAAAATAAATAGAACATTTTGAACATAAATCTAATCAAGCATCAGTACATGTATTGCGAAGTTCAACTTCAAAGCACGTGACATCACAATGATCACGAAGTTTATGTAATCAGGAGTACACCCTGTGTTCAACGAACACATACACACATGCTGTATTGCGCACACACATGTACACATGTGCGTGCACCCCATCCCACAGACACACACACACACTCCACCCATACACATGTGCGTGCCCCCCCCCCCCACACACACGTGTGCACATACAGATACACAAACACACACGCACGAACACACACACAAGATACGTGTAAGTGTACATGGTCTTCCTGGTGCAGATGCTGAGCCAGCACAATGGAAAATACCTCCATCAAGATGCTTGATCAAGTGTTGTGATAATGGCACTGTTTGTTTGTTTTTACAAAGAAGTGTGGGAAAGATTACAATGCATTATAATGCATAATTGTTCTTTGCCTTGTACTGTGCAGACCAGAATGCTTCGCTATCAACTCCTGGCTTTCCATCGGCATGGTGTTCAGCTGCAGCGGCATCTGGTCCGGGGAGTTCAAGTCGCTGGATAGCTGCACTGACACAGGATGGGTTTGCGTTGGCAATGGGATACGGCAGTCATCCCACATCACGAGCTACATGTTTATGTAATTTATATTGTCGCTCGTCCAGCAACGTCAAGGCTCTGCATGTAAGCACAGGAGAACACCATAATACTACTCAGGGGATAATAATTTTGGATATCAATTTTGTGACAATTATTAGATTCACACAATATTCACAACGTATGCAACACGATGCTGTCTATTGACACTACTTCAAACTGAAGTGCTCACTACTCCTCTCCCGTTTGCATCTCCCTCTACCTTATGAATACTCTGCATTACTGGTTTCGTTTCTACCCTTTCCATTGCTCCCAGCTCCCAGTCTTTTTCAATGCACAGCACCACCTTGACAGTCATTTTTGTGATTTGATGTACACATACTTTGAAGTTCAAATTCTAATTACATGATCAGATTTTTGTTCCACATTTTCTATTTATTTTTACTTCAAGCACAACCCTACCGATGAAGGGAAAGAAGCAGCAGAGAGACACCTACTGAGTCTAATGACTGCCACTGTCAGTTCTCAAACAAAAACAATTTTTTGTCGAATTGAAAAATCTCACCTGTTAGTGTTGCTCACTAGCCACTAGTGATTAGAGTTGTTCGTCCACGAAATTTGCAATATGCCACTACGGTATCAGCAAGAGTAGGTAAGTTGGCATAGAACAACAGCTATGCAAAGCCATGTTCATCTCCTCTTCACTTTGGAAGGCAGTACAAGCACCCTTCATACCTCGACATTGCCTTGGAGTGGAAGCAAATTCACCATGAGTTTTCCAATTCGCTACGATCGATCTCGGGGTGATGATCGTGTCTTCTTCATCACCACTGCAGCCTGAACAGCCTTCGGGAAGACATGTGTCACTCTCCTGCTCAACAGATTCCTACATCTAGATTTGGTTACCGTCAGGGAACGAAACAGAGCTGCAAAACACCAAAGTAATTGTTTTCTTTCATTCAATTACACTGCTGAACATGCACAGCATGGTGACAGCTAAGCAGTACGCACGTCATCAAGGCCAATTTCCAAATATGGGAGGTGTTATTTATGAAATTTGACACAGTTCCTCTTCTCTGATCGGCTCGAGACATAGCTCATCGGAATCAGTGCCCAATTCTCCTTCGGATAAGCCATACTTATTTTTGGCGTTCAGTTTCCCTTTAAGCTCCGCCAACCAGAGGTCTCGGCTTCATAGCTCCATGGACGCACCAAAGGGATATTGGGTGGGGAGGATTAAATTGAAAAAGAAAACAGAAGAAAGAAAATGGAAAGATTGTATTGCGCAGTGAGCAAAAGAATAAGTTGAGTATTGATGTGAACGCTGTTAGACTTTTAAATTCAAGAGGAGACTGCCCGTGAGGAGAGACTACATGTATGTCCAAGCAGGGTAGGACACTGTACCCTCTTACTCGCGTATGCTATGAGTGGCCCAGTGCCAGTTCGTTCTGAGGAGATGGTGATAAGCTGCTGTCTTGAACTTTTGGATGTTCTTTGGGTGAAATGGGTGGGGAATGATAGAGGTAGGCAGCTGGTTCCAAATTGGGATGACGGAGTGGGGAAAGGCTCGGCTCACATTGTTCCGGGAATTGGCAGGAAGAACATTCTGTAACTGATGGGGATGCGCGGTGGACAGTCGTACAGCCTGGTGGGTGAGGCGTGTGGTCCTGGGTTGGTGTGTCGGGGGTGGAGCCATTCTCGAGAGAAGAGCGGGAGAATTATCGCAAAGGGCTTTATACAGGAGGCAGAGGGCAGCGATGGTGCGGCGAATTATGAGGCTAGGAAGCCAGCATTGCGGATGTATTGCCTTGATGGCTCGCTCCTGCACCCAGTCCAGCCGATTCAAGTGGGAAGGAGCTGCCCCCATCCAGACGATTGGGCAGTACTCCATAACCGGCCGGACAAAGGCTTTGTAGGCTCGAAGCCGGGCAGGAATAGTCAGCAAGTGAAATGCCTTGCGCAAGGCTCCAAGTCTCTGCATTGCTCGGACTACAACAGTTCGGATATGCTGGCTGAATTTTAGCTGATGGTCAAACGTGACGCCGAATACTTTGATGGAGGGCTGCTCCTCGACAGGAGTTCCATTGAAGACAATGGGGGGTATTGGCCAGTCCCGACGATGGTGGGAAATTGTAAGGGCCTGAGATTTTGCTGGCTCGAACTGCACTTTCCAATCCGAGCCCCAACTGGATACTAGGTCGACAGCAGCCTGGAGTACTCTAGCGTTGTCAGGAACAGCAGCGAGCGTTGCAATTTCGGCGTATAGGGTTGTGTCATCGGCGAATGAGGCAAGGTTGGAGCCGATTGGGAGGTGGTCTTCAAGGTCGTTGACGTAGACCAAGAATAAGTTGGGGCCCAGGATACTGCCCTGTGGCACCCCAGCCTTAACTGGGCGTCTGGCTGATGTCTGGCCAGAGATGAGAACTTGAAGTGTGCGGTTGCAGAGGTAGTCTTGGAGCCACCGATGCAGGTCTCCCGAGATGCCATACACTCTAGCCTTGTGCAACACACCAGTGTGAGACACCCGGTCAAATGCTCCAGCAATGTCGATGGCCAGCACTCGAGAAGCTCCTTTATCTCCGGCGGTGTGCACCCACTGGTGGTGGAGAGCAGTCAGCAGGTCTGCTGCACTGTGGCCGCGACGGAATCCAAATTGCCGTTCTGACAGGACGTGATTCGTCTCCATGAAGTGGCTCATTGCCCTGTTGACTATGGTCTCCATGACCTTGGAGAGGATGCTCAGTAACGACACTGGTCGATAGTTTGATGGCGACGATTTAGACATGCGCTTGTGGACTGGAACTACGTTTGCAACCTTCCACTGTTGTGGCTGGATACCGGAGCGAAGACAGCATGTAAATAGTTTTGAAAGCGGCCGTGCCAATTCTGCAGAGCAAGCTTTCAAGACGCGGGCAGGTATCCCATCTGGACCAGTGGCCTTGGTGGGGTTGAGCTGGCGGAGAGTTCGCTCGACTGTGGTTTCGCGAAACCGGACGGTGCAGAGGTTGCGGTCAGTACGTGGTCGGACGTAAGGAAATGGAGCGGATAGGTCGTCTGCCCCTAGACTGCATTTGTTGGCGAAGTGTTCGGCCATGCACTCTGCTTTGCTGCGGTTGGTGTCGTGCTCCGTACCATCGGTGCTGCGGAGAGTAGGTATGGATGGGCTGTTTCCGTGGCCAGAGGCCTTCTTGATGGTTCGCCACCATTCACCAGACGCCATACACCCAGAGGCTAACTTCTGCGCCAGGCTTGCTGTGAATGCCTGCTTGGCAGTTGCCAGGCAATGGTTAGCCGAGTGCTTGGCAACATTGTAACGGGCTTTGAGCTGGGCACTTGACCGGTCGGCGCAGAGTCTCCTCCATGCTCTTTGTTTCTGTGCTACAGCCTCAGTGCATTCGGGTGTCCACCAAGAGGGGTTAGATGGTTTCATGCACAACTGCTTAGACGGTATGTATCAGCGCATTCCTTCCAGAATATTCTGGGTCAAGTGCATACACATTGCATCAGGATCATCACTGACAGTGGACTGCCAATCTGTTGTTCTAAAGAAGTGGCGGAGTCTGTCCCAGTCTGCGCGTTGGTAACGCCAGACAGTTCTGGTCACTGGTGGTTCCTCTGCTGTGCTTACATGAAAGTCAGCTAGGACACAGGCGTGGTCAGAGTTTCCCAGAGGTGCTAAGGTATTGACGGTCGCATCTCCCGGTAGGTCAGTCATTATTAAGTCGAGTGGGTTAAGGCCCCTGGTGGGCTCATGCACGTGCTGCTCCAAGCAGTGAAAAGCACACATGTCTTCAGTGTACACACCTGCATGAGTTGTCTTGGTGCTGCCGAGCCAATCCACGTTGTGTACGTTAAAATCTCCAGCCAATACCACATATTGACAAGATTTACGGGCCAGGTCTATGCCAGCACTCATGGCTTCAAGGGTACTGATGTCATTGTCGTGGCAGGAGCCAGAGCGATATGCAGCACACACAGCCACTGACTTCTTATCCACAGTTCTGACACTCAGCCATATTAGCTCCTCATTACCGACCTGGATGTCATCGAGTTCTCGGAGGGCCAGACTGGCTTTAACCCAAACCGCAACTCCTCCTCCATGAGCTGTTCGATCCTTCCGCAGTGGGGAGTAGTACCCAGGCAAGGACAGTTCGGAATCAGTAGCCTTCTCAGGGGTTAGCTTGCTCTCTGTGACAATGGCAATGTCAGGTTGGTGAACGTGTACAGCGTGGTGAAAGTCACCAAGTTTACTCAGTAGTCCAAATGTGTTCGTCAGCAGGATCCGAAAGGATCTAATTGGAGCTTTGAGCTTGAGTGTCGGAGGACTCGGAGAGAGCGTCACTGTGTGAGCCGGACAAGGTGTCCCCCTTTGGAGCATCACTGAGAGTGTCACTGTGTGAGCCGGACAAGGTGTCCCCCTTCGGGCGCTCACGGTGGCGCCAAACCCGCGCGTACAGTGGGCGAGGCCAAAAGTTTGGAGCAGTGGCGATTTCAAGGTCAGTCGCATCGATCATCAAGCGGGCAGACACTTTCCCATCTTCTGTGGTGTGTATGCTGCACTGGTTAACCTTCACCGGTTTGTTTACTGCTGCAGAGCGTTGCTCAGTGAATTCCTTGACACTTTCTTCACTGCTATGTGAGTTCAAATTGCCCACATAGATTACGGCTTTCTTCACTCTGTCAGGTTCGTTTGATACCAGTTTCCACGTGTCATCCGTGATTGGCTCTAGCTTCAGTGGCTTGGGCTTGACAGTGGGCCGCTCAATTGCCTGGGACTTGTCCTCATCCTCCCTTGAGGTTTCATGGTCACTGGCAGAGTCACCCACGCTACGAGAAATGCTACGGTGTTCGTCTGCATCAGTGGTACACGTGGCAGCCTGGCCTGCACGAGTACGGGTACGCTTGCTGGTCCTTCCCGCTGTACTCTCCATTGTACGCTGGCTGTGCTGGTTGTGGGCAACTGCTGGAGGAGTCAGGGGAGAAGCACTTGCTGCGACAATGGCGGACTCCCTGAGGGCGACAACCTCTTCGTTCAGGCCTGCAATTTGCCTCGATAAATCATCGATCCTATTCTTTAGTCGTGTCTCGCGGTCTGCGGACTCCGTCGCAAATTTTGCCAGCGTCTTTACTACGTCTAAAATCGAAGACTCGATCCCGGGGAGGGAGCACAACAATTTTACCTCCGAATCCGTCAGCCCGCGAACGGCAGCTTTTGCTGGAGGCATGGCGGAGGTAGGCCAAAGCTATCCGATGTCTACCTAGTTTCCTACTACTACTACTATACCTAATGTTTGAAACCAGGCCGGCCTGATGCCGGTTTCCTGGCGAGAAACTGTGGGAGCCTCAGAGCGCGAAAACCTGCACCCTGCTCCAAAGTTTGAAAAATGTCACTTGTGCTATCAGTAGGCTCCATGGCAGAGGATGGAGTCTGAGAAGATCCAGACAACATGGCGAGAGCAGCAAAAACCAAAAACTACACACGTGGAAACTTCAGCGAAATCGAAAGCAGGCAGCAGAAAACAAAAAGTCACACCCGAAAAATATTTAAATATGCGCTCCCAAACAAGAAAGAGCCGAAAAGGTATTTTCGGAAAACCATGCACTTTCGCCACCATACTTGCAAAAGTTCGACTACTTTTTCGACTCCTGCCTCCACATTCCGAAAATAATTAACTACATTGGAAACCAGTCAAGTCCCGGGCACCGATTGTTTTTTTAAATACACCTAAAATTAGACGTTTTACGGTATTTCTCTTGCTCTCCCGATCTCTCATCCTTTCATGGCAGAGAGATCAATGCAAAGGTCGCCTATCTGTAGGTGGGTGGCAGTCTTCCCCAACATCAAAACTCACCTAAAGGCATGCAGTAGGGCATATTAAGGTAAGCCCGAAGATATTTGATGAGCGCAGAAGTGCGGTCTCGTCCACCTGCGCATTGGGGATTTGTGCAGCTTTCAAAATGTGGCCACAGGCATTTGAATGTCCCAGTCTCCCGTTCCAAATATATATTATGATAGCGATGACCTTGAGGATAACTTATGTAATTATTAATGAAGCCTGTCAGGAAGAAAGAAGAAGAAGAGTAGAAGTTTGAAATGCACTGCTTGAATAAGGATGCACTTAGAATCTCATCAGGGAGGGTGTTGTCTGGAAATTGGAGTGTTTGAGTTTTGTGCCCATGTGCGTTTGCGAGCTAAAGTTTCTTTGTTTAGCTTTTGGTCGAGCCAATAGCTTAGAGCTGTCTAATGCGAATAGACCTTTCGATTGCTCAATGCTGAACAACAATAGACACATTTTGCAATACAAAAAAATGTGAACGAAAATCGTTTTGCGAAGATGTTTCTATCAGTTGGATTACCACACGTCCGGATCTAGGTTACTAAGCATAGCGAGGACCCCTGGGCTGTCAAGCCCTCTCGTTTACATATTTCGATGGCCAATCCATCAATTGACATTGTAATTATAACATGAAAAAATGTAGGCACAATAGTGTGTTAAACCTGCACCGCATATCCGTCACTCATGCGGCCAACCACACCCGCGTATTGCTTGGCACTGGGGTCATGTCGCCAATCCTTCATCCAAGACCAGCACCGCAGAAAGAGCCGTCGATCCTTTCACCGGAACACGCCGCCCGTCCGAGAGGGTTATATCAATACGCCGAGCGGCGAGTGGTGTGCCCTCGACTGATATGTATGAGGCCGATGATGGGGACGCCACACCGTCAATCTCAACTGGCAAGAATGCGGCTGCCTCCGCACCTAAATCATCACCGCTTGAAATGTCAGGTGCAAAGCGAGGATCGTTCAGCTACTTGTGGATCAGTTGCTGTTCATGGCGTGTTGCCGTGCAACTTGTGCTACCGAAATCCCAGATACGCGCGTTTGGCCGCAAATCTCCCGCTTCTCGTGATCTGACCAAAAACGCTTCTTTCCTGCACCCACAGAGTGCCCCTAAGTGTCCACCATCGATAGTGGACACTTAGCACACCAAGCACTCTCTCGTTAGAGCACCTTAAGCGGACGCTTACCGTCAACGCCGAGGCTATGGGGCTGCACCTTGATGAGATCACAAAAGCCAAGTAAGTTATGCGATCGAGTCCACCAACTAAACCACATTTTGAACCATCAGACGTGCACAATCTGGCACAAAACTACCCATGGCCAGCAATCGAGGACATCTGAAAGAAGTAGTTGTTGTACTCCTCTTTAGTGATGAGTCTATCCTGTACGCTGCAAAAGACACAGGAAATGTGACTGGTGTCTTTACACTGGCCCCCAATATCCCAATCTTCTCCTGCAGGATCTGTTTAGCATTGACATACCGGTATGCAGCGGGTCGACATTGGCCTGGTTTGGCAGCTATCTGCCTGGGTGGGTGTAGCAGGATTGCATTGGCTCGTCATCCAGTCCGACATTAATTTTTTCTTGTAAGGGGCCGTCCGGGGTTACTGATTGTTTTTACAAAACAAAAAGTTTTTGTATTTTTCAGCCCCCACCCACCCACCCACCTTTTCTGCAGGTAAAACGAATTCCAATTAAATATTGACGTCAATTTTCGACACCCAGAAGTAACTGGGCATTCTCTAGGCATCTGCATTCAATAATTATTTTCGAAACGAAACTCTATCAAACCCACCCATCCCCAAACGAAAACTTTTCGTTTTGAAAATAATATTATTGGTAACCTTGGACGGCCCCTAACTGTGGAGTACCGGCAGGGTTTGAGAGGTTGCTCATGCTGTGAACACATCTCTACTGCCTCTCTAGTCCTGGAAGTGCCGTCTCGCAGCTTCCTTGCTCTACAGTCGTGCTTATTTCGCTTTGTTTCGTGGTGTAGCTCAAAACCTGCCCGAACAACTGTGAGCTCGCAACATGGTATGGACAAATTGCGCCACTGATGCTGGATGACTAAAGCCGGGATAGTCGAGTAAGTAAGTTTACTCCCTGGGCCATGGCAAGATATGTTCAGCGCGGGCTATTCCAACCTCCAAGTGCATAGTCACCGATCGATCCATGCGATGGTGGTTGACCTACAAAGAGCCAAGGTCTATGAGCTCGTACTACTAGTGGATGCTGTCTACATGCAGTCAACAAAATCAAAGTACCTCAGTATGCCCCAGAATAGGGCATGTGCATCTATAGCATGACACAACAGGGGTTCTGGCGGCACATGTGAAACAAGCAGTAGCGACTAGTGCCAGCTACCTATTAGAGGCTAGCCGCTACAGTCTGTCACTGGAGATAATTATTATGTTCACTGTTTGGACTGAGCACAATCAATGATGCCCAATCAATCTGCCCAATGTGTGTTCTGTTCCACCTAATTGTAACGTCCCATCGCATCAACCCTACTACATGCACATGTCGTCACTCTAGCATGACTTCTGTTATTATTATTTATTTTGATACGCACGATAAATAGAGCACAAGAAACGTTAACTTGACCGAACGATAAAAGCGACTGCAGATAGAGGAACACATCGAGGTACAGGTACCGGCATCAATACAGTATCAGAGAGAAACAAACAAAAATGAGAGGCACGCAGAAAAACTCTCGTAGCCCAAGTCTGAAAGGGGAAGTGGTTGATGAGGGATGAATGCACTGTCCACACTCATCTGCACTGTTCGTGGAAATGCGCACATAAATACAATAATATACAACACAGCATGCACAGAACCGAACAATATCATGTTTACACGTGCAAGCACAGACTTGAACGGCAGTACCAAAAGCCGATACAGACAATATCCCCATACACACAGACACACACGCGCACACAAACACAGACACACAACTTCCCATGTACGCGCCTGTGGCGAGAAAAGCACGCAAATCTACAAATGCACTGGATGTGAACCCATATATTTTCTCTTATAGCAACGATAGCGGATCTGATTCTGAATGAAACACACACACACACACACAATACAATAATGCCCATCCGCAGATGATTGCAGATCCTGAAAGGGCAGGCAGTGTTTCAGTCATGGGAAACAGAACTTCGAATTGCGAGTGAGGTATACACACACAAACACATCTGCGCGCGCGGGCACACACTAAAGTATTCAGAAAGAGAATCAACATTGTAGTATTCATTGGTTGGGGAATGGAAAGGAAAATAGAACATTGCAGTAGGTTATTGTTGTATGGACACTATGACACTATGAGCACAACAGAAAGATAAGCAACTTGCTTTGAAGAAAAGAAAGTTATTATTCCGTGGAACTCCGAAGGAAAGAACGTTCCAGAATGCTGCACTGGCAACAGGAAGCCTGCATGTGCATGGCCCCTGCAGTCTGTCCAATTGCCAGCCAAGCAGTGCTGGAAAGATTGTGCAGTACAGCATGTCACGTCGTATCGCAGCCTGGACAAATAGGCGCTGGGAAGTCCTAGTTATGTCCTACACCACGATGCACCAATCTGTTGAGCTATTTTCGCAACAACTTTGTCCTCTTGAGGCTCCCATGGGCTGAGCCAGTTGTTCAGGGCTACACCAAGGTGAACGGCAATGACCGCTGATGGCAATGCAATCCATGACACACAGTCACTAGGGCATCGTTAACATGGTGCTGAGGCTGAAACGATAAAGTCTGCCTTTGGGCTGGGTTGACAACGAGGCCGCTGTCTTGAAGCTGGTCAGTCAGCCTGGTCACCGCCATTGACGAACCAGTCGCCACCGTCAGCAGTGGCGGTAGGTTGTGACAAACCCTGCGCGTACTCCACCGTGAGTTACAAGAAAATTCCGGACTGGACGACAAGCAAACGCCAACCTGCTACATCCAACCAGGCAGATACTATTACGATAGCTGCCAAACCAGGTCAATGTCGACCCACTCCATAATGTCAATGTCAAACAATTCCTGCAGGAGAAGACTGGGGTGTTGGCGTCCAGTGTACAGACACCAGTCACATTTCCTGTGTCTTTTGCAGCATACAGGCTGAGACTCATCACTGTAGAGTCCACTACTGCATGAGTTTTATTTGTACAATACATGGCAGGCGTACACGGTGTGCCTCACAGGACTGCGAGATGCTACAGAAGACCAGGTTCAACCTTTCTGGACGGCCATTCACTGACGGTGGGCTACACGACGCTGGAGGAACTAGATTCCAGTGAAAACCCAAGATTCCTTTGCTCCTGGACGCTAAAGCTGGATTCACAGAAGATTTTCTTGCGATGCGACACGCGATGCGACGCGATCTGCGACGGATGCGTGCGATGCGAACTCGCGAAATACCATTCACAGAAGAAGTCAGTGATGCGACAACATCTTGCTGATTTGCCTACGTCACCATGATATTCGCGCGGTTTGATACAACTTGTACAAATTTATAGGCAACTCTTGAACCTTTGTACAACTTTGCTGTAGAAAAGGTCAAAATCGTACGCCAAATCGCTTGTCGCATCGCATCGCATCGCAAAAGTAGAGCCAAGTTCAACTTCGGCGATGGCCTGTGATGGCCCAGTTGCGGCAGTTGCGTGGAGTGCGACATGGCTGCGATTTGGGGTTTTCCCGGTTTCGCGCCTGTCGCATCGCGTGTCGCATCGCCAAAAAGCTTCTGTGAATCCCGCTATAGCTGTGTTGTGATATCTGCCAGGTACGCAGTAACTAGTATTTTCATCGCTATAGCGAGGACGATGCCGACTGGCAAACTCTCGCTCACAGCAATCGCCAGCCTATCAAAACCATCACTTGGCATCACCCAGAGGTATAGGAGAAAGCCAAAACAGCTCACAACAAACAAAAGCTAAGGATGATGGAAAGAGAGCATGTCAAAAAGAAGACGAACAGTATGAAGTTCAAAAGGTTTTGAACACTCGTTCCACCAACTATACCACTTTCAATAAATCGTGACGCCATTTTGTTTTAACACGCATATTGCGGGCTTCGAATTTTTTATGCACAAAGTGGTCACAGATTTGATGTGGTATACATGCTGGCCTAACGGTTTTGTGAAATCACACGTCTATATATTTTTAAATGCACTATAAGACAGTACAATATACTCATTGCTCAGTAATCGTATTTCCCGCTCCATCACCATAGCAACGAGATTCCATCACGTACAGAAGAGCGCATGCACCAGTGGATCTGGTTTCTCACTTATATATTATTGTATTCGACCTGAAGAGTAATGGAATGAAAGGTCGAAACAAATTATATGGCTTCTGTGCTTGGTGTGGTAATTCACTTCTATCCCTTTTGTCGTTCCCTTTCTCTGAGTGTTTTACTTCTTTCCTATTCAATGCAGTCGGCATTGCCTATAAGGATGGCACACACACACACACACACACACACACACACACACACACACACACACACACACACACACACACACACACACACACACACACACACACACACACACACGCGCACGCACACACACACACACACACACACACACACACACACACACACACACATTCATACGACTACGCACATGCGCACATACACACTCCTGCAAACTTGAACCCAAGCACACATGCGCACACGCGCGTGCACACACACACATTCGTACGATTACGCACATGCGCACATACACACTCCTTCAATCCTGTGCCCAAGCACACATGCGCATGCGCGCGGGCGCGCACACACACACACATTCATACGATTACGCACATGCGCACATACACATTCCTGCAATCCTGCACCCAAGCACACATGCGAATGCGCGCGCGCACACACACACACACACACATACACACATTCATACGATTACGCACATGCGCACATACACATTCCTGCAATCCTGCACCCAAGCACACATGCGCACACGCGCGTGCACACACATATACACACCTTCACGAGCGCACACTTTCACGCTCACTTTCGTATGCAATCACAGTAACAAATAAATTACGTCTTTTCGGAAGGCAGTCGGCATAGTTCATACGATGATTCTGTTTACACACTGGCCAAGGCTTGTGTTCATCCTCAGCTTGCGGACAATAAATACCGTATTTGTATGAACACTTCCAAGTTTCTCCTCCGGGGCAACGGAGAATGCCATCAATACTGGTGTTCTGAAAAGGATTAGCACTTTTACCAGGATCGCAGTCTGCAGTAGACAAGAGGATCGGAACAGAAAGAAACGATGAACAAAATGCCGGTGACATCATTTATTTTATTTACAAGTACTTCATTTATTTTCATTAGGATTCCCCAGAGGCCGTTTAGGCCTATCGAGGGGGTCTCCGTTATGTACAGTTAGAATGAGATTTTGATCATACAAAATGAGCAGAGAAGGAGAAATAACACGATGAATAGGACAAGTAATTATAATACAGGTCTACTCTCCATATAACGTAATCTCTGGGACCATGCGAAAAAAGTGATATCGAGAGTTGTGTTATGTAGAAAACCGTGTGTAAAATACAAGATATACCTCAACATGAAGGGTATTACAAGGCGGATTGCACCGTGCAAACATATACGCACTGTACCACCATCGACATCAGATCCCATGAATGCCACAGAATATATGCACAATAGGACTAAACTGGCTAGCTACGGCTACAGCTTGATTGTACCGCGCACGTGAATTTACGTTGTATCGAGAGAGCGCACGTTGGGGACCGCGCCGTAGGGTGCGTTATGTCGAGGTTTACGTTATGTAGGACTAAACTGGCCTAAACTGCCTAGCTACAGCTACCGCTTAGACGTACCATGCACGTGAATTTATTTTGCATCGAGAGTGCGCACGTCGGGGACCGCGCCGCAGCGTGCGTTATGTCCAGGTTTACCTTGCATAGGAGTACGTTGTGTGGAACAACAATTGTATGGGAGTGATGCTGTTTCGGCGCGGGATTTGATTTTTCTCGTACTAGCGAGGTTTACGTACGAGTGAGAGTTATTATGTCCTGAGCAGACCTGCACATTTAGATAATGCTGATCTGCCCTTGTCCAGGGGACCGACCAGTTAATCTGCCCTTGTCCAGAGTACCGACCAGTGATCTGCCCTTGTCCAGAGGACCGGCCAGTGATCTGCCCTTGTCCAGAGTACCGACCAGTGATCTGCCCTTGTCCAGAGGACCGACCTGTGATCTGCCCTTGTCCAGAGGACCGACCAGTGATCTGCCCTTGTCCAGAGGACCGACCAGTGATCTGCCCTTGTCCAGAGGACCGACCAGTGATCTGCCCTTGTCCAGAGGACCGGCCAGTGATCTGCCCTTGTCCAGAGGACCGACCAGTGATCTGCCCTTGTCCAGAGGACCGGCTAGTGATCTGCCCTTGTCCAGAGAACCGACCAGTGATCTGCCCTTGTCCAGAGGACCGACCAGTGATCTGCCCTTGTCCAGAGGACCGACCAGTGATCTGCCCTTGTCCAGAGGACCGGCCAGTGATCTGCCCTTGTCCAGGGGACCGACTAGTGATCTGCCCTTGTTCAGGGGACCGACCAGTGATCTGCCCTTGTCCAGGGGAACGACCAGTGATCTGCCCTTGTCCAGGGGACCGACCAGTGATCTGCCCTTGTCCAGAGGACCGACCAGTGATCTGCCCTTGTCCAGAGGACCGGCCAGTGATCTGCCCTTGTCCAGAAGACCGACCAGTGATCTGCCCTTGTCCAGAGGACCGGCCAGTGATCTGCCCTTGTCCAGAGGACCGGCCAGTGATCTGCCCTTGTCCAGAGGACCGACCAGTGATCTGCCCTTGTCCAGAGGACCGGCTAGTGATCTGCCCTTGTCCAGAGGACCGGCCAGTGATCTGCCCTTGTCCAGGGGACCGGCCAGTGATCTGCCCTTGTCCAGGGGACTGACCAGTGATCTGCCCTTGTCCAGGGGACCGACCAGTGATCTGCCCTTGTCCAGAGGATCGACCAGTGATCCCAGAGTCACTACAGTCAGATCTAGCTTAACCGGTCCTCGTTTATCCGGATCTCTCGTCATCCGGAAGAAAATCGTTGGTTACCAATTTACAGCATATGCCATGCAGATACATATACAGTATGTGTGTTCGATTTTCCGGTTTCCTCGCCTATCCGGATATTTTTTGTGGAAAACGAATGTGTGCGGTAATGCGAGGTCTGACTGTACTGTTAAAAAGAAAATCATCTTTAATGTATCGGGAGAACTTGAAATTCAAAGGATCAGCCGGAGAGGTGAACTGTCCGAAAAGAGAACAAAATACCAGGCCCACCAGGACTTTAACCCATGACCTTGCTTGTTATGAGCAATGCTCTAACAACTGAGCTATGGGACTAGAAGGTGCAGCCAGGTTTTGGACTCCAGTGATGATAGTCTAAAAGTGTTAAGGATTAAGACAACTTCAAAATTAAAAAGGATCAGTCGGGGAAGTGAACTGCCTGAAGAGAGAGAAACAAAACGGCAAACGCCAGCCCCACCACCAGGTCACCAGGACTCGAAACCCGGAATCTTGCCTCTCCTCAGCAATGCTCTGACCATCCTGTTAATCACTGAAATTTGTTTGGCCACTTCACTGAGGTCAGGGTGTGAAGGGTGTGATTCTTACGGTGATATCATTTCTAGGTGGTCCTTCAGTGCTTCCAAATTTCAACTTTCGGCTCTCAACAGCCAGTGAGCAAACTGGCCAAATGAGGCTCAGCGGTACTAGCGACAAACTTGGCCATTTCAAAATAATCTGAACCGTCCAACTCTCCACGCTGTGCTCTTGGCCAACACTCACGGCGTGGTGTTGTGAATGTGGGCCCACAGCGCAAATGAGGCTCGCCTGCAAATCAAGAGATCCCGGGCATGAGCGCCAAGCTTGCAGTGGGAACATGGGCTTTTCTTGGGAATGTGGCTGTGCATGTGCGTAGCACACTTCAGATCACAAACAACGATGTGTGCACGCCTGAGGTTGTTTCTGCTCTTGTTTGGACCATCACAGTTTGTGGCAATAGGCAATAGTTTCGAGCGCATGACGCACAGCATTAAAGTTCATAGCATGCTCCCAACGTTACTAAGTATAAGAGTACTGTGCATGCAGATCACGCTATTGTGCATGTTTCTCGACCGAAATTTAGCTTCATATGGAGAGGGTACAAGGACTCCTGTGAACCCCCCCCCCCCCCCCCCCCCCCGCCTCATGTGCTGATCCACATTTCAAACAAACTCCCGGAAAAGTCACACTTTTTGTCTGATCCACTTAGTTTCTGAAAACTCCATGGTTTCGCCCTCGAATGCCCCGGGGGTTTTTCTTCTTCAAAGTATGCACGGTGCGCACCCGCACTTCGAACTGTGCTCCGCACCTTTAAGACCTGACCAGCCTAGCCTGCACCATCTGCACTGGCAGGCGCGCTAGGCGTGCCCCGACTGATCGAAGTGCACTGCATGGTCGAACTGTGCTGTACAAAGAGTCTGTGCTGTCGAACCTTTTTTGGTGGGAAAGGCTCTTCTTCACTGTTTTTTTGGGCCATTTAGCGATTTTGAGAGAAATCAAGGGATTCTGCATGTCATGTCAAGGGATTGGGATTTTAGTGGTTGGTCAGTATTACACACTCATACAAACACATCAATCCACTCAAAAACACACACGCAGATACACACACACACACGCACAAAGGCACGTGCGCATGCAGACACACACAGACACACAGACACCCCCCCCCCCACACACACACACACACATACACATGTACACACACACACACACACACACAAAGACACATACGCACACTGGACTTACGTTGGTAATCAAGCTGATATCCATCTTCTTTTATTGGAGCGAGTTTGGTGCTTCTACTGATTTCATTCACATACTCTAAACAAGGTCGAGACACACACCAGGCACAGTTGATTCAACCATGGTTGAAAGTCAGGAAAAGACATCTGATACAGGAGAAAACAGCAGCATTAGCAATACGTCGAAGTATATTCTGATGCCACACAGTATTCTTGTATTCTGACATCACAGAGTGTTCTAGTATTCTGACATCACAGAGTGTTCTAGTATTCTGACTTCACAGAGTATTCTTGTATTCTGCTCGGACATCACAGAGTGTTCTAGTATTCTGACATCACAGAGTATTCTGGTATTCTGACATCACAGAGTGTTCTTGTATTCTGATATCACAGTCATGTCAAGAAAACCCCCAAGGAAGATGGCAGTCATATCTTCAGTGCTAAAAGGTGGGTTCCAATATCTGTCGGTGCAGAGCTCGTGCCAAATGAGCACGTAGCTGGCTGTTTTATCTGCACTTGCAAATTGGCTACTCTCAAGACGATCACATGTGGCATCAGGGGCGATGTCCCTCGTTTCTGGGATGCTAGCGTGGCTAAGCCATACTGCTCTAGGAACTCTTCGAAGGTGATGCAATGTTGGCTTGATGGAATTTTGTTCGCAGCTCGACCGTGTACCCTCTGGCGTGACTCGTTGTAGGCCATTATAGAATGCGATTTTCGACTATTTTTGATGGGCATGCCTGTTTGAGTTTCCCTTCAGAAACCTTCCAAGCGCCACGCACGATTGATTTACACCCAAAATTAGTAGGAACCTAGTTGCCGCGAATTTCGAACGAAATCGGAGAGATCGACTTCCATACATACTTTTGCAATCTCAGACATACTCAGAAGCACGGAATGCTTCGAGTTATGACACACTGTCCACCGGTGAAACTAGATCGCATACCGTCAAAACTACTTGTACAAGTTTATTGTTCTCAGAGATATTTTTGCCTTGAAACTTAAAACGTTCTTTCCTTTTTTTGTGTGCGTGTTTTTGGCCGTGACGCCGAGACCTCAGGTCGGCAGAGTCATCAATGTCGCACCATCACTCCTGCGTCTCGGTGCAGCTCCGGGTCATAAGTTGTCACTTCTGCCCTAGTCTCCGTACCGTTGCCTTTCCTTATTCTTTCGAGCTGGTTATGTGAACAGAGTAAAAAATAATAATAAGAAGAAGAATAGGAATATGATAACTTACTGTAGCAACCAGCAGTGTTCTGCCAGATACCCTTATATGGCTTGGCGGGTATGCTCTCACGCAATGATGTCCGGTAGCCATCTAGACACTTCACATGACTGCTCTCCTCAATGTAGTTGACACCTTCGTCTCGGCGAATGCCGCGGCTGGAGACTGCGCCACCTGGCAGACGTGCTCCTGGTATTCACAAATCGCAACACAAAGGAATATATAGGAAGAGTTGATCAGAACTATTTCAAAACTGGTACCCAAAATATTAGGCATTGAGATACAAACCGCGCATGAAATCCTTTTGACAATTATCCCAAAAGTAAATGAAATGAATAACAGGGGTGAGGGTGGGATTCCAGTGAGTCGCAATGTGGTATCCTGCATTGCACGGCTACACTGTTTTTCTTAATAATAATAATAATAATATTAACTGGTTTGAGGGAAAGAGACAAACGGGAAAAGTCTGAAGAAAAAATTGACTGTCACCACCAGGACTCGAACCAGGGACCCTCGCTTGTAGCCAGCGATGCTCTAACCACTGGGCTATGGTGTAGTCGTCATCCCAGCAGAGACCGTTCAACGTTTTCTTCAGACTTCGTAACTCACACTTCCTGTGAATCCACACAGGCGGGTGGGACGCAGCCCTCACTGTAACCCACACACTTCACGTACAAACTAGCACGCGGGGAGCCCCAAGTCATATATTAACTGGTTTGAGGGAAAGAGACAAACGGGAAAAGTCTGAAGAAAAAATTGACTGTCACCACCAGGACTCGAACCAGGGACCCTCGCTTGTAGCCAGCGATGCTCTAACCACTGGGCTATGGTGTAGTCGTCATCCCAGCAGAGACCGTTCAACTTTTTCTTCAGACTTCGTCACTCACACTTCCTGTGAATCCACACAGGCGGGTGGGACGCAGCCCTCACTGTAACCCACACACTTCACGTACAAACTAGCACGCGGGGAGCCCCAAGTCATAAAATATTAACTGGTTTGAGGGAAAGAGACAAACGGGAAAAGTCTGAAGAAAAAATTGACTGTCACCACCAGGACTCGAACCAGGGACCCTCGCTTGTAGCCAGCGATGCTCTAACCGCTGGGCTATGGTGTAGTCGTCATCCCAGCAGAGACCGTTCAACGTTTTCTTCAGACTTCGTAACTCACACTTCCTGTGAATCCACACAGGCGGGTGGGACGCAGCCCTCACTGTAACCCACACACATCACGTACAAACTAGCACGCGGGGAGCCCCAAGTCATAAAATATTAACTGGTTTGAGGGAAAGAGACAAACGGGAAAAGTCTGAAGAAAAAATTGACTGTCACCACCAGGACTCGAACCAGGGACCCTCGCTTGTAGCCAGCGATGCTCTAACCGCTGGGCTATGGTGTAGTCGTCATCCCAGCAGAGACCGTTCAACGTTTTCTTCAGACTTCCTAACTCAATAATAATAATAATATTAACTGGTTTGAGGGAAAGAGACAAACGGGAAAAGTCTGAAGAAAAAATTGACTGTCACCACCAGGACTTGAACCAGGGACCCTCGCTTGTAGCCAGCGATGCTCTAACCACTGAGCTATGGTGTAGTCGTCATCCCAGCAGAGACCGTTCAACGTTTTCTTCAGACTTCGTAACTCACACTTCCTGTGAATCCACACAGGCGGGTGGGACGCAGCCCTCACTGTAACCCACACACTTCACGTACAAACTAGCACGCGGGGAGCCCCAAGTCATAAAATATTAACTGGTTTGAGGGAAAGAGACAAACGGGAAAAGTCTGAAGAAAAAATTGACTGTCACCACCAGGACTCGAACCAGGGACCCTCGCTTGTAGCCAGCGATGCTCTAACCACTGAGCTATGGTGTAGTCGTCGTCCCAGCAGAGACCGTTCAACGTTTTCTTCAGACTTCGTAACTCACACTTCCTGTGAATCCACACAGGCGGGTGGGACGCAGCCCTCACTGTAACCCACACACTTCACGTACAAACTAGCACGCGGGGAGCCCCAAGTCATAAAATATTAACTGGTTTGAGGGAAAGAGACAAACGGGAAAATGATAATAGTTACAGTTCGCATGTCACTCATGGAAGGATCCATGGGCTTAACGCATCTGTCAACAAAATCCAGGCAGAAGAGCCAACAAAAGGCATCTCATTATTGTTAGAACGTATTGCAGTAAGAACAACTATGCAAGCGCAGCACATTTTTCCACAAGCATCAGCCATTTTTTCTTGTCTAGAGCCAGTTCAAAACAGTCAGAAATATCAATATTGGCGTGCTTTAGATCATTTTTAATATTGTCAATCCATCTGAGATGGGGTCGGCCACGTGGGCGCTTGATGTCCCGGGTATTAATTGCCATCTCCAGTGCTTAGTAGGACGCCGAGTTACTTCCTTCGCGAACAACATGGCCCAGCCAGAGCAGCCGACGTCTGCGACAGGTAGTGCTGACTGGGCCTTGCCGCGTTGATGCGTACACCTATTTTTCTTCCTCTTTTTATTTACTGAATACCACAGAACCATCAGATACTGCACCACGGGGGGGGGGGGGGGGAGGCGGTGGCATATTGGAGGGAAGTGGAGGGAATAATGTGCGCAATGTATTGTAGGATTGACGCGATACTCACCTAGCACTTTTCTCTTGTCTAGCAACGCCTCCCTAGCCTTCCTGGCCTTCCAAACCTCTGTTTGGTAACCCTGGGCTTGACTGCATGTTTTCACAGTAAACTTTCCATAACTTATGAGAAGTGACTTGTGGACTGCAGGGAAGAATTTACTGCCATGTTTTTGCATATAACAGTTTTTTCTATGCAAAATCTCAATTGTGGCGTAAGCTACAAAAAGCATGGATAGGATGTACATGTATGTATGGCAGTTTTCTGCGTGTCACTGTCATTTTTGAGTAGCAGTAGATCGATTTTGCGTAGCAAACTGCGATGCGATACCGGATAAATTCATCCCTGGACTGGATGTGTAAAATTGTGGGAATGCTTCCGAGCCTTCTTTCGTTTGGATATTATGATCAGCTTTAAAAAAAAGCAATACAGTCAGCCCTTTCTTTAACCTTACACATCCGCTTTCCACAAAAATATCCGGTTAGGCGAAGGAACCGGATAACCGAACACTTGTTATGTTGGATGCACTACGTATGCTGTAAATCTGTACCTAGATATTTTCTTCTGGATGGCGGGATCCAGATATAAGAGGACCGGATAAGCGAGGTCTGACTGTAATAAGAATGCCACAGCTTTACGTACTGACTTGGCAGGTGCGTGGCCCGAATGAGACATGTTGGGGGGGGGGGAGGCACGTGCCCCCCCCCCCCTAAAAATTTCCACCTAGGTTTAGCATGCACATAATGACCATGGATGATATGCACCAGCCATCCTACACATATGCAGCCATGCATCCCCTTAAGGCCGGGGTCACACCGAGCCCGATTCAGCCGTTCAGCCAAATAAAGCGCTTTTTTCGGCTGAGGTTTCCATGGAAACGGCTGAAAATCGGGGCACCAGACACTTCTAGCTTTCAGCCCTTTTGGAAGCGCTGAAAAGCTGAAAGTGGCTGCATAATTTTGGCTGAAGGGCAAATGTGCAAGAGGAGTTGAAGAACTTGAGTTGACATTTGTTGTAGTCAGGTAGTTTCTTTTTCTCTTGTATTGTACCGTAGTTGTGTGAAGTGTTTGAGGGTTTTCGTTGTCAGCCATGGATAGTTGGATCGTGGGACTGGAGCACCAATTGGTCGAGCTGTGGTATGAAGCAAAACCGCGGTATCAGACGACAATGAAAAAGGATACGAGCAAACGCGCCTGGATCTTAGAAAAACTGAAAAAGTTTGCTGCGAATGAAGGGAGGGCCTCCTCAGTATCGTCTTCATCAACAAATTCGAAAACGTGTCGCTTCGTCCGGCAACAAAGCCTGGTATTTTTCATCATCGGCAAAGTAAGGTGATTCTCAGGGGAAATTATTTGGATCACCACCATTGCACATAATAAAATACAGATAGCGATGCCCGCATCAGCCAGTTTTGGTGTGACCGTCAGCTGGCTAGTCGCAAGCCACTTTCGGCGCAAGCCAAAAACGGCTGAACTTGGTGAGACCGCGGCCTAAAACCCCACCTGATAAACTATTGTATATATTGTACACATAGTCTAGCCCTGGGTCTCGCTTTTGCTCCTTTCGAAAGCTTAGGTACACAGATAATTATTATACGCTTGTCCGCGTTGACATCTCCAAGCAAGCTTGGCTAGTCTTCACGTAAGCCAAGTGGACAAAAGAAATGAGGAACGAGCGAGGCCAATGAGGTGAACACACGCATATTATAGCCTCCACTTACCAACGCAAATTGATGAAAACAGCGCTCTGTCTCTTTCTTTCCCATGCCGTGTGAACCAGAGAGGGATTTGGTCAAATGTTGCGGCAAGCTCTCTGCATTCACCAGTGCCAGTCTTCATTTCCATCAATACGCTATTCCATAGTGCCTCGCTTGGCAGGAAAAACCCGACGTTCTTGCGGCATGCATCCAGGGCATTGTCGTACGTTAGCTTTTCGAAAGTCTTGGTGTGCACAAGAACTTTCCAATCTCCGCACAAAGTTTCGGACTTGCGAGTAGTCTTTCCTGGGTTACAAGAAAGGTGGAAACACGCGCACACACACACACACACACACACACACACACACACACACACGCACACACTCACACACAAAACCTTGTAAAAAGGGGGAGGTGAATTTTCAAAATAACCAATTGAGACGCAGTGCTTCTGAAAACTAGTGCTTTCATCATGTGGAGCAACTGAAATCAAATAGAGACTGAAATCAAATAGAAATGTCATGAATGTGAAGTGTAGCATCACCACATGCTCTCATTTTCAGTCTTGAGTTATGAAAAAAAATTCCTCTTCTCAGATCAAGTCCACTTTAGAAACACAGAGTTTCACACAACATATACTCTACCGTGCAAACAGTTCTGCCTCCGAAGGCATGTTACAACTCTTCTTTGTTTACCCGACCTCAACCCCACACACCAAAATTATTATCTTTCTCAGCCAAGTTTTCTCTCTTCTTTTGCCACGACAATTCGAGAGAGGCTGATTGTGAGTGCAGAAATGGAGGAAAGGAGTACCATATTAACAGTGAGATAGTATGTGCTTCAGCGCTAGCTATGGCACCATGCACATAAACTCACACACATCATGGCAAGTGCCCGTGTGACATTTGGGCCCTCTTTGACCATGTGCAAATTTATTGACCTCACTGTGCGGCTTGCACCCGGTGACTCCTGCACACATATTCTTTCTCCTAATGATTGATTGAAGTAGGAAAATAGATAAAATTCCTTTCTCCATTGTAAAGAAACAGGGGGTTAGTCAACTGACAACCACTCTATTCAGTTTTTTATTCCCACTGAACGCATGTGCTGGATGAAAATCTATTTACTGTAAATATACAAAATTTCGGCACTTCGCGATTTTTGACATTTCGGCGGCGATTTATTTTCGGCGTGGGGTAGAGGGCATGGTATAGTGCGACAGATGCTGTGAAAAATTTCATCGGCGTTTTAATTTAGGCGTTTTGGGTCGGTGCCGAATATAGCCGAAATTAAATAGCTGCCGAAAATTTGTATATTTACAGTATATCACTTTCGTTGTCCATAATGTTCTGGTAGTACTAAAATGCAATGAACAGCAGATTCAAGTTCGTTTGCTCGTTTTAATTGTTTTTTCTATTTTCGTCACCCGTTTTATATCTCAAACTTCCTCCGCGTCATCGAAATTGTCGCAGTTTGACTTTTGATATAAAACGGGGTATTTACTCACCAGCACTCGTACCAGAGGCAAGGAATCGGACATACGCGATAATCATCAGTATAGGGTGACGGCAAAGTTCTATTTTCTGTTATTGGAAGCTGGAATTTTTGTACTAGACGCAATTTCTTCGCTGATGTCGCTGCGATGGTAATTTCGACTCGCTGAGATCAGTCAGGCGTTGCAGCCTGCACATTTCTCGTGCTTATGGCCATTCACTCAAGCCTCATTACTGTTTTACCTTAGCTGGGTGAGAATGACTTCGTGGAACAAGTAGCAGTGCTTGGAGAAACATCGAGGGGTCAGCAAACTAAATGCCTGCAACAGCGATAAAATTTGTCGCTCTGGCTGAGACACTCAGTACATGATTGTACCTGCAAGAGCCGTGTAGACTCTACACGTAGCGCTAGTGGTGCACGCGCAGGTGCCGTACCATGGTATACCAGTGATGCTGAAAAAGAGGGCGCGCTGGACGTGATAGTACACTTACCTGCATGAGCTGTGACCACACAGCTAAAATAAATGGGCATGCCACGGCTAAAAAAAGTTCATTTCAAGATCGAGGTGATTCCGCCGACGGTAATCAATCGACCTCGCAACGATCGTGTATTCTTACTAGGCTTCCTTGGTGGTGAAGTAGAAATCATCCAGAGCTAGCAGACGACAAGCATAGCAGCTCTTGTCCTGTGGAGAAAGTCAAAGTGTTTGAGATGAGGCGTGACCAACTTTCAACCTTCCTTGAAATATTCCGGAACGATATTTTTGCGTCCATTGACATCAGCGACGACGAGGACTTCATCTCTGCATGAAAACTCTCAGTCCAACAGTCCTGGAACGTTACTCTAGTCTTCAGACTATCATACTGTGTAATAAGTTTTGAATGGCTTAGCTTATGGAGTTGTCAGTAACAAGTGACAAGTCACTAGTCAAACTGCGACAATTTCGATGACACGGAGGAAGTATGTTTTTTTATATCGCCATCAATATCCTGTTTGGCTGTTGTCGCTTCGGCTTATGTGAAAGCTATACATGCTGTGTATATCTACATTGCATTGATGCCAACGCGGAGAAACTTCTAATATGTACTATGATTCGCATGTGTCAAAGCTCTGGCATTTCATGTGTCAAACAAGAGAGGTGCCATTCGCCACCTTGTTACTGGACAGTTCTCCCCCGTTTGGTTCTAGCGAATTCAAATAAAGAAAACCACAGCAACAACAACGCTTTGTGGTGCGGCCATTGCATCCTATGAGCAAACTTACTGCCGCAAAGCAATGCTGGCGGTTGTTCATTGCAGAGCAGGTACCAGTCATGCCTCCGTAGTACATAGGATCTCTCGTACCTCAATCTACCAACTCGACTATGGCCACCACAGGAGCATTCCCGCTCTCCAGTATACAGTGACCATGTTCGCTGCAGACACCAACAGAAACAAGATTCAAAGAATAGGGTTTTCGGGTCAGCAGTTCCAAGGCAAAGACATTAGAAGTTCCTTTGGTCCTTCTTTCCTCGAAACCTCCCGCATTTCAAATCTTTATTCTCGCGTTAGCCAGTGCCCAATAACAGATGATAGAGTAAGAGAGGAGAAATAGTGAGGAAGAATTGGGTGGGCAGGTATTTTTTTAGGACAATTGTTTCCCTACCATCATTTAACGTTGATATGGATATCCACCTTAGGCTGTTGGATGCTTGTCCAGTGGGTGTAAAATCTTGATATGGATATCCATATTTGGCTGTTGGATGCTAGCCGAGCTGGTGTAAAATACATGGCCTTTGGATGAGTGCCGGCGGATAAAAAACTAAGGCATTCACTCTCGATTGTAAACTCTTGATTGTAAATCACACAATCTTCTTTGCAATTGAAGCGTACTGTATTAAAAGGTGTGACTTATATTCTTGTCAAAAATGGAATATTCGAACCCTACATGGCTAGGAACTACTCCATATTTCCGATATATGTACCCAGTATTACCTTGCCTATTAACTATCCAAACATGAACTCACAGCTTTAGAATATATTTCGTCAAAATTCCTGAATATTCACAGATTTGGGATCGTGCTTTTTGGGCACAGCTCAAGCGAAATGCGAAAAAAAAGCATCTGGGGACACTAGGAAAAGTTGCAATACGCGCATTTAGCGAGGCCCTTGTTTCAGTTGTGATTTCCAAAATGTTTCATGTTACTCCTCAATCATGTGCGCCCATTGCTTTGATAACTCAGCTACCCACATGGAAAGTCCCAGCTCGATGCGGCGAAACATTGCAGGGCTGTGCACGAAGAAATCATCCAACCCCTGTGGTCGAAACTTGCACGTATTACTACAAGGGGCAAAGGGGTTTAAAGGGGAAGTTAAGGCAAAAATTAAAATTTCACCAGTTGTAGTCTTCGGGGTGCTGAGTCGAATGGTTTTGGTCCGAGAAAGCTGAGACGCTCCCTTCCTACTTGAATCCCAATCGAACTCGCGCACTTCCACCGAAACTGGGTGACTGCGCCCTACTAGATGGGGATTTGTATGCAAAATGTCACTAAAAGCGCCGTTTCGTTCTTATAAAAGCACGGATGACCGCGATTGGCCCATATGTTGTAGTCTTTTGGACGCTGAGTCGACTGGTTTTGGTCCGAAAAGGCTGCGATGCAGCGTTCCTCCTTTATTCCCAATCGAACATGGTTGAACAAGTGGTCACGTGCTCCTGGGTGCCCAAATCACCTGGTCACCACGCCAGCAGGCGACAACTTTCACACCAAGGTTCAACTCGAGTGACAGGACTGCACCCAAAAAAGGTCAAACAGGCTAGTAAGTTGTACCCTGCAGTCACGGTGACCAGCTGACTGGTGTACGCAGGAGCACGTGACCACTTGTTCAACCATGTTCGATTGGGAATAAAGGAGGAACGCTGCATCGCAGCCTTTTCGGAACAAAACCAGTCGACTCAGCGTCCAAAAGACTACAACATATGGGCCAATCGCGGTCATCCGTGCTTTTATAAGAACGAAACGGCGCTTTTAGTGACATTTTGCATACAAATCCCCATCTAGTAGGGCGCAGTCACCCAGTTTCGGAGGAAGTGCGCGAGTTCGATTGGGATTCAAGTAGGAAGGGAGCGTCTCAGCTTTCTCGGACCAAGACTATTCGACTCAGCACCCCGAAGACTACAACTGGTGAAATTTTAATTTTTGCCTTAACTTCCCCTTTAATTTCGTAAGGGTCAATTGACCCCAACTAATACGGATATTGTGTAAGCTTTATTGTTAATTGAAACCATTGTCGGACACTCTTCTCCAAATATAAACCTACCGAACTGCCGAAGATGCCATGTAGAAATGAAATATGACGAAGAGGCGTGTTCTGTAATTCTGTCCATATTGGCTCTAGATCAGCCACTTTGATGTGCTCGGTACCTTTGGGGCAGACATGCGTGGTTTTATATTGCAGGGAAGAAAGAGCATTCGGAGCAATAACCAGATCCATCTCATTAAAGTGGTAAGTTGAATTAGCATGGTAATCTGAATCTGAAAAGTCAAGGAAATCAAGAACAGACGCATGAGCAGTGCGCGCGCACACACACACACACATACACACACACACACACACCTCCTTGACGGTAAGCGGGGTTATCTTATGTCGCTGCTGAGTCATGTTGTGTTGAATAAATAAGTATGCTCAGTGCCCTAGTCGCATACGTTATTGTCATTGCTGACCTTCAACATTTATTGGGAATATCGTCCCCCGCTGGTCGTACCCCCCCCCCCCCCTCCTCGTCCTGGCAAGAAGGCTATGTACACCGTACATACATCCGGGTGTATGTGCCTGTGTGTTCACTTGTGTTGGTGTAGGTGTGTGTCTGTGTCTGTGTGCGTGTTTTTTCTGTGCGTGTTTTTTCTGTGTGTGTATGTGTGTCTGTGGGGGGGGGGGGTGTTTGGGTGTGGGGGTACATGTGTGTGTGTGCATGTGTGTATGTGTGTGTGTGTGTGTGTGTGTGTGTGTGTGTGTATGTGTGTGTGTGTGTGTGTGTGTGTGTGTGTGTGTGTGTGTGTGAGTGTGTGTGTGTGTGTGTGTGTGTGTGTGTGTGTGTGTGTGTGTGTGTGTGTGTGTGTGCGTGCGTGTGCATATGTGTGTGTATGTGTATGCATATGTGTTTGTATGTGTTTGTATGTGTGTGTATGTGTGCATATGTGTGTATATGTGTGCGTATGTGTGCGTATGTGTGTGTATGTGTGTGTAGCTACTTCTTATCAGGACATGTTACTGACCACTACTTACCATGTTCAAGAGAGCAGATAACGTAGTTGAGCGCCTGGTCCTTGTGCTGTATATTGTATGCAACACCAGTAGTGGACAGCATATTGCCATGCCCGTCATCAATCAAGAGCCAGGCAGACTTTGATCTATCATTTGTGGATGGAAAGCTAGATAAGATACAGTCCCATTCCAGCCTGTCTGGTAGCCGTCCATTCACTCTAAAACAGTGTGTTGCCGCATCTCGATATGTCATCCTCTTCGGAAAAGATTTCAGAACCCGTGTAGAAGTTGGACAAAACTTCTCACCTGTACCCCAATGAAGAACAAACGCAGAGTACACGTGTGCGTATCCACGCATACAGGGCCCACCATGCACACACACACACACACACACACACACACACACACACACACACACACACACACACACACACACACACACACACACACACACACACACACACACACACACACACACACACACACACACACACACACACACACACACACACACACACACACACACACACACACACACACACACACACACACACACACACACACACACACACACACACACACACACACACACACACACACACACACACACACACACACACACACACACACACACACACACACACACACACACACACACACACACACACACACACACACACACACACACACACACACACACACACACACACACACACACACACACACACACACACACACACACACACACACACACACACACACACACACACACACACACACACACACACACACACACACACACACACACACACACACACACACACACACACACACACACACACACACACACACACACACACACACACACACACACACACACACACACACACACACACACACACACACACACACACACACACACACACACACACACACACACACACACACACACACACACACACACACACACACACACACACACACACACACACACACACACACACACACACACACACACACACACACACACACACACACACACACACACACACACACACACACACACACACACACACACACACACACACACACACACACACACACACACACACACACACACACACACACACACACACACACACACACACACACACACACACACACACACACACACACACACACACACACACACACACACACACACACACACACACACACACACACACACACACACACACACACACACACACACACACACACACACATGGACACACACACATGGACACGCACGCACGCACGCACGCACGCACGCACGCACGCACGCACGCACGCACGCACGCACGCACGCACGCACGCACGCACGCACGCACGCACGCACGCACGCACGCACGCACGCACGCACGCACGCACGCACGCACGCACACACGCACGCACGCACGCACCCACACACACACACACACACACACACACACACACACACACACACACACACACACACACACACACACACACACACACACACACACACACACACACACACACATGGAAACACACTCACTCACATGCACACACACACACCCACCCTGTCCAGGCAAACGACCCTGGATAAGTGGACCACCAGGTAACAGAGACCCTGTTTTGAAGATCCCTTTAGCGGTCGTGATGGACAGGTTTCACTGCGGTATAAAGTGCTATCCTGGCTAAGAGGCTTGACTGCAACAGGGTTGAGGTGCGCTCGGAAAGCAGAGCATGCAGTCCACCGAAGTGACAATATTAATTTTATATGAACACGTGAAAGCGTAGGGTGCGCTGCATGGGCTTGAGTGGGGTGTTAAACTCATGGGAGCTTCGCCTGCACAAATGTGGACTAAGCCCCACAGCTGTCGTTTTGAGTACATGGAAATCCATGCTCGTGTGTGTACGTGATCCCATATGGCGCAAATGTATGGGACCCCCGGTTCTAAAGACCACCTCTGCTTGCACCGTGGGGTGTTCACTTAAAACCGGTTTTAATATATAAGTGTATTGACCAATCAACTTACGCGGATCGAAAACGCACACCTCATTCTCAAGTTCATTCTCCAAGTGGCCCGTCTCTTTGTAAATGATATCTCTGAACTCCGAAAGACAGTGTATTTCACCGGTGTTGGCAGTGCGACCTTCTTGCGCCTTGCAAAACGTTTCCGTCTTTTCCTGGCTGTCCAATGCAGTGATAGGATAGTGGACCATTGCTACTCCGCCTGCACCATTAGACTGCTCACAGAAATATTCCCCTGTCAGGCAGGCAACCGGGAAAGGCAAAGAAAAAACAAACAATCCAATCAACTACACCAGCAATGAAGCACTCCATATGCAACCCATTGATCATGAGTAAACGGTCAAACACCCTACACAACCATAGATCAGCTATGCACTGTTCTGCACGCAACACAACCATAGATCAGCAATGCACTGTTCAACTCCTACACAACCATAGATCATCAATGCACTGTTCTACACCCTACACAGCCAGAGATCATCAATGCACTGTTCTACACCCTACACAACCAGAGATCAGCTATGCACTGTTCTACACCCGACACAACCAGAGATCAGCTATGCACTGTTCAATACCCCACACAACCATGTATCGCCGCAAAAGCTCAGCAGATAAAGCACAAGAAATGTGTACGAATTATGTACAACAATCACTGGGTGTACAGCCCTGTACAGACACAGCAAGATTCAGCAGTTCCACTGTGAAGGCAATGAGAAGAAGGTGATGCTCTGGGGACAAGGGTGGCCAGAAGTAACATAAGAGAATCCATCGGGATTCGGGAACGTCTTCCAGATATCCATGTATGCTTTGGATTGCCGTCGAAGACGCTAGCACCCTCGCAATCAAACTGCTGAATCTTTTTGTGTCTGTACAGGGTTGTACGCGCAATGATTGTTGTATGCACCTTCGTATGCACTTCCTGCGCTTCATGAGCTGAGCTTTTGCATACCCACTCTTTTAGCGCACTCCTCCTTGTCTGTTTAACATGCGAAATCATATACTAAGTTTCATATGGTTATTGCGTATTTCGTTAGTGTGTTTCGGTATCATTTGTGTGTTTTGTTTGTTTTTGTACATGGACATACATGCGATTGTGAATAGCAACTGGATAGAGCGGTCGTCAGTTGACAAACCCGCTTAACCAATTATTTTGTACTCTCTGCTGTATGTTGGTGCATGTAGTGCATGTGGCGCATGATGCACTTTCGCATGACATGACAATTCATGTTGCACAGCGGCTGGCGCTAAACCCTGTATGCGCGGCACGCTTGTACTTCGGATTTTGCAAAATTGTTCGAGGGCAATGGCTTCCTTTATGCTTGAGTCGTCTACCTACTCACTGGTGTGGAATCTAAGCTGTGAAGTTTTTAAGTTAAAAAATTTCACGGTTCGCGTGAGACTCGGCTGGAAGCCGGGCTTTCCGCATCCGTAGGAACGCCACCACCCTTCAAGGATCAAGGCGCAGATGCAGCTCCTAAAGCGATGGGAGGTGAGTAGATCAGCTCACCAGCAAGTGGTCAAAGACCGAAAATCCCATTCACTGCATCCATGTTCCCCTCGTGCCAGGTTTGAACCTTAGAAAGTATTATTACATGCAGAAAGTACCGAAAATCTATGGGAATACCCGCCTCTTAGACAACAATTTTAATGAAGCAATAAAAAGAACTTATTCTGCCGTCATCATCACGCATCAACGAAGTCAAAGGTTTTCGGAGAACGTTTGACTTCGTTGATGCATGATGGCGACGGCAGAGTTAGGTCTTTTTATCGCTCTATTAAAATCTATGAGAAGTAAAACTTAAAAAAGAGAAGAAACACATGAGAACGAGTTATGCAGCAACTATCCACGACTGTAACGAGATGATAAACGGTCAGAAAGTGCGATAATAGGGCACAAAACTGACAGGCTACTGAGACATTCATTCAGCGACCCGAGAAGTTAAACTAATAGTTGTTGATTGCGGTTATCAAATAATTGTCACTTTGATTTTTATAGCATGACCATGATTCTAGCAGTTATCTGCATGACATTAATACGTTCTTGTACGTGTCAATTCACATCTTTTCTCTGACTAAAAGTTAGTAAAAAATGTGCCAAAAGAGCACAGAGCACAGGATTTAGTGTCTCTTTTTTACAACATTTGCCAGGGAGAGTACCCCGGACCCGCCTTCACAGCCCGCTCAATCCTCTGGTCGTACCACCTCCCAAGTCCCTCCTGTACTGCATCAGTGTCTTGCTAAGTAAAATCGCAGTGTGATGGTTTGTCTGTCTTTCTATGACTGCCTTAAGTAGAAACCGAGTGGGCCTGAGGAGGTGGAGAGCTCAATACATAACAATTGTATATTCGCTGCTACTCTGCTAGCAGTTGAGCACTCCAGGTTTAAATCCGGCTTTGGAGAATTTATTTTCATTGCTCTCAGGCTCGGCCTCATTTCCTCTGTGCTGCGCTGATGAGTCCACAACGGACGAAACAGTTCTGTCCGCAGATTGAGCATTTCGCTCCTGGTCTTGTAGCAGTTGAGTACTCTCATGTGGGCTAGTGCCTTTGCTGTTTGCGCTATGCAGAGCTCATTGACTTGTCAGTTTGAGCACTCTGGCAAGGGACGTCTGGGGCTGGTTTAAATCTGACTTTGGAAATTTATTTGTCATTGCTATCAGGTTCGGCCTCATTTTCTCATTATATATTATACTCAATCTGAAGACTCATCACCGCAGCACAGAGGAAATGAGGCCGAGACTGATAGCAATGAAAAATAAAAATTTCCAAACAAAAACAAAAACAAGAAATTCTGATCAACACACGTGTTCGGCTTACTGAGATTGAATGCACATGCCACAGTGTGCCTGGCATGAAGGTGATGCCAGAAACCTCTATTGGTGTCTTGCAAAGTGTACCTGCTCTCACTAGTCGGATAGAGTGGTTGGTCCTCATAGCTTAACACCCAGGGCTTGGCTAGGTAAGCTGGCGAACCTTCGTTCACTATCGTCAGAGCGTGCATTAGACAATCAGCATCGTCACTTCCAGCAGGCAGCCGTCCTCCTAGACGCCTGCACTGATCCTTTGCATGATCCAATGTTGCTCTATTTGCGTACACAGCGTAGTGAGCTCTAGTTTTCAGACACGTGTGGCTGCTCTCTATGCAATGAAAATAGCAAATAAGCAGATTCACACAGGCAGAGAAACTGAGCATGAGGGAGAGGGAGAGGGAGAGGGGGGGGGGGGGAGATCGAGAGAGAGAGAGAGAAAAAGTGGGAAAGAGAGAGAAAATTAGACTGAAAGGCAGGCGGGCGGGCGGGCGGTCGGGAGGGTTTCGGGCGGGCGGGCAGGCGGGCAGCCTGGCGGGCGGCCGGGCGGTTGGGCGGTCGGGCGGGCGGGCGGACGGACGGACGGACAGACGAACGCACGGACGGACGGACGCACGGACGCACGGACGCACGGACGGACGCACGGACGCACGGACGGACGGACGGACAACATCCACTATCTTCCAATGGTCATTGGGAGAACATGAACCTATAACAACAATGAAAAAATCAACTGAACCGCACAGGCGCACCAATGCACACAAGGACACACACACACACACATACACACCCACACCCACACACCCACACACACACCCACATACACACACACACACACACAACCAAAAGCACACACATGCATACACACAAATGTGCACACTCACGCACACAAGCTCGTACACGGAGAACTTAACCGGAAAACGCACAGAAATTTTTGGCATGTTTATTGGCTCAGGAAAAGAACTAGGCTTACCTGGTGAAAATTCACATACAACCTTGTGCTTGGGTGGCGGTTCAGATGTTAGATTGTACGGTATGGAATCACTTGCAACCTGCAAACCCCCAATCGTCTGGTCCAACCAGGCAACGCTGTCCGTGGGACGAAGAAAGTCCTCCGCACACCGTGCTTTAGTAGCGATGGTTGCATTGAAGATCTGACAATGAGCGGTTGCTTCACCGAACGTCATATCCACAGGGAAGTACTTTATGATAGTTGACAAGTGATATGGACATCGGATTTCGGCTATCCAGTGTGGAAAAGAACATACACCCACGCATGCACACACACATACACACACACACACACACACACACACACACACACACACACACACACACACACACACACATACATGTGCACACACATACACAGACACATAATGTTCACCATGCTCCATGTATACGCCCGTCGTAAGAGAAGCACGCAAATCTGCAACTGCGAGGGGATGTGCACCCAAAGATTTTCTCTTATAGCAACAATGGCGGACAAGATCCGAATGAGGCAGATCAAGACTAGCGCCAGATAAGTGTCCAATGCACACAACCCGAAGAGACATGAGGATCGACCACCAAACCAATGCACACCTGGTCTACGCCACACGGAGTACATCGGCATAAAACAGGCAAGACAATCACCGATGCATACCCTACACATGCTGGAGTACGCACACATGCACACACACACACACACACACACACACACACACACACACACACACACACACACACACACACACACACACACACACACACACACACACACACACACACACACACACACACACACACACAGGGATATGCAATTATGCATGTGCATATACACACACACACACACGCACGCGCACACACGCGCACACACACACACACACACACACACACACACACGCGCACGCGCACACACACACACACACACACACACACACACACACACACACATACACACACACACACACACACACACACACACACATGTACCATGTACCATGTATACGCCCGTCGCAAGAGAAGCACGCAAATCTGCAAATGCACTGGATGTGCACCGACAGATTTTCTCTTTATAGCAACGATAGCGGATCTGATTCTGATTGAAACAGATCAAGACAAGCGCCAGATAACTGTCTAATCCACACAACTGGCGAAGCCATGTGAATCGACCCCCCAATGCACACCTGGTCTACACCACACGGAGTACATCGGAATGGGACGGCAAAGACAGATATCTATGCACACCCTACACTTGCTGGGGTAACCAGTTTAGACAGCACGCTGCTTTGATCAAAGCAGACACTAGATGCACTGGTACCTTGTGGAATTCGAGTTATTTTACCAACCAGCCTCGGGAACTGGGTACTGGGAACCCAGGGCCAACAGACGTACCAACAACCTCAGCCATGAAAACTAGTATATAGTAACGACACACTGGATTGTGGAGCCGAAAAAAAGCCGAAAATGACGTCACGTCAAGATTCACTCATGCACGTGACAGGTACATGACAGCCTGTCAGACGTCACTCTGAAGCACTTTACTCGATTTGCTGTGTGATGCCCTAAGCACCCTTTTCGCATCTGACGGCTCATATAGTAACGACACACTGGATTGTGGAGCCGAAACTAGTCCAACTTCCAAAATGCTTTGGCAAGAGGGTAGCCTTCCGACAGGTTGGACACACACATACACACACACAGACACGCGCACACTTAGGGGCCTATTATATGTGCAACTCCAGCCCGGGCTGGAGCAAGCGGGCCAGCCCGGGCTGGAGCAAGCGGGCCAGCCCGCCGAGAGTGTTTACAGGTGCACGGCCGGGCTGGTCGCTAGCCCGCAGTGAGTTTATATGCGCTGAGCACACGCCAGCCCGTTGTGAGTGTGCAACGAACACACTACGACTGTAGTGTGCTGCCCCGGGCTGAAACGCAGCGCTGCAAGCCATACTCGTGTTATAAACTTAATAACATTTTTTCTCATACAATATATTCTTCTGCTGATTTCTTTTCGCGCTATGGCACATGCTTGGTGTGTTGTATCGCCTCGTTTCTTTTTCCTGTTTTCACATTTTTAGCTGTCCATATCGAAGCATTTTGCAAGTAGTTCCCCTTCCATTGTAAAATATAATCAGGCAGGTCGACAAAAACAGTGCTCACGGCACATACTTCGTGTTGCTGTACAAAAAGCTTCATAGATGTTCAAGGCAATATCGAGAATCCTTTTTATAACTTCCCTCAAAAGGTGAAAGTATCTATTTTGTAGTATGAACGCAGTGTCGACACCATAACAATACAACTCTGGCCCAGGCTGGTCTGTTTATATGTGCTAGACGGGGTCCCGGGTGCCTCAAGGTGGGATCCCGCCTCCCCGGGCCAGCCCGCTTGGCATGTAAACGCACCACAGGTTTTGTGTGGATTTGTGTACAACCCCGAGATCCCTTTGCAGGCGGGCTGGCCCGCCTGTCGATCAGCCCGGGCTGAAGCTGCACATATGTATAACCATTCCCTTACACACACACACACATACACACACACGCATACACACACATACACACACATGCGCGCACACACACACACACATGCGCACACACACATGCACACACGCATGTACGTACACAAGCACACCGGCATGCTTGAACACATATGCGGGCACACACACACACAGACACACAGACACACACACACACACACACACACACACACGCACACATTACGTATGAACAAGAATATCTGGCCATACCATCTTCTACAACCTACATAGGTCTCACAAGACTACTAGGGAAAAGAAAGGGGAGGGGGGGATTCTACCATTGTCAAACTTACGTATATTTGGCGAGGCATCCAGCAGCAATGCTGTAAAACACAGAAGAGCGGAATAATACCTTTAAAACCAGTAAGCTATGACCATACGAATCGCCTCAAATTTAAGGAGAGGAATTCAACAGTAATGTCACCAGACGCGCCAACGCCCAACCGATCGGGCCTGCTGAATGGATGATCTTCGAAAAGAATCTCAACATCTGCTCAACAGCTAGTGTTTTTGGACACGCCCTTTATCTCCTTCTCGCTATTAGCATTCTTACAACGGTGGGAAAATATGCTAAAAGATTATGCTCTAATTTCAGAAATTTTCGGTACTCGGTATTTTCGGTATGAAGGCAAAAGGCCAGGTTAGGTGAACAGGAAATTTAGGTACAGAGAAGCAGTTCCCTATTGGACTATGTGTGTTAGTGTTTGTTTGGCGTATTGAAATTTAAGGTGTGAAACAGATGCACCGAAAGTACCGAACATATAAGTACACCGAAAATTTGTGAAATCACACTATAGAATTTCATGCTGGTTTGCGGAGTGGAAGGTTCGATGGACTGCTCGTGTGCTCTGAATGGCAGTCGTGCGTCATTCAAGTGAGATCCAAGTCTCCAGGTAGAGACCGACACCCAATTCCCTACATGCGCGCACACACAGACACACACACGCACACATACACACACACACACACGCACGCACGCATGCACACACAGACACACACACACACACACACACACACACACACACACACACACACATACGAACACACCGTGCCAGGGCCAGGGTGTCTTTAAGGCACCTAGCATAACGGCACGAATACAGGGGTATCACAGAGAAGATGCACTCACGAATACAGGCAGAGAGCAGCAGGAAAATGACTGCCGGAAATCCATGCCGTTGAGCCATATTGCTAGAAAATCTGCAAATCACAAACAACAACACGCAATTCACACATGTACATTCAACTTTAAACTGTTTATCAACCCAAGTCATGGAGAGAGAGAGAGAGATAGAGATAGAGAGAGAGAGAGAGAGAGAGAGAGAGACAGAGAGAGAGAGAGATAGAGAGAGTGAGAGAGAGAGAGCGAGAGAGAGAAAGAGCGAGAGCGAGAGCGAGAGAGAGTGAGAGAGAGACAGAGAGAGACAGAGAGAGACAGAGAGAGACAGAGAGACAGAGAGACACACACACACAGAGAGAGAGAGAGAGAGAGAGAGAGAGAGAGAGAGAGAGAGAGATAGAGAGAGAGATAGAGAGAGAGAGAGATAGAGAGTGAGAGAGAGAGAGTGAGAGAGAGAGAGAGAGAGAGAGAGACAGAGAGAGAGTGAGAGAGAGAGAGAGGCAAAGAGAAACAGAGAGAGAGAGAAGACAGAGACAGAAACAGAGACACAGACACATACACAGACACAGACACAGACAGAGAGACAGCGACACAGACGGAGAGACAGACAGAGAGACAGAGGGACAGAGAGACAGAGAGACAGAGAGACAGATAGACAGAGAAACAGAGACAGAGAAAGGCAGATAGAGACAGAGACAGAGAGAGTGAGAGAGAGAGAGAAAGAGAGAGAGAGAGAAACAACATAAGGAGGGGAAGGTGAGCACAACCAAGATAAGCACGAGCTGAAAGTCTCAGCTGTGAAGGAGGTTGGCGAATGTTCAAGCAAGTTGATGACCTCCTTATGTTATTTTCATAACTTAGAACCTTCAAAGTTGGAACGGTGTTCTAGTGCGCATCCAAGATGTGCTAGAGCTGTTAGCCAGTTAGTTGTAGAACGTCAGTACCGTCGATCAGTGTCCTGCAATGTTATCGCATGAGCTGATTATTTAGTAACTGGTGGTGTTTGAGGACTGTTGTGTACCATACACTCAAAGGTTCCAAGAACTGAGACCGACCAGTATTTATTTACATGGCACGAACAATTACAGAGGATGCAAGATAGAAAAGGAAACGAAAGAAATTACATGACTGTGTTGAAGCGAGAGAGAAGAAGCACTGCCTAGAAACCAGGTAAGACAAACCGTCAAAAGCACTAGCGCCAAAATGAAAACAACTGTCAAAAGCACTAGCGCCAACATGTAGCCAGATCGATACTCGATCGCGCGCGCCCGAGTACAGTTCGTACAGTCCGAGTAGCCAAATTAGTACCTCACGACGTCACTAAAACTAAACACAAAAAATACGCCGTGCGTGCACTCAAGAAAATCAAACTACGAGTGCGAAGCGAAATAAAGGAACGTAACTACGTCGTCAAACAGTGCCGCAGAGCAGTCTACTGACTAATCCAGCATGGATGTTACGACATCTGGGCACTTATCTAACACAGCGATCAAGGATACTGCACAGCAAGTTACGTAGACACAGGTAAGACAGGTCAAATACAAATCAATAAATTCAAAGCTCAAGAAAGAATTCAAACAAATCAAGCATAGCATAGCCTAGCATAGAAGCACCTAGCCAGGGAATCAAGTAGGAGTTACAGTCATGACGAGATCTGACACACATTCACTGAAGACCTTTCCCACGACGACGCCATTCACAACAACGACAGTTTAGCAAAACGTATAGTTCCTTGGTCCTTTTTCTTTTCTTCAACTTAATCCTTGGCTCTCCATCTGACATAATTTGGTGTATAAGAAGAACAGACCGCCAAAAGAGCTACAAGTTACGCTACCGGTATTATATCCACTAACACCACCAGATACTTTATAATATATGTATGTATGTAGTTTCTTGGTCCTTTTTCGTTTGTATAAATAAACAGAAGACTTTCTCTTACATTTGTGAGATCCGTAGCATTAAAACGCACTGTGATCTCTTTTCCCAGCATGACTTATATTCTAGTACAAGGCCTGTCTTGAATGTCTGTGGGTGCAGTGGGAATGTTAACTACGGTCAACGTTTCCAAAGGTACATAACCAGTGTTGCTATGCCTTCTTGTTGCTACGCATGAAGATTGGGTCCAGAGCGGGGTATCAACCCTTTGTTTACGGGCTGTACATCTGTTGGTCGCCTGGGATCGAAACCTTTCAGAATTTCAATCAACTGTAACTCAGCCATTTATGGGGCATTTCCAAAAATGAAAAAATGTAGATCGAAGAGAAAACTCTCAGCCATCCATTGCTGGAGCGCTCCGATTTGCAGCTCCAGAGTTACGAAGCTCGGAAGTCGAATCCGTGCAAATGTCGCTCAATAGCCGTGTGTTCAGATTTGAATGAGGGATTTCCCCATCATTCTGTGCGTGCAGTGACGTAGAAACAAGTTCAAAATGGCAAGCGGACTCGTGGCAGTTTGTGATATTTTGAAGTAAAAATTAGTTGTTATGAGCAAGGAGGGCGAATTGGCTGATACAAGACAACCTCTGTCGGAATATTGGCGTTGCAGCTAAGACGCTGGTTTTTGATCTTCGTGGTGGCAAGTGTGGCGTCAATGTGTTCCTCTTTCGACGAGCTTTGCAGAAAGCCCAAGAAGATGAGAGGACCAACTTGACCGTTAGGTGTAGGACGTCAGCATCGCTGTTCAGTGTCGTGCAATGTTATCGCATGAGCTGATTGTAAAGTAACTGCTGGTGTTAGTGGACAGTATAGTGTAACTTGTAGCTTTTTTGGCGGTCTGTTCTTCGTATTAACTACACACTAACTGAAATTTAACATGTGCAAAATCAACCAAGTGGAGAGGAGTTTAGCTTGTCAAGGGCGGATCCAGGAGGGGTTCCGGGGCTTCCGAGGAACCCCCTCAATTTCGTAAATGTTCTATTCGCAACCATATGTGTGTCCATGTACCAGTACATGTATCAGCTATTCTGTTTTTGAATACACTGCAACCCTCTGTGGAGATCGATGGATCCGCCGCTGCTTGTTACATTTCACTCCTCACCAATATCGTGAACGGAGGAAGAGCTGCGACCATTCCTTTTGGACAGATGCTGCATGTACAGCTTGTTTTTATTCAGCGACTTCTGCCCGAAGGCTGGGCTTGTGTCTAGGTGTGTGTGCAGGTGTGGGTAGGTGTGTATGTACATGTATGTGTGTGTGTGTGTGTGTGTGTGTGTGTGTGTGTGTGTGTGTGTGTGTGTGTGTGTGTGTGTGTGTGTGTGTGTGTGTGTGTGTGTGTGTGTGTGTGTGTGTGTGTGTGTGTGTGTGTGTGTGTGTGTGTGCATGTGTGTGTGTGTGTGTGTGTGTGTGTGTGTGCGCAATCTTAGCCCTCGGTAGAAGAGACACCTGGGACTTCCACATCAACAGGAAGACCATTCTGGAGGCCTGGAATCGTCGAGATCCAGTGGATATTACCACACGTGTTCTTCGCCGCCGTCTGGAGTGGCTAGGCCATCTAGCTAGGATGGACGGCGGTAGAACTCCGCGCCAGCTCCTGTTTGGTGCGCTCCTTCCGCCGAGGCCGGCTTGCGGTCCTCGGAAACGGTGGCGAGACTCTGTCAGAGCTGACCTCTCCGCAGTGAACATCGACCACACGGAATGGTACGACCTCGCCCAGGAGCGTGGGAGATGGCGCAGTGCGTATTCCGCTCAACCAGTACCGCGATCGGCTCAGCGTGACACTTCTGTGCTCTGCGATGTTTGCCAGCGTACTTTCGCCCACCAGAAATACAAGAATCGCCACAAGTGCCTGGCCGAGAGGAGGAAGCCCATATCTGAGCAGTCCGGCAGCCGACTATGTAATGCGTGCGGGAGATGGTTCTTGAGTGCTGGCGGGCTAGCTTCGCATAAGTGTCTCTCCAACTCGGCTGCTGAAGTGGCGTCGGTCTCGGCTGTGGCATCGGCAGACTCGGTCCGGAAACAGCGGGTTGCCCTGCCCTGCTGCAGAGCGCATTGTCTCGGCTGCGGTCGCTGCTGCAAGTCATCCCGTGGTTTCGACCTGCATAGCTGTGCTAATTTCCTGTCCAGGAAGTAGAGCGGCGTTTCTGGGTCCAATGCTGAACTCAGTGCTGTCGACCCCTGCACAGGGGACACGTGACCATTTGATGGCAGTGTTACCAAGGACCAAGGTGTGTGTGTGTGTGTGTGTGTGTGTGTGTGGTTTTCGACGAGGGCGATCCTGTACGGATATGATATTTGTGGTCCGCCAGATGGTGGAGAAGGCATTTGAACATCGAGGGAAAGCTTTCCTCCTGTTCATCGACCTCCGCAAGGCCTATGACTCTGTCAGTCGGGATTGCCTGTGGCGCGTACTGGAGAAAGCTGGTGTTCCTCCCCGTCTCCTATCCATTGTTCAGTCCTTCCACACCTCTATGCAGGCTACAATTTGCGTTGATGGTGATAGACTCGATCCATTTGCTGTGAGGAATGGCCTCCGTCAAGGTTGCTCCATGGCTCCCACATTATTTAACATCTTCATGTGGGCAGTCTTCCAACGGTGGTATGCCCGCGTCGCAGATATCCCCGGAGCTGGTGTTCCGATTCATACTAATGCAAGGCAACGTCTGTTCTTCCGACGACACCGCACAGACACTAGACGTTCCATCCTTGACTGCCAATTTGCAGATGACTCTGCCCTGATGGCCACGCGTCGGGAGGCAATAGAGACTTGCCTAACGGCATTTGTTGAGGTGGCAGGTGCATTCGGTCTCAAAGTTAACCTAGAGAAAACCAAGCTCATGGTCACCGGTCATCATGTTACTGAAGAGGATGTGCGCCCGCTGATGTTGAATGGCCATGCGGTGGAGGTGGTCTCTGAGTTTCGCTACCTCGGAACTAATATCCACGCTGATGGCCGCTGCTCCCGGGATATCGAGTCCAGGATAGCTGCTGCATCACGTGCCTTTGGCGTTCTGAGTCGCCCAGTGTTTCGGGATAACAATCTAACGCTGGCCACCAAGCGAACAGTGTTTGAGGCGTGTGTGCTGAGCTTGCTGCTGTATGCGTCTGAGTGCTGGGTACCACTCCAAGCCGATATTGCCAAGCTGTCATCTTTTTACATGAGATGCCTCCGCACCATCATGGGTGTGTCACGCTCTGACGTCTGGGACTTCCACATCAGCAACACCACCATCCTGGAGCAGTGGAATGATGCCAGACCCCTGCCCATCAAGGACCGGATTGTGCAACGCCGTTTGGAATGGTTTGGCCACGTTATGCGCATGGATATGGAACGGACACCCCGGGTTGTTCTGTTCGGCTGCCGACCGGAGACCCGACCTGCATGCGGCCCACGAAAGCGCTGGCGAGACGCTCTGAGTCCGGATCTACAGCGATGTGACGTACAGGACTCTTGGCCAGAAGATACCCAGTCACGACCAGGGTGGAGGAACATCTACCGTGAGCTGGAACCAGCTTCGTCACCAGTGCGTAATGTGCAGTGTCTTGTCTGCCGACGCGTATTTAGCAGGCCTTCGGACAAGCGCCGTCACAAGTGCTTGGATGAAAGGGCCAAGCCCATAGCAGAGCAGCGCGGTGCAGTGCAATGTCCCCAATGTCAACGGTGGCTACGCAGCCGTGGTGGGCTATCGCGGCATAAATGCACACCCCATGATCCTCAGCCCCGTGGAGACCATCCCCAAGCTATTGCAAGGGACTGTTGCGCAGCTCACTGCCCCACATGTGACCGCTGTTTCGCCAGACCGTCTGACAGATCACGACACAAATGCCACCGTAATACGCATCGCCCGACTGCAGCAACACGATTGACATTTGAATGGTCCTGCCCCGACTGTGGCCGCCGTTTTCGCCGCGGGAGCGACCTCACCCGACACAGATGCCAGCGACCTCCCTCCTCCCCGGTTCTCTCTTAAGGAGAGCCACGTGGCCCTTGTGGCAGTGCTGAACAGGAACAGGAACAGGTGTGTGTGTGTGTGTGTATGTGTGTGTGTGTGTGTGTGTGTTGCAAGCTGTTGAATGGTGTAATCCCAGCACAAGTTTCTATGCCTTACATAGCTGTTCGCTATCATCGCTTCCGCGATGGGCAGGTCTGATGTCTGAGGTGTGTGTGTGTGGGGGGGGGGGGGGGTATGTGTCCGTGTTTGCGTGTGTGTGTGGGTGTGTGTGCAGGTGTGCGTGTTTGAGTGTGTGTGTGTGTGTGTGTTGGGGGGGGGGGGGGGGTTCGGGTGTGCAAGGCTTCAATTTCTCTCTTCCTGTCGGTGTCTCCCGCTTCTGGGCCGGCATGGCCCATGCTTCATGCGTGTTTGTTCCTGTTGTTGTTGTGATATGTAAGCACATGTACGTTTCTACTGTGTCATGCCACTGCTCCGGCTTTGGCCACGTGACCACGATTTGTCTCCCCATTTTCTCCTTCATCCTTTCTTTTCTCTTTTTGCTAAGAGCTTTCTTCTCGCCGTGACCCCGATTTTTCTTTTCTTTTTTCTTCTTCTTCTCCTTTATTTCTTTTTCCTTTCTTTCTTTCTCTCTTCTTCCTTTGCTGAGAGCTTTCTGTTCCCATATTTTCTTTTCATCTGTGTCGCCTGGGCGAGTTTCCCATTCCTGGATTACTTGGACCTCATTCGCTTTCCTTGTCATTGGACATGTTCAGTCCGTTCGATTTGCGAATTCAAATATACACAACCAACCAACCAAGGCAGCGTGTCCAGCCGACCTTCCGTTCAGAATAAGAGCGGATGTTCACAACCACAGCCGTGGTGCCTGAACGAGTTTCCCCCACCCAATAATTCCGTATGTGGAGAACAAGCAACTTTCATCTTACGCCGACGAAAATGTCCATCGGCGTGCGTGTGTGTGTGTGTGTGTGTGTGTGTGTGTGTGAAGCCAATATACGTGCATGAACGAGTTGAAAGCGTTAGGAGAAGGACCTCACAGGGAAGTTTAACAGGATGTGCGTCTAACGACGGACTTCCTAATGTCTCACTCACCTGCAGATATGGCTCGGCAACACCTTCTTCCTCTCCTCCAATATACGTATTCTGCGACAGCAATGGCTACTATTAAAAATATTACTGAACTACAGTGGTTGGACAATTATTGCTCCCTGGGTATTTACAAGCCCTACTGGATTTGGTAAACCTGAAGTAGAGTTTCTTATTTCAAGCAGCTCACTGTGTTCTTCTTTACTTTGACGAGGCAGAATGAGTCATGGCCCAAGCCTACCTTCCTTATTTGTTTTAAGGCTACAACGAACCTCCCCTTTTCGTCCCAAATCTGCTAATAGCGCAACGGAACTGGGTCACTGTTGGGACGGCGTACCGCCTCTTGATGTTATTGTCGCCAAAGAAGGAGGCTGGCGGTGCGGCGGCATCCGTAGTTACAGTACAGTATACAGTAACCTCTCTGGCGGCACCACTGCGGGTGCGGAAAGTCCCGATTTGGCGTAGACAGTCTGGCCGCGCATGGCATACCGTGGGTACAAAGCCGGCTCCATAGATCTAGCTCTGCTTGGCTAGGACTCTAGCCTCTCTTCCTGACCGTGACGTACCTGTGCGTACAATGAGGTAGACTGGGTCCGAATACTCTCGACGATCTGGCCCTTATTAGCCTTAATTAAAGGGGCACTCCGGGAATTTTTTCGGTGGTGTTTTCTCTTCATGGGGGCCTTGTATGGCCCCTAAGGAATGGGGAATCGCGAAAACTAGACCCAAAAAGTCGATACATGTATTATGAAGCCAGGGAGGGCCACGTTTGTCTCCTCTTTTGATTGTTTTTATGACGTCACGTGTGGTTAGTATTCAAATTCTCTGCATTTGAAGATCTTAGTGGTTTGAAGTTTCTGGTGATCAAGAACGATGTTTGGTCAACATTCCCAAGCTTCATAACTTGGACCATACTCTAAGAAACCTGAAGGACGTCCTGAGGTGCCCCTGGTAGAAGCGCGGCCTGATGACCCTAGTAAAATAAATAAAATAATAATAATAATAATGAGGGCCAGGAAATTGTAGTATCGACTTTTTGGGTCTAGTTTTCGCGATTCCCCGTTCCTTGGGGGCCATATAAGGCCCCCATGAAGAGAACACACCACCGAAAAAAATGCCCGGAGTGCCCCTTTAAGACCACAGCGGTCTCTTATGGTTTTGCATGAAGCAAGCATCTCCAAAAATTCGAAATCTCTTTCAGAAAATGCATCGATTATTGACGATTAATAGAGCTATTATTATAACTATGTACCGCTAGAGGAAACGGAAAAAGGGTAACAAGATTACATTTCGAAGTAGTGGTTGCGACTTCGGCGATGATTTGTAAGAAAGGGTTTGCTCCCCACACCGGAGCTCGCGCTATTCCGCCGACTTTACTTGACACTTGACTGACTCACGACTGCCTTCCAGAGCACACGAGAAGTCCATCGAACCTTCGACTCGGCAAACCTGCAAGAAAGCACCACTCCCTGCTACCGCACCACGTAGCTCAAGTTGAGGGATGCTCTGTCGACGGATTGGAGCTGGCTTTGCCTTGGCCATTGCCAGAGTTACTCTGACGTTGCCGGTAGTGTCCACTGCACGCACGTATGCTGACGCGGCAATAGCTCGATCAGATGCGTCAACAAAGGTGTGAACCGACAGCTGGCTCTCTGGTGCACCTGGTGCCTTGAAGCTGCGTGGAGCCTGAACTCCTGAGAGACCTGGCAGCTCACCGAACCAGGCTTGCCATTTCTTCGTCTCTGCGCTAGGGAGTCGCTCATCCCAGCCAACACCAAGTAGACACAAGTCCTGGAAAAGGATGCGTGCCCGGATAGTGAATGGCGCGATCTGGCCTCTCGGGTCGAACACAGTCGACAGCCCGCTCAGCACTGAACGCTTCGTTGGGCTCTGCTTGGTCTGCTGGTAGCGGAAGGTGAACGTGTCGGACTGTGAATGCCAGCTGACGCCGAGTGTCTTCACTGTTGGTAGGCAGCTGTGAGCATCTCGCTCACCCAAGTTTAACACCGCTTCCTTGGCACGGTCGGCCTCTGGGATGGACTCCATGACGGCTGCACTGTTCGATAACCACTTCCGCAAGTGGAACCCACCCTGCGCTAGGAGACACTGCGTTTGCTGCTGGGTGTTGCACGCAGCTTCGTCGGATGCAGCCGAGCTCAGCAGGTCGTCCACATACGTGGACTTGTCGATGGCTTCCACCGCTGCTGCAGAGTACCCATCACCAACGTGTTCCAGGGTCTTCTTGACCGCCTTGCCTGCCAGGTAGGGGGATGCCTTTATGCCGAACACTAGCCGGTTCCACTCAAACACACAGACTTCTCCATCCACCCTCCACAGGAAACGATGGTATTTCCTGTCACTTTCTGCGAGAACGACTTGTGGGAACATTTCAGCGATGTCCGCTACCAGAGCAACTGGCTCCATACAAAAGCGCAGCAGCACAGAGGATACGTCGTTTTGCAGCGCTGGACCGGTCAACATCTCGTCGTTAATCGAGACACCGTTGCACTCTGCCGCTGCGTCAAAGACAATTCTGACTTTCGTGGTACTCTTATCGTCGCGTACCACCGGAAAGTGCGGCAGATACCATTGGTCCTCTCCGTCAGCTTGCTCAGTAGGTACCATGCTGACGTAGCCTTTCTCAATATGACTGTTCATGACCTCGTGATACTGCTTCTTCACTGCTGGTCGCTTGTCCAGTGCTTTCTCCAAGGACCTCAACCGCTGCTCGGCCATGATGCGGTTGGAGGTCAGCTGAGGCTGTGACTGGCTGCTCGCCCATGGAATGGACATCGTGTAGCGCCCGTCTTCATACCGCACAGTGTCGTTGGTGTGTAACTCGGCCTGGCGATCAGCTGGCGATGGCGTCTCGACATTGGATGCTGCCGCTTCCGTGCCCACCTTTTCTGTCTCCCAGAACTTGTGAACGATCTCATCGAGCTTACTTTCTTCTTGTACGCCAGCCTCAGTGCACAGGGCGATGCAGGTATGTTGCAGTGGAGTACTGTTGTTCCCCAAGGGGCCGAAACACACCCAACCGAGTGGTGTGCGCCGGGCAATCAGTCCGCTCTCTGAGTGGCCGCTGCGCTCCTCCAGTGACGTGTGCAGCTCTGCTGCATTCAGACCGATCAGAATGCCCACTGTGGGAGACGGCAACGGCTGGAATTCGATGTTTCCTGCCCACGTGCCGCTGTTCTGGGCCCAGTCCACCGTACTCATTGGCGTTACAGCTGGCAGCACCCACGCACTAAACTGGGCCAGTCTGCCGTCTTGAGTCTGGACACCGACATTGATGTGCGATCGGGTACCACTAACTGTCTTCCCTCCGAGTACTGTGGTCTGCAATGACTCTTGAGGACCCGTAAGTCCAAGCTCCTGGGCCACAGACTCGGTGACGTAACTCGTTGATGACGCTGAGTCGAGCAGGGCGGTCACCTGCATCTGGCGGTCCTTGTTGACTAGTGTGGCAGACACGGTCATGAACGCCATTCCACCGGACGCGCGTAGAGTCGCAGCTGGCTCTTGCAGGATGTGCAGTGCCGCACCTGCTGACGGCACGCTGGCTGTTGGCGATGCTGTGTGCTGCCTGGCTGCCTGTGTCGAACTGCTGACCGCTGTGTGTCTGGCCTTGGCGTCAGTAGTAGAGATATTAATGTGTGGCTTGTCCGATTTCCAAACATGTAACAAACTGTTATGTTTTCGTCCACACGCATCACATGGCTTAGCAGAGCAGTCATTTGAACGATGCCCTGTCTGTAGGCAATTCGTACAAACGCTGTACAAGGGCTTGACCGCTCCCCACCTCTCGCGCACCGACATCTTGCGCAGCTCAGCACATACAGCAAGGGCATGATGCCCCTGGCACACCGGGCACACCGTTGTTCGTGGCTCTGGTGCCGAGGCCGACGTTGTTCTGCTGCTAGCTGCTGGAACGGTGGCCATGGTGTGGTGGCCTTGCGTACGCCCTGTAGCCGCTTTCTCCGGCTTTTTGACCGTCAAGACGTCCCCAATGCGAGCATCGACCTGGCGCATGCGATGCACTCTATCCAGCAGCCATCTGGACAGGTCATCCACGTTACCAGTGGCGTCGTCATAACGCTCAATGTAGCGCAGCAGAAGGTTGCGGGGCAGTTTCTGTGTTACCGTTACGTACATCTCTCTTCCCGGCATGATGTGGCCTGCCTGCATGTTTAGCAGCACGTTGCGGAGCTTGATGGCGAGCGTCTGCAGAGCGGTGGTGTCTTTGTCGTGCTGAATGCGTGGCAGTGCATACAGCTCTTTCTGCTGGCGCTCGAGCTCGCGCTGGCTGCCACCATACCACGCATCCAGCTCAGCCATTGCGGACTGGTACGCACCCTCGCCGTCCAGCAAGTCCGCTATCAGATCTTCTGCTGCTCCACCGGCCACTGCTTCGCGAAGACGAGCCATCTTGTAGTGGTCGGACACATATGGGTCCTCGTCCACCAGACGCAAAAAACGCTGCTGCCACTTCATGTAGCTGCTCTCTTCCCCATTAAACTTTGGCAGCTCCAACGGTTTTATTTGTGCCTGGCGGATGCCCTGGCGCCAACCGTCTGGTATGCCGTCTGCCCATTTCTGCACGCGGGCCATGTCGGGTGGGAGCGTCTGATGTTCGACGATTCGACGAGGCTGTGGTCTGTACGTCTGCTGCGGTTGTGACTGTTGTGGTGGCGGCTGCGGCTGAGGCATGCTCAGAGCACCCGCAACGGTTACAGGTAGCTGATTGAGCACTGGCTGCTGCCGCACTAGGTACGAGGCAGCTGCTACTGGTTGGTGCACTGAAGCGTGGTGATGGTGCACGGCTCGCTTTCCGTGCTGCACTGCCATTGTGTGCTGCACTGCAGCTCCTGGATGCCGCACAGCTGAGTGCCAGATTGGCCTTGGCTGCTGAGCCTGACTGAATGACACTGCGGAATCGTCGGAGGCCTCAGACGTGCCAGCTGACTGCCTTGCGGCTAACATTCTCCAGTCCATGTTCCGCGCGCCATCCACTGCTGCTGTATGTTCAGTCAGGCTATCATATCCCCGGGTTTCGGCACCAGCTTGCACTGCTGGCTTGACAACGCGACCCTGGTCCACACAACTCAATGATACGCACTTTGCGGCCGGGACGACACGAGTATTGCCACATCTTTGCAAGGCATCGTCAAACTTGGCAAGTGCCTCCGCAGTCAAGCCATGCCCTCGCCGCCTCGGGGAACTCCTCTGGGACAGCTGCTCCGTTTTTATTGCTTCCTCTAACGCCAACTTTTTGGCCCAAATGTCCTTGCGGAGTTCAATCTCCCTTTTCTTTACATCTAACTCCATGGTGGCGAGCTCCTCCGCCGCTTCCAGCTCTGTAGCTTTCAGTTCGACCTTGAGCTGGGAACCGCTACTGGCCCTGGACGGGACAGCGGACACCGAGCTCCTTTTATCCGCAGCCACGGCGAGTTCGGGCTCCTCGTGTCCATATCTCAATGGTGGCACACCCTTGGTTGTGCGTTGGCTCGTACGCGGAGCTAACGCCGAGGACATGATGCTAACTTTACGTTCCACAGCACTATAACTTTACTACAATGTCTACATACTACTACACTCTACAGAACAAGCTCAGTCCGAGATCCGGCTCGAAGGACCAGTTGTTTAGGACTCTTTCCCTTTCGGTGAAGACTGTATTAAATTCTAATTGTTCGAACTCTGGTGTAGTGAACTGACACTCGGAAAACAACATGCAGACATGGAACACAACTAAAAATGCAGAGAATGAAACCAGGAAAACGCAAAGGCAAACAACAACCACAACTGTCACTAATCTGGGCAAGAAGCTAACCACCATTCTCTCAAACTTGACAAACTCTCTCTCTCAAATCGCTGTCCTCAGCGAAACGTGCTCGCGTGCGTGCATTGGCTTACGCCGCATGCATGTACACAACGACGTGGCATAGAGAGAAAATGCAGCGTACAGAAAATGCATGAATCATCGTAGCCATAGAGATACTAATTATGGCGACTGCCAAAGTCCGCGTGCACGTGCAGCGCGGAGTGCAGGTGCAACAAAAAAGAAAAGCAATAATAATTTGAATGCAGAACAAAACAGAAACTAGCAATCTGCTGAAGTGGAAGACTAAAGAATTGTTATTACGGAGGTGAAAACAGTGTCTGTCAAGGGGTGCTTGCACCCAGCGACAGGGTGACAGCACACCCTGTCAGCGAGAGTAAGTTTCGCCAAGTAGATCGTAGCGGAGTTGCCGCGGATGGCGATAATGCAACGGATCAAGTACTAGTAAGTACATGTACATTGCAACCAAATTAGTGTGTCAACAATTCTGCTTATAATAAATTAGCACGATTCACAAGATATTCCGCTCGTGAACATGTCGTGGTACGAACACGCATAGCAATTACTGTATCGTAAAAATTAATGTGTCTCGACGTAGACGTAACAGATATGCACTCGTGATGTAACAGATCTAACAGACTAACAAATATATATTACACTCGCGAAATGCATAGCAGTAATACGCACCGCACCAATATTGCAAGCGACCTAGCATGTCTTGACAATACTGCCCTTGCAGCATGTGACAGTTCTGTACACAATTCGTAACTACAATACACTAATAGTGTCAACGTGCAACATGTGACATGTGATAGTTCTGTACACCTGGTGATGTTTGTGCCTGGAGAGCATTATAAGTGGTGCTCTTCAGGCACAATCTTCCTCAGCCTACTCAAGCTCAACTGATGAGGGGTGAATTCCCCGAAACACTGTGTATTGAGCAGGGAGTGGTACTTTCTTGCAGGTTTGCTGAGTCAAAGGTTCGATGGACTTCTAGTGTGCTCTGGATGGCAGTCGTTAGTCAGTCAAGTGTCAAGTAAAGTCCGCGGAATAGCGCGAGCTCCGGTGTGGGGAGCAAACCCTTTCTTACAAATCATCGCCAAAGTTGCAACCACTACTTCGTATTATTATTATTATTATTTAAATAGGCGTCGAGGCGACAATAGTTTTAAAATTGCGATCAACAGAACGAGCTGAACCGACATTTCACAAAGGCTTTTATTGTATTAAAAAAACGAGTGGATACGAAGGCAGTGAAGAACATGGAGGAAAGAAAAAATGTGATATGGAGAAAATGATGAACAAAAAATCGTACTTCTGGACACACAGATTAGGCTTATGAATACGTTGACAAACAGCTTCTAACACACTCAACTGCAACTTATAACCATGACGAGCACGGCACAACACAGAAAAAGAAGAATCAGAATAAACCTTGCAGCAATCAGGACGAGATGCAAGATGCTTATACACTGATGACTTCCTACTAGAAAACACACGCTCGCACCCACTCTTACTCACACAATCATTCTCGCTCTCACACTCACCGGAATCACTGGACTCACTGGCCGAATCCTCCTCAACGACGTCCTGCCTCTTTGCAATCAGGTCCCGTCTCCTCCCATCCCTCGTCTCACATTCCTGTTGTGTATTCCGTTGGCTCGGTACTTCCGTACTGAAATAGGTCATGGTGTAATTAGCAGTTGTTCTTCTTCGTATTCATAAGCCTAATCTGGGTGTCCAGAAGGACAGCATTATTCGTTTAAAATTGTTTTAGTAGCAGCTTGTTCTGTCTGCTTGGCTCTGGTTCGCCATGGTGTCATATCTTGTTTCGCAATATACTAGTAGTCCTTACAAGTTCGTTAAGTGCTTTCGCAGTTTTTCCTGTTATTACCTTAGTGCTAGGATTATCATTTTCATAGGTGTTGTTTCTTCTCACTCCATTTCTCTTTATTAGTATCTTTCTGGATTGTTTTTCATTAGTACAACGCAGCTTCCTGAGGAGTGTTGTGCGAAAACTAGTTCGAAGTACAATTTTTTGTTCATCATTTTTTCCATATCACATTTTTTCTTTCTTCCATGTTCTTCACTGCCTTCGTATCCACTCGTTTTTTGAATACAATAAAAGCCTTTGTGAAATGTCGGTTCAGCGCGTTCTGTTGATCGCAATTCTAAAACTATTGTCGCCTCGACGCCTGTTTATATTATTATTATTATTATTTGTAAATAATCGACGCGGAGACAACAATTTTATAATAGCTATAAAGAGAACAAATTCTGCTGTCATCGCCACACTACAACAAAGTCATGAAGGTTTACCAAAATCGATTTTCTTGTCACAATCATCAGTGTTCTCGTAACACATTATTGAATGTATATAAATTATTGATTTGGCATGGTTATTCTTCAGTCACGGCTTTCCACTGATGATTGTGACAAGAAAATCGATTTTGGTAAACCTTCAAGACTTTGTTGTAGTGTGGCGATGACAGCAGAATTTGTTCTCTTTATAGCTATTATATTATTATTATTTTTTTTTTGGAGTTGGCTTTATTTCACTCACGTTGTCATGACATGAGGTAAGAACCCCATCACCGGGCCAAAAGAGACCAAGGGTAATGAGAGAAAAAAATAGATAAATGGCCAACGCAATGAAGACCGAAGCAAAAAGGATTGTAAAAACCAAAGCAAAAATATTGAAAGCCGACGCAGAAACTGAGAGACGGACAGGAATAAGCAGAACGATGGAGGAGGCCAGGACATATTCGAATACAAAAAAGATGGAGGAGGACAGGACATATTCGAATACAAAAAGAGTAATCACAAAAATGGACTACCAGTACAGGAATAGGGTCCAGCGGATAAGGCCGGCATTATATTCGGCATTATACGACTATTCGAGCATCGGAGCATTATGGAGCATTAGAAAGGAACAAAACGAGCATTATGTGAGGTTTGAGCAGCATAACGAGTTTCATAGAGGATAATATCGGGAAATCCCAGGTTTTTGGCAACAATCGGCTACAATCATGATCATGAGATGTTGTTTGATGATTGGTTTTGCCATGAAACTCTGAGTAACAACGAAACAGCCCTATTTTACTCCTTGTGTGTACCTCTTGCATACTGCGCTCCGCCCATTCCGGGCATTTGAGCACTATGCATTGTACCGGCGCATGACTTTGTGATTGGATAGTGTGTAGACACATACCACCTTTAGCACTAACGCTACATAACTATTGCTACATAAGAACGGTATGATTGTAGCGATGTGGTCAGGTAAATGTATACAAGCCATTTGTGAAGCATGCCCAACCGAGGCCGAGACAGTTCAAGTGGCACAAATCCGGAGAAATTATTTACGACGTTTCTTTTACTTTTAGAATAATGGAGAGCTATGGAGGAGACATACGCGAAGTGAGTATCAAACAGACGAAGAAGAGTTTTCTAGTTGTGCCAGAGGCTCTGGCGATAGCATCTCTAGCGATACTGAAGTAGACACTGTATTGCTATATTTGGACCAGGATGAAGGAGCGGCTATAAACAGAAAGAGCTCGTTCCAAAAGAACTGTCTTTGCTGAGTCCAGATCAGGAGGCTCGAAAAGAACTAGATCTTCTCATGGACTCAGTACCAAGTCGATTGCTCAGCAGCGCCTGTCTTACTTTCCTCATGAAGCACATACAGTTAGTTGTGGATGGTTGTAATGCCAGGCCTACAGTCAAATGCTATCAGAAAGGAAGAGTATTGTGGCAAGCCATACGTCTACACATCATCTCAAGGAGAAGATGAGAGCACAAGCAAAGGATGTAAAGTGGCAAAATAACTTCTGACCACGTGTTTTCAGGATTTCCGCAAATTGGAGGGCTCTCCATCTGAGATCGGATCTCAGGAGCTGGCCTCACGTCTGGTGTTTCAGATGAAGACATCATCCACAGAGTGGACGCAGTAACAGCTTGTCTGCAGGCAGGAATACTATTTGCCAAGATTAACTTCATCCCAACAATGAATGACTACCTGCAATAATGGTTTCATCTCTCGCTACATGAATAATTAGGGGAGGGATTTGATACACCGACTATTCTGCCACAACCCTGCATCAAAGTTGGAATGGAGAGCAATCAATGGAGAAGCGATCATGTCTTATAGTGCTAAGAAGTGGTGGAGCTCGTAAGAGATAAGGTGGCAACTTCAGATGCAGATCAACGATATGCATAATTTCCTGGAAGTTTGACAATGTGCAGACTTTCTTCCATTTTTGTCCCAAACCAAGAGCATTATATCCCTTGCTGAAGCATTATGATCAGCATTATAAGGCAGTTTTTGGAGCATTATGGTTAGCATTATAGCATTATCACCTCCCACCGCTTAGGAGCTGCATCTGCGCCTTGATCCAAGAGGGTGGTGGCGTTCCTGCGGATGCGGAAAACTGGGCCTTTGGCTGAGTCTCACGCGAACCGTGAATTTTTTATATTTTTTTTATACGAACATTTTCGGAGCATTATCCGCTGGACCCTATACAGGAATAGACCTGTAGAAATAGAGGAAGAAATGAATGCCGGACATACTCAAATGGCAAGAGAAATATCAGGCTGTGAGGACCGTCATACTGCACATTCATGGATGTCAAAGCAAATGCAGTATTGGAGGTTTATACGGACTAGCTCTACCCGTAACATGAGGAGCCTAATGCCGAATGCCAAGAACCGACTTGACGATGTTCAGCGTGCCCAGGATAGCACATTGCTGAGCCCTTTCAATGCGCAGAGTGCCTGCCAATGCCAACACAAAGTGTGAGAGGGACACACCAGTCAGTCCACCAAGCGCCCCAACAACCTGGGGCACAACGCGGACATCATCCACATGCCAGATGCGCCGCAGCTCTTGGCAAAGGGGAGCGTACTTTGTTATTTTTCGGGGTTTTTTTTGGGCACATTCTGGTCCAATGGAACACTGACATCCATCAGCAGCACCTGTGTGCTGGACCGCAACACCAGGTCTGGACGGTTGTGGCGCACTTGCGTATCCGTTGGGATATTGAACTCCCACAGGAGCTTCATGTCAAAATTTTCCGTGACAGGCACAAGATGATGCTTCAGCGGGTTGCTTCCCGGCCGACCCAGACCATGCCGCTTGCATAGTGCCCAATGCACCAACTTGACTAGCGTGTCATGCCGTTCGATGTACAGTGTTTTGGCTAGGGCTGGGCAACAGGCCACAATGTGATCAACTGTTTCTCCGCGAGTGCCGCAGACTCGACAAATGTCCACAACGTCTCCCCGTCCAATGACCGTGACCTGATAGAGCTTGGTCGCAATGGCCTGATCCTGTACAGCCAGCAAGAGTCCCTCTGTCGCAGGCCTGATCGTTGGCGATTTCAGCCAGCAAAAACTCAAGCCCAGGTCCAAGCCAGCATCAGAAGCTCGTCTCCAGAACTGGCCATGGAGAGGCTTACCTTGGATAACGGCCAGGCACCGGAGAGCAACGGCTTTCTTGACAATGACTTTTGTGGCAGTTTCCAAGTCGGGTAGGTCAAGTTCACCCAGAAGTCTGGAGGCTTGACGTGTAACTGATTTTGACGGTGCCACATCATTGTTGTGATGGCGCTTAGCAGCAGCCAACAGTGGCACGTTTGGGTGGGCCACCCGTTGTTATTATTATGGAGTTGGCTTTATTTCACTCACGTTGTCATGACATGAGGTAAGAACCCCATCACCGGGCCAAAAGAGACCAAGGGTAATGAGAGAAAAAAAAATAGATAAATGGCCAACGCAATGAAGACCGAAGCAAAAAGGATTGTTAAAACCAAAGCAAAAATATTGAAAGCCGACGCAGAAACTGAGAGACGGACAGAAATAAGCAGTACGATGGAGGATGCCAGGACATATTCGAATACAAAAAGATGGAGGAGGACAGGACATATTCGAATACAAAAAGAGTAATTACAAAAATGGACTACCAGTACAGGAATAGACCTGTAGAAATAGAGGAAGAGATGAATGCCGGACATACTCAAATGGCAAGAGAAAAATCAGGCTGTGAGAACCGTCATACTGCACATTCATGGATGTCAAAGCAAATGCGGTATTGGAGGTTTATACAGACTAGCTCTACCCGTAACATGAGGAGCCTAATGCCGAATGCCAAGAACCGACTTGATGATGTTCAGCGTGCCCAGGATAGCACATTGCTGAGCCCTTTCAATGCGCAGAGTGCCTGCCAATGCCAACACAAAGTGTGAGAGGGACACACCAGTCAGTCCACCAAGCGCCCCAACAACCTGGGGCACAACGCGGACATCATCCACATGCCAGATGCGCCGCAGCTCTTGGCAAAGGGGAGCGTACTTTGTTATTTTTTCGGCGATTTTTGTGGGCACATTCTGGTCCAGTGGAACACTGACATCCATCAGCAGCACCTGTGTGCTGGACCGCAACACCAGGTCTGGACGGTTGTGGCGCACTTGCGTATCCGTTGGGATATTGAACTCCCACAGGAGCTTCATATCAGGATTTTCCGTGACAGGCACAAGATGATGCTTCAGCGGGTTGCTTCCCGGCTGACCTAGACCATGCCGCTTGCATAGTGCCCAATGCACCAACTTGACGAGCGTGTCATGCCGTTCGATATACAGTGTTTTGGCTAGGGCTGGGCAACAGGCCACAATGTGATCAACTGTTTCTCCGCGAGTGCCGCAAACTCGACAAATGTCCACAACGTCTCCCCGTCCAATCACCGTGACCTGATAGTGCCTGGTCGCAATGGCCTGATCCTGTACAGCCAGCAAGAGTCCCTCTGTCGCAGGCCTGATCGTTGGCGATTTCAGCCAGCGAAAACTCAAGCCCAGGTCCAAGCCAGCATCAGAAGCTCGTCTCCAGAACTGGCCATGGAGAGGCTTACCTTGGATAACGGCCAGGCACCGGAGAGCAACGGCCTTCTTGACAATGACTTTTGTGGCAGTCTCCAAGTCGGGTAGGTCAAGTTCACCCAGAAGTCTGGAGGCTTGACGTGTAACTGATTTTGACGGTGCCACATCATTGTCGTGATGGCGCTTAACAGCAGCCAACAGTGGCACGTTTGGGTGGGCTTGTAAGTACCGCGCCACCCGGACACGGGTTCTATCCAGGAGATCCCGGAATGATAGAATTCCTCGACCACCCATGTCACGAGGCAGGTGGACCCTGGCGGCAGAGTCCTTGGGGTGGCGGGCGTGTGCTTTAAACAGTGCTTGGCGGGTCTGTCGGTCGAGTTCTTCTATCTCTGCCTTTGTCCACTCAACGATGCACAGAGAGTAGAGGATGACTGGAATGGCAAAGGTGTTGATGGCTTTGACCAAGTTCCTGGCGTTCAATTGAGACGAGCATATCAATTGAAGGCGGCGGCCGAACTCAGCCTTTGCTGTGGTCTTCAATTCGGTGGCGTGAAAATGTGCTGATTCCGGGACACCAAGGTACCTGTAGGACTCCTCCGCCTGCAGCTTAGCAATGGCGTGACCCTGGAGTGTCTGGAGAGCAGACTGCTGATCGCTCTGGGCTCTTCCCCGTTTCATGGTGAGCCAGCTAGACTTTGATGGGTTGAATCGCATACCAATGCAGTCGCCCATTGACTCCACAACATTGGTCATGGAGAGCAGATTATTGTCGTTTCGGGCGAAGAGCTTTATGTCGTCCATGTACCACAGGTGCGATACAGGGCACACCTGGGCCGGTGGGCCACAGCGGTAGCCAAGACCCGTCCTGGTCAACTCGCCACTGATCGGATTTAGAGACAGGCAAAATAGCAGTGGAGAAAGGGAATCGCCCTGGAAAATGCCACGGTGGATAGATATTGGGCGACTGAATGCACGGGGTGTTTGACCAGGCAGTACCATTTGCGTTCTCCAATGATCCATCATGCTTGAGATGCATGAGACAAGATTGTCTGCAAAGCGGTAGATCAACAGGCATCTCCGGATCCACTGGTGAGACAGGCTATCGAAGGCTTTGCGGAAGTCCACCCAGCATGTCGAAAGATTCCGACTACGGGATGCTGCATCCTCTAGAACCATCTTGTCGATCATTAGTTGGTCAAGGCATCCACCACGCCCTGGAGTACAGCCAACTTGCTCATCTGCAAAGATATCCTCTGAGGATAAATGGCGCCACATGGCAGCAGCGAGTAAGGATGTGAATATCTTGCTAATCGTTGGCAGGCATGTTATTGGGCGATAATTCTCGGGCCTAGAAAGGTCTCCTTTCTTAGGCAGTAGAGTGGTGATACCAAACGAGAACCAGGCCGGCGACTCTGTCTCTGCATCCAGGATTGATTGAAAGGAGACCACAATACGCTCGTGGATAGACGGAAACTTCTTCCACCAAAATGCATGGATCTTGTCCCGTCCTGGGGCTTTCCAGTTGTTTGATTTCTTCAAGATGTCCCTGAGGTCCTCCAGTCGAAGAATGACACGGTCTTGTTGTTGAATCTCCTCACAGTCCCTCTCGAAATTATCAAGCCAAGCACCGCCACGCAGCTCCACGGGTTCTTCCAGTATAGATGACCAGAACTCAGTAACAGCCTCAGCCGATGGATGCGCAGCAGCCTGGTCGACAGGTGGCTGCCCAGGCATTTCCGTAGACTTGGTCATATTGCGGTAGAACTGACGCTCACTCGTGACGAAAACACGATTCTCCGACCTGCGTGTTGCCTCTAGCTTATAGCGCCGGATCCGTGCGGCTGTTGCTTCTAGCTGCATTTTCGTATGCTCCAGTAGCTGGCGGGCCTGGTCCAAAGTCTGGACTTTATATTGCCGGTGGATCCTGTGCTGCTTGATGTTGGTGTCAGAGAGGGATCCATCACGCAGGAAGCTGGTCAGCCGGGAGACGTCAGCCCTCAGTGCACAAACACGTTTTTCAAGGCGTTGTCGCCAGGCAGGCAAGGAGCGTTCTCCTCTAGCTGTGTCAGGGGTACCATCTGTATTGATATCCAGCAGTGAGAGTACAAGCTTGGCCCCAGCATAGACCATGTCACTGATCTGGCCAAGCGAGGTGGTGTCATCTCGCAACCCACGGTCACACTCCAGAAGTCTAGGGAGTATTATTATTATTATTATTATTATTATTATTATTATTATTATTCAAAGGATCAGTCGGGGAAGTGAACTGCCTGAAAAGAGAAAAAAACGCCAGACCCACCAGGACTCGAACCTGGGACCCTGCTTGTCATGAGCAATGCTCTAACCACTGAGCTATGGGACCAGGCTGAACCTAGAAGGCGCTGACAAGTTTTTCACTCCAAAGGCAGCTCACAACACGTGCCACACATACTGATGGCACTTGCGTCTTTTTCCCTCCCCCAGGGGACCAACCTCGGTCAGTTTCTGGAGACTACCAGAGGTGAAAGAAAGTGATTAAATTTGGAAAGGATTGGGAGAACTTCAAATTCAAAGGATCAATCGGGGAAGTGAACTGCCTGAAAAGAGAAAAAAACGCCAGACCCACCAGGACACGAATCTGGGACCCTGCTTGTCATGAGTGAAAAACTTGTCAGCGCCTGCTAGGTTCTCCCAATCCTTTCCAAATTATTATTATTATTATTATTATTATTTGTAAGAAATGGTTTGCTTCCCACACCGGAGCTCGCGCTATTCCGCCGACTTTACTTGACACTTGACTGACTCACGACTGCCATCCAGAGCACACGAGAAGTCCATTGAACCTTCCGCTCGGCAAACCTGCAAGAAAGCACCACTCCCTGCTCAATACACAGTGTTTCGGGGAATTCACCCCTCATCAGTTGAGCTTGAGTAGGCTGAGGAAGATTGTGCCTGAAGAGCACCACTTATATAGTGCTCTCCAGGCACAAACATCACCAGGGATACAAACTTACAGAGACGCTCCGTTTCCAGCGCGACAAACACCTCGTGAACACCAGATAGCAGCGTGAGTCAGTGTCGCTCCTGGACGGTGAGTTACGAAGTCTGAAGAAAATGTTGAACGGCCTCTGCTGGGATGACGACTACACCATAGCTCAGTGTATGCTGTCACCTCCAACAACTAGTCGCACGTCCGCGTGAGGGACAACAATACGAACTTAGAAGTTGCGACTTCGGCGGTAATAGTCATGAAGTTGGTTGCTCCAACGAGGAGCACAAGCTAGTTGTTGGAGGTGACAGCGTTGTGAATAGCTATACTGGCTCTCAACGTCTGTTTAGCACAACTCCATGAGCGACTCTGACTCACGCTGCTACCTGGGGATTCACGAGGTGTTTGTCACGCTGGAAACAAAGCGTCTCTGTAAGTTTGTATCCCTGGTGATGGTTTGGCCTGGAGAGCAGTATATAAGTGGTGCATTTCAGGCACAATCTTCCTCGGCCTACTCAAGCTCAACTGATGAGGGGTGAATTCCCCGAAACACTGTGTATTGAGCAGGGAGTGGTGCTTTCTTTCAGGTTTGCCGAGCGGAAGGTTCGACGTGCTCCTCGTGTGCTCCGGATTGCAGTCGTGAGTCAGTCAAGTGTCAAGTTCGGCAAGAAGCGTGTGCTCCTCGTTGGAGCAACAAACTTCATTACTATTACCGCCGAAGTCGCAACTTCTATGTTCGTATTATTAATTATTATTTTGAATTAAAGGTGTCAGCACCGACGCAATACACACAGTCAGGTAAGCCAATTAAAAACCGAGCGTTTTCATTCCCTTCTCATCATGGGTAAACACAGGGAATAATGGAACAACTGTCAAATACAGTAACTTCTAGAGCAAAAGCATAGATTGACAACTCACGCTGTACGTGTGGAAAAATAAAATTCAGCTGAACAAGTCAACAACAGGGTGAAGGTGAAGAAATGATTAAAATAATTATAATGAAAACATCAATGAGGAGAAGCATTACTGACACTTTGACGAGGATTAGCGCCAAACAACTGAAGCGACAAAACATTTTCCTTCTGGACACATAGTTCAGGGGACAACTTGTGAATATATAACGCAGTTCCAAAACAGACACATGTAATACAGATCTGCCACGGGCCAAAAACTGAGAAAACATCATCTCTGTACAACTCACGACAACTATCACTAACACACAGATGACTCTTGATCGCCGATTGCTGACTGTTGGAATTTCTCGTCTTATGTTTTAGACAACTCGTAAGCTTGCAATGTATGCTGGAAAACGGTCCTGCAATTACGGAACAAGGAGTGGAATTAAGAGGGGTGAACACTTCTTTGGTGAAGTTGCTCAAGACTTTACCATCAAGTGTGACGGTGTACTACCAGCAATGCTGTGTGTCAGTAAGTGCATACTTGTGATGACAAGGTATTTGTTTTCATGGCACTAAACTCTCCTCTACATGTTAAACGCATTGCACATCTCTTCAAACAAGCTCATGTTTAAATTCAGTAAACTCTCCTCTACATGTTAAACGCATTGCACATCTCTTCAAACAAGCTCATGTTTAAATTCAGTAAACTAAAAAAGTATCAATTATTAAAAAAGTACTTAGAAGTTGCGACTTCGGCGGGAGTAGTCAGGAAGTTGATTGTTCCAACTAGGAACACACGCTTCTTGCTGAACTTGACACTTGACTGACTCGCGACTGCCATCCGGAGCATACGAGGAGCACGTCGCACCTTCCACTCGGCAAACCTGCAAGAAAGCACCACTCCCTGCTCAATACACGGTGTGCTCAACACACGTCTCTGTAAGTTTGTATCCCTGGTGATGGTTTGGCCTGGAGAGCAGTATATAAGTGGTGCTTTTCAGGCACAATCTTCCTTAGCCTACTCAAGCTCAACTGATGAGGGGTGGATTCCCGAAACATCGTGTATTGAGCAGGGAGTGGTGCTTTCATGCAGGTTTGCCGAGTGGAAGGTGCGACGTGCTCCTCGTGTGCTCCGGATGGCAGTCGTGAGTCAGTCAAGTGTAAAGTTCGGCAAGAAGCGTGTGTTCCTAGTTGGAACAATCAACTTCCTTATTAAAAAAGTATCAATTTAAATGCTTATGTTGAAGTCTCACGGCACGCACGCATGCATAATGGAAGTCAAAGTTCTTGGTTCGCACGAGGGACTCGAGATGATAAAGGATGAAGGATGAGACAGGAGGTTATGAATGGCCTGGGTAGCTATGGCAATGAATTCTCGAATACCTGGGTGATGCACGAATTTTGATGGTGCTCACTTCCGTTAATCGTTTTTCTTTGTAATTTTCCATTCATTTTTTGCTTATTCATTTTTGCTTTGTTTTCCTAGCTTACTATTGCCGTGGCTGGCTCAACGCCCTTGTCTCAGGGGATTCTGTCCCTGCATTAGCTATGCTTGTCACATGCTATGAGATTGTGTCTAATAACACTAATAATAATAATGTAGGAAAGCGCTTATGCAGCTACCCAGGCCAAACGAATTATACAGGAATGTGGGGAAAGTGAGGGGAGAGCGCGGGAGCAAGAAGTTGTAGCATATTCGAGAAGCGGGAATGGGAAAGGGTGCATGCAGAAATGTGTGTATGAGTGTGTGTGTGTGTGTGTGTGTGTGTGTGTGTGTGTGTGTGTGTGTGTATGAGTGTGTGTGTGTGTGTGTGTGTGTGTGTGTGTGTGTGTGTGTGTATGTGTGTGTGTGTGTGTGTGTGTGTGTGTGAGTGTGTGTGTGTGTGTGTGTGTGTGTGTATGAGTGTGTGTGTGTGTGTGTGTGTGTGTGTGTGTGTGTGTATGTGTGTGTGTGTGTGTGTGTACGTGCATACTTTATATCACCTTATTTTCGGTGTTGTAAAATTTCGGTGAAAGCCAACCCCTGACCTTTCAGCGTAAGGATAAATTCGGTATGTGGCACCAAAAAAAAACAAAAAAAAACGCTCTTCTTGGCACTTACATATCTCCGGCTAGGCTAGGCTCCACATTATGGACCACATCAAGAGTACATAACCCCCAGGGTTATGTACTCTTGGGGTTATGTACTCTTGACCACATACATATACTTGTACATACATGCGCTATACTGTAAAACCAGAAATTTTCGATGGTGTTTAATTTTCGGTAACTTCGGTGCCGAAATATTTACCGAAAATAAAACACACCGAAAATGTCGGTATAGTACTAGTACACTTACCTGGAACGCGGGTTTACCGAAAATTTCCCTCCGCCGAACCGCCGATTTTGGAGAATACCGAAAATATTACACCACCGAAAATTTCTGCTTTCACAGTGCCAGTATACAAGTTGATTTTTTGACAGTGATTTTCATGATTTTAAGTTTTGTTTTTTACATATTTTTGGTATTTCGGAAAATTTAGGTGTACCGTAAAATTACGCCAGAGCGCCCCTACCTCCTCGTCGCTTCAGGTGGGGAGGGGCGGATGGGCGAGTCCTACTTACCGCATTCAGTGCAACATGAAAAAGTACTCACCCTACGAAAACTTTTTCTTTTTCCTTTTACCAGGCGTGGGCCATCCCCTAGATTCATAGGTGCCAAACATTCTTTTTTCTTTCCTTTTCTTTTTACCAGGCGTGGGCCATCCCCTGAATTCATAGGTGCCAACTCTTTTGGAGTGAAAAAAGAAAAGAAAACTGTGCGTGCATCTCGTACACCGACCAAAGGTCAAGAGCCAGGAGTCGTACAGACCCGTCAAAACTCAGGGTTTGTGCGATCCCTGGTCAAGAGGGTACCTAGGGTGGGCACTGTTGCGTACATTTCCAACGGGGTCGAGCACGCGTCTGCAGTACAGTACGCATCACAGACTGTGACAGAGTCATACGAGGATACATCCCTGACAAGAAGTCAGGGAGGGGCGGATAGGAGAGACGGGGCGCTCTGGCGGGATTTTACGGTAATGTTTAATTAGGTGATCCAGAACCAGTACCGAAGTTATCGAAATTTAAATTACACCGAAATAAAGGTGCTATACAGTATATGGGGTAGAGTTCATGGGTGTGTGAGTGCGTGCGTGCGAAAAAGATATGCGAATAGAACCAAGAGAATGATGTGTATGAGAGAGAGAGAGAGTGATAGAGAGAAAGAGAGAGAGAGTGAGAGAGAGTGAAGAAGAGAGAGAGAGAGAGTGAGTGAGAGAGAGTGTGAAAGAGAGAGAGAGAGAGAGAGTGAGAGAGAGAGAGAGTGAAACAGAGAGAGAGAGAGTGAGAGAGAGAGAGTGAGAGAGAGAGAGTGAGAGAGAGTGAAAGAGAGAGAGTGAGAGAGACTGAAAGAGACTGAAAGAGAGTGGAAGAGAATTATGACAAAAGCTAAGAGGCAGTCCAATTTAGCGCTGACAAATGTAGAGGTATCTGTTGAAACTGCAACGGGCAGATAATACAAAATTATTACAGGGTGCGACAGAGCTCTCGGTTATTGAAGAGAATGTTGAGTATCACCTCCACCAGTACAATGTGCTCTCAGGCGACTAGACCCTCCTGCACACAACCATCACCACTGTGAGGACACTTCCGTTGACGATATTAACAACGTTTACGTCAGGCGAAATTACTGGTCAGTCGGCGACACGCATTTTTCACAAAAATTTGCGTTTCACCTGCTGGGAGAGTATGCGTGTAATCGAGTCTCATCTTGAGCACGTTTTTTCTTCTTTTTTTCAGCTCCAGTATAGCTGTATTTTTCATTGCAAAGCCGTCCTCAATTGTGGTGTTCGTTGTTCAAACGAAGTGGACATTCAATCATGAAGGCAGAGGACATAGGAGCCTGATTGGAGTTTCTCGTGGCATAGGACGGCCACACAGAGACACTTTGGGATTTTCTGAATATGAAATACCGTACGCACGATGCTGAGATCAGTTTGTGCAATATCAAATTGTTTGTGATCTACCACATCGAGCAGAACGGGATCCAAACACAAGCTTACTGATGGTTAGGCTGCCGACCTGACTGGACAAATGACCCCTGGCTTCAGACGCCAGAAGTCGGACACCATGTCCTTTGCCGCGATGTCCATCTCCAAAAAGAACTTCATCTTCATCGTGAAAAGGCTTGAAATACTCAATATTCAACCGAGATTCGCGGTCTCACCCTTTCTCAGATCGAATCATTTTTTTGTTGTAGCAGTTGCAGGGCAGATCCCCGCCACTACTTCAACAGGGGATGGCTCCAAATCATGCCTGGAACAAGCCATATCGAGGTTGCAAGCCACCCCTCTCAGCAAGAAATTCAAAATTTCAATGGTGGAAGATATACTATGAAGAGAATTTCAAAAAGTATGTTTCGCGGAGCGATCGCTCAACCTACGTCATTCAAACTTTGCAGGATGGTTCAGACGTACATGCTAGGCATGGAACCACAGGGGATGATGCCGTACCTGACACACAGAGTCACACACTCAGCAGATTCGTGTGCACAGATACTAAATTAGTGGACGTTGTCATCTTCTTCCAGCTGATCTCAAATGTACGATGACGTGCTATTTCGCGTGACGTTCGTTCAGACAGCTGTTTCGCTAATACATAGCTCATCAGTGAAGATAGACGTTGAGAGGTTAAGAACAAACTGCTGTTATAATAGGGTTTCCACATACAAAACGTAGCTGAGGTGATAACGTGGGAAATGGAAAGCGTGAAGTACTGTTGACGAACGTCGGACATCCATGCAGCATCAGAAATTCGGCGCGGAAAATCAATTTGCACGTGCACGCACACACACACACACACACACACACACACACACAGTGACACTCACACACTCACATACACGCACGTGCGCGTGCGCGCGCACACACACACACACACACACGGACACACACGCACACACACACACACACGCACACACGGACACACACACACATACACACACACACACATACACACATGGGCACACACATACACACACACACACACACACACACACACACACACACACATATAAAATAAAGCGTTGTGGAGCCTGGCTATCGCCAGACGCTACAAAAGCTACAGGTTTTGCAGAGCTGTAATGATGCTGAGCCATATTAACATGGTAACTAGTTAAATAAGAAGGTATGGCTGAAATCAAAATTTCACCAGCTGTTGTCTTCGGGGTGCTGAGTCGAATGGTCTTGGTCCGAGAGAGCTGAGACACTCCCTCCCTACTTTAATCCCAATCGAACTCGCACACTTCCACCGAAACTGTGTGGCTGTGCCCTACTACAGTGCATTTCAAAACTATAGACGCGTAGGGTTTTTGAAATATTTCAAATTTGGCTGGACCTTTTTGAGAATAGTTTTCGGAATATTGCTCAGGATCGCTCCACAATTACTCTCATATAGTTTCTAAAGGATTGGATAACAGACGCCCAATTTGGAAAAATTTATGCACAAAGTGATCACAAATTTTATGTGGTATAGATGCTGGCATAACGGCTTTTGCCTAGGTACGCGTCTATAGTTTTGAAATGGACTGTAGATGGGGATTTGTATGCAAAATCTCATTAAAAGCGCCATTTCGTTCTTATAAAAGCACGGATGACCGCGATTGGCCCATATGTTGTAGTCTTTTGGACGCTGAGTCGACTTGTTTTGGTCCGAAAAAGCTGCGACTTAGCGTTCGGCCCTTGTTCCCAATCGAACATGGTTGAACAAGCGGTCACGTGCTCCTGCGTACACCAGTCACCTGGTCACCGTGCCTGCAGGGTACAACTTACTAGCCTGTTTGACCTTTTTTGGGTGAAGTCCTGTCACTCGAGTTGAACTCGAGTTGAACCTTGGTGTGAAAGTTGTCGCCTGCTGGCGCTGTGACCAGGTGACTTGGGCACGCAGGAGCACGTGACCGCTTCTTCAAGCATGTTCGATTGGGAATAAAGGAGGAACGCTGCGTCGCAGCATTCTCGGACCAAAACCAGTCGACTCACCGTCCAAAAGACTACAATATATGGGCCAATCGCAGTCATCCGTGCTTTTAAAAGAACGAAATTGTGCTTTTAGTGAGATTTTGCATACAAATCCCCATCTATTAGGGTGCAGTCACCCAGTTTCGGTGGAAGTGCGCGAGTTCGATTGGGATTAAAGTAGGAAGGGAGTGTCTCAGCTTCCTCGGACCAAGCCGGACCATTCGACTCAGCACCTCGAAGACAACAATTGGTGAAATTTTGATTTTAGCCTTAACTTCCCTTTAACAGTTTCCACACATTTCATAAGATTATTGCACCTGGACATTTCGCCTTTCTTGTCCCCCAGGAGACACAACCATGGAGGTTGAAAGATTGTGCGGTCATTGGAAAATTCTTCTGCATACCAAAAAATACCAATGGATAAAAACTGCCTATGTTGCCCAGGCTGCGTGCCATCTTAATAAGGGTTATTTCCTGCCAAGCGAGACACTGTGGAATAGCGTACTGAAGGAAATGAAGGTATCAACAGATTCGGAATGCAGGAAACTGGCAGAGAACTTTGGCTACATTCCCCGCTGGTATGCAAGGCATGGGAAAGAAGCCGACAGGACCGACCATCCATCATTTTGTGTCGGTATGTAGAGGGCAATCAACTATAATAACGCCATTGAACCCTGTTGACGCGTAGCACGTGCATCGTCTTTTGCAAGCGTTTTCGACCGGTCGACAATGCCATACGTGAATTTCTGGTGCACATTAGAACGCCAGACCCTTTTCACCCAGCTTTCACCAGCTAGGCAGCTAGGCGCACCACTGTGAGCAGCAAAGTAGTAAAGTAGCTGCAAGAAGTTCATACGTTTTGTGTTGTTTTCTGACTCAAGCCTCTTGTATGGGAAAAAATACCTTCTTGATCAATACTAGAAATGCAACTAAAACCCAAAACAATTTTAAAATGTAAAGAACTCAAAGCAAATGAAAAAAACTCAAAGCAAATGAAAAGAACACATATTTGGATGCAGTTGGGTAGGGGTAATGATGCGGTGTGTAAACTACGAAAAAAAGAATCTATCTTGGCCGGCAAGAGCGCGCTTATAAGGTGCTACTAGAAATGAGCCGTGATCAGTAACCACAGACATTTACTGCATCTGACGGTCATGCACGCAGAATTCAAAGCGGATTAGACAAGGGAAATGAGTAAATGTGGGATTGGAAACATATGCAGGCTAGGTGAAAATATGTCCATAATAATTATTATTCCCGTAGCTATGCAGAAGACGTTACTTCAGTAACGTCTGGCGCTAGCCAGGGTCCACACAGCTTTAATTTGGTGTTTGTGTCACGCCTGGCCCTATCCCGTATCTGTCCCGTACCGTACCAGCAAAGACAGCTGGCCACAATATTTTTGTTTATTTGTGCCATCGGCATGCCTGGCGCTATCCCGTACCTGATGTCCCCTATCATCAAGAGTACGGTATCATCAAGAGAATGAGTATACATGTATAATGTGAATCGGGGGAATGCATTCAGGCCGATAGTGCAGTAGCATTTTGTGTGTGGATTTGTGTGCGAGGCCAAGATCCCACTAGCAGGCTGGCTGGGTCGCCTGTCTACCAGCCCGGGAATCGCATGTAGGCCGATAGCATAATAATTAGAACGTATAAATACAAGTAGATGTATAGCAGGGATTATTATTATTTGAAACTCGGGTATTGAGCCAATAATAAAAGTAGAAAGGAAAAGGACATAATTATGGAAACGAGTTAAGAGTAACTAGTATCTAGTTACAGTGGTGGAGAGTTACTCTTAACTCGTTTCCATAATTATGTCCTTTTCCTTTCTACTACTATTATTATTATTATTATTAAAAAGATTCCGTGGAGATAAAAATGTAATCAACGCAATAAATAGAGTAAGCTGCGCACTCAGTACAAACACCATTAGCAAAACTTGTTTTCATGTAAATAAAGAAGCTTGTTCCTAAATAAGTCTCTTGCGACGAAAACGTTTAGGAACAAGCTTCTTTATTTACATGAAAACAAGTTTTGCTTATGGTGTTTGTACTGAGTGCGCAGCGTACTCTATTTATTGCGTTGATTATTATTATTATTATTATTATTATTCAATGGATCAGTCGGGGAAGTGAACTGCCTGAAAAGAGAAAAAAAACGCCAGACCCACCAGGACTCGAACCTGGGATCCTGCTTGTCATGAGCAATGCTCTAACCACTGAGCTATGGGACCAGGCTGAACCTAGAAGGCGCCGACAAGTTTTTCACTCCAGACTGATCCATTGAATTTGAAGTTCTCCCAATCCTTTCCAAATTATTATTATTATTATTATTATTATTATTATTATTATTATTCTCAATTCATGGATGACATGGTGTCAACCAATATTTATGAATGAGGGCTACCAGACATGGAATAAAAGAACAAGAAGAGGTAAAAATGCACACGAAAAATATGGCAAGTTAAATGAAAATGAAAATGAAATAAAAAGTAAATCGATCCAAAACTAAAATCAATTATAAAAATCAACCCAAAACCCAAATGAATTGTACAGGTAGCGTATGTGATTTACTTTGGAGATTGGAGTAATACACAAAGAGAATTGAAATCAATGATTAGTAAATGAAGATCGACGTACGTGTATATTTATCAAGCTTAAAAACGCATTGAGGGGTTTGCTGGACTTTAATTGCTGAGGAAGAGAATCTAATAATTGGTATGCTAGGAATACAGGCGATTTGCTCATGGAATTGTTTCTTGCAATCGGGAAACGAAGCGAGTTCCGGCTTGTTGAGGATTCATTGAACCAGTTTATTATTATTATTATTATTATTATTATGACGGATAACCCAAAGGCAATGGTACCTAAATCAGGGGGTGTCTCCGGACCAAACACAGAGCAAGGAGCTCAGCCAGCAGAAAACGTCAGAAAACAAACAAACAAAAACAGGAAGCCTGGGATGTCAGCCAGTACTTGCAGGGTGCACTGGACAACAGCAGCACATGCACATGCGACGGGAAAAAGAAAAATATGAAGCATCGGATGTCAGAGAAGTACGTGCAGGAGTGCGCCAGACAACAGCAGCACATGCACACGCGACGGGAAAAAGAAAGAAAAACACAGTTTAAAATCCAGGGATCCCAGCAATGTCGTAACAGTACTGAGAGAAATGACGCTTTAAGTCTCTTTTGAATGTATGAGCATGTGCAATCTCACGCATGTCTTTTGGCAAATTGTTCCATACAGCTAGGGAATGAGAGAGAACATGGCGGCTTCGATATGGACCTTGAGCAGAAGCAAATAAGAGATAGAATGGGCGACGAGCACTAGAGCTAAGAGAGAAGTGACATGCACGAAGAAGGTGTGGATGAAACTTTATAACGTTAAAAACCAGACAGAGGGCTCCAATATGTCTGCGCCAACTGAGAGATTCCAAACCGGCTGCACGAAAGAGCTCGGATTTGGAAGTGCTCCACTCAGCTGCGCAGCCTTTCCGGTACAGGTATCGTCTAGCGACCTTTGTCAGCATACACACAATGTCATAACAAACATTTCTATAATAATAATCATACCGCTTGCATGTCTTTATCTCTATACATTTCCTCATATAATTTTCTTCATCTTTCTGTGAGAACCGGACCTATAGGCCGGTAAGAAGGCAATCATGCCTGTGCAATTGGTGAAGTAAAATAAAAGTCAACAACAACAACTTTGCCTGAAGGCGGTCCAGTGACCCGGTATCTCGTGCAGGTACGCCACAGAACCAAAGCTGGCTAGCGTATTCCGCCACAGGCCGAACATATCCGCGGTAAAGCGCCAAATATGGCGGCAGGCGGTAAACGAGAGGCCATGTGGCACAGCAGAACAATGCGTTGGCGAAATTTCGTTATCATTTTAAGGAAATGTGGGGTCCAGGACATGTTGTGAGCCAAGATGACTCCGAGGTAGCGGTGCTCGTTGAGTGTTGGGATGTTACTGTTATTAAGGGGAAGGTGTAGGGAGGAGGGTCCGTTGAGGAGGAGAAAACCACATGTGCTGACTTCTCAGCATTGTAATCTCCCCCCCCCCCCACGGAGAGAGCCCAAGATCCACACGCGTCCAGGTCTTCTTGTACTTCGGAAGACGATGTGTTACCTAATGCTGTATCGTCGGCAAAGAGATACAGACCTGATTGCACTAACGAAGGCAGGGTGTTGATATATAGGAGGAATAAGGCTGGACCCAAGTGAGAGCCTTGTGGGACCCCAGCAGAGAGTAGTTGGGGGTCACTCAGTGAGTCACTAACTCGAACCTGAATGCGTCTGTCCGTCAAGTAGTCTTCAAACCAGCGGGTGGTCGAGGTGTTGGCAAACGAGGTGAGTTTTGTGATAAGATCGTGGTGTGAAACTCTGTCAAACGCTTTCGCGAAATCCAAGAATATCATATTGTATGTACAACGCCGGTCCAATGCAGAGTATATATTGTGTGTTAATACAAGGAGTTGATCAATTGCGGACCGTTTAGGAACAAATCCGAATTGTGTCTGGCTGAGGATATTATTGTCCGTCAGGAAACGAACGAGTTGTCGGTTTACCAGCTTGTCAAAAAGTTTCCCAATACTGGGCAGGATAGAAATTGGACGATAACCTTCAGCTGAGTGCGATGGTTTTTTTGGTTTGGGGACTGGTGTGATGACGGCAGTTTTCCATTGACCAGGGAAGGAGCTTGTCCGAATGCAAATGTTGAAGAGGGTTGCCAAAGAATCACAGATTACCGAGGCGGTCTCCCGCAGAAGAGTGTTAGAAATGGGTCCGCCCGAGGACTTATGGACCTTTAACAGTTTTATTTCATCAAAGACTTGGCCAGGAGTGACCTCGTCCAATTCAAACAAATTTTTGAGCTGTGGTGCTTGTGGTGTGCAAGGTGTTGTGGGTTGTGTACGCCGTTGGTGATTTTGTTGGTTCTGAGTCTGACTTTGTCGTGCGAAATGGTCTGCTAAGTGGTTTGCCTTTTCAAAGTCACTCACTATGTCACAACCATTTGCAGAAACTAAAGTTGGTATTGTCCCAAGGGGCGAGGAAATGCCACATAGCCGCTTCATACGGTTCCACCGTGTTCTAGTTTGGCACCCATTATTAAGGTCATGTCCCAGGCGGGAGTAGTAGCTATCTCTTGCAGTTTTGTTGGCTGAAACGAAAGCGTTGCGAGACAATTTATAGGCGACCCAGTCGCATAGGAGGCCCGTAGATTTAGCTCGCTTGAAAAGTCGTTCTTTAGTTCGGTGAAGCGTGCGAAGACTGGTGGAAAACCACGGTTTGTGGCGTGATCGTGTCCTGCTACCCTTCGTGATCAGTTTCATCGGGACATAGTTATTAACTGTGGATAAAAAAACACCTTGCCAGGCAAATAGAGCGCTGTCACCATGAGTCGCGCCAGTCATACAGTCTGAGAGAGGTTGCTGGGTGAGGTGATCACACAAGGCTTTGAAATTTGAATTCTTGTAGTCAGGCACCCACCTCGAGGGTGTCGTGTCGGCCGATTGTGGCAATGCATCAAAGTGGAAGATAACTGGAGTGTGGTCGCCCAGTGGTGCAAGCGTAGATGTGAATTTCACAAAGTCAATGTTGTTTGTGCACACGAGATCCAGCAACGACTTGGAAGTTCCCGTGGAGGAGAAACGTGTAGGTGTGTCACGCATTAGTTGATATAGTCCTAAATTGTCCAGGGTATCTTGTAATGTCAGGCCCTCGCGGGTAGAGGTGTCTCCAACATTCCAAGTCGACATTTTGGCATTGAAATCGCCCGCAAGGACAATGTTATGTTTGCAAGTGTTTGACACAAGTTCAATTTTGCCAGATATGTCCTGGCAAAATGTCTGAATATTCTGCCACGGAGGCCTGTAGCAGTTGAAAAGCATAACCGATGTTGTTTTGAGGCGAAGTTCAAGGCAGAGGCATTCAATGGGAGGAGGAGGCTCCAAGTCAGCCCTGCGGGAAATGAATGCACTGAGAGACTGGTGGTAGTATATTGCAACTCCGCCACCTTGCCTCTGGGTGTCACTTACACGGTCTTTCCTGAGTAGGAAGAAGTCGGGAGTGGAGACTTGACCATCATGAGTGGAATCGTTGAACCAAGTTTCTGTTACTAATAAAATATCAATAGAGTTTGCGGCTAATAGATATGTCAGTTCGGAGATCTTCTTTACTGCTCTTTGACAGTTTAGTAGACATAAACGGATCATTTTTTAGTGTTTCTTTTTTTTCAAATAGCTTTCAGTAGGGTCCGACCGCAACGTATCAAACTCGGTGGTGTGACGTTTCTTGGAGGGGGAAACGGACGAACAAGGCAAGGAGGTGGCTGGTGATTGGATCGTGGGAGGAGATGCTGCCGGAAGAGTTTGCGTTTGTGCTGCTGGAGCTGTTGACCATGCAGCCACGGATGATTCAGAATTTGGAATAAGGTCGTCGCTGTGGTGAAGATTAGTGTCGTTGTTTGTTTGTTCAGTCTGCGTCAAGTCCATACTGTTGGTGTCGGCATGAGAATCTGCTATGCTTTCTGAGTTTTCTAGAGTGTGGTTGTCAGCTGTTTCATCAGAAAGATCGGGTTTTGACTGCAAGGAAGAGGAGGCAGCGGTCACGGCAGCGGTCACGGCAGCAAAGGTTGGGTGACCAGGGGAGGTCGAGGACGCATCTCTTGCCGGTTGTGTAGTTTCGCCAGTGGGGAGCCCCGTTGGGACTTCCTTGGCTTGTGAAGCGCTTGTGAAGTCGTGGATAGTTGCTGCATAACTCGTTCTCATGTGTTTCTTCTCTTTTTAACTTGTAGTTTCTTGGTCTTTTTTTCTTTACTATAAATTTATCCTCAGTTCTCCATCACAGTCAATAATTGTTTTATACAGTCATGCCTATGAGTGCACACTTAGTTTTTTCATTGCTATTACTGCATAACGTGTATTTTTAGGTGTGCTAAACGTTCGGTGCCAGGGACCTGCCAGGTTTCAGGTGTAACGTAGAATTAGGTGACCAGTCTACCCTTCACAGACAGTGTGTACTGTAGTGACTTTTAGGTGTAATCTAAATTTACGTGCCTGGTTTCTCTAACGAAATTACCGAAATTAAAGTTTAAACTAAACGTGTTATGCAGTAACTGGTAGAGCCCACACGCTCTCGTCCATTAACACTGCAATAATTCAACTCATTTCACAGTATTGCAACCTTTAGGCAAATTGCCTTCATCAGGCTCACAATGATGAAGGCCAAGGTCTCAAACCAGCATTGATACAGGCCAACGCCCCTGTCCGGCACTGTAGCAGAAATGATAGCGGGCAGTCGGTCCGTTGAAGCTTGCACGACCATTGCAAATAACACCATGACGCCTCACTCCTGAAAGAGGAGAACAAGCTAAGTAAAAGTGGGGAGACGTCCTGCAGTTTCATAAACAGTTAAGAGGACAGGGGTGGTGGCTTTTAACAATGCTTGCTTGAGAGCTTGCACATCACTGTGGACCTTATGAAGGCATCTTGCCGAAACGCTGTAATATTGTGAAATGAGTTGAAGTATTGCAGTGTTAAAGGGGAAGCATACCCAAAATCAAATTTTCACCAGTTGTCGTCTTCGGGGTGCTGAGTCGAATGGTCTTGGTCCGAGGACGCTGAGACGCCGCCTTCCTCCTTTATTCCCAACCGAACTCGCGCACTTCCACCGAAACTGGGTGACTGCGCTCTACTAGATAGGGATTTGTATGGAAAGTCACTAAAAACGCCGTTTCGTTCTTATAAAAGCACGGATTTTCTTTTTTTTACTGAATACCACAGTACCATCAGATGCTGCACAGCGGGGGCGGTGGCATATTGGATGGAAGTGGGGCGCGGCAAAAGTAACTCCTCCGACCAAAGGTCTAAGAATCATCGTTACTCCTGTGCGCCGATACATAGGAGAAAAGAAACATGTGCATCCAAGAGGGAAGCACCGGCTTTGCAAATGATAATGGGGAGAATTTGAGATTGAGATAGGGGGGAGGGGGATGACCGCGATTGGCCCATATGTTGTAGTCTTTTGGCCGCTGAGTCGACTGGTTTTGGTCCGAAAAGAATGCAATGCAGCGTTCGGCCCTTATTCCCAATCCAACACGGTTGAGTAAGCGGTCACGTGCTCAAGCGTACACCAGTCGCTTGGTCACCGGCTGCACCATGCGTGCAGGCTACTAAAAATCAAGGTTCAACTCTAAGGTTCAAAGCAGGGAGTCGTAAGAGGCTTTTACGACTCCCTGGTTCAAAGGTTCAACTCGAGTGACATAAACGGGCCCAAACAGGCTGTAAATGAGCACGTGACCACTTACTCAACCGTGTTCGATTGGGAATAAGGGCTGAACGCTGCATCGCAGCCTTTTTCGACCAAAACCAGTCGACTCAGCGGCCAAAAGACTACAACATAATTATGGATCAATCGCGGTCAACCATGCTTTTATAAGAACGAAACGGCGTTTTTAGTGACTTGTTCCATACAAATCCCTACCTAGTAGGGCGCAGTCACCCAGTTTCGGTGGAAGTGCGCGAGTTCGATTGGGAATAAAGGAGGAAGGGAGCGTCTCAGCTTCCTCGGACCAAGACCATTCGACTCGGCACCCCGAAGACTACAACTGGTGAAAATTTGATTTTAGGGTATACTTCCCCTTTAATTAATGGAAGAGAGCATGTGAGCTCTACTCCTAACTGTTAATGAAACTGCAGGAAGCCTTCCCACTTTTAATTCACTGCTAGGTCGGGTTTAACTGATCAAATGACTTCAATATTGCTGTAAGAAGCACCAGTGAAATGACAGCAGATAAGTAAGAAGGGTGAGGTGCGAAGGAAGTTATAAAAATTGAGAAAAGGAGGTGAGTCGCATCCCTTTGGGCTCAGCAACTTGTACATTTGCCTCTTTGCCGTGACTTGTGTTTCTCAGGAGCTCGTTTTCCGGCGAGTGCAGTATCCAGCCATGGGGTTCGCAAGTATGAAGGCTTTGACTTTATCGATGAGAATGGGCACGTGACATGCAAGTATGGCTACAGAAAACCGTTGCGCGAGGACATACCGGCACGTCCATATAAGGGAGTGTGGCAGAACACTGCTGGTTGTTACAGTGAGTCAAATCATACATGTATATAATCAAAACTGTTCTAGGGTAGGTGAATACAAAGTCACAAACCAGTCCTCTTACCATCCTTCTGCCCAGGTCGTGAGTGGTAATATCATGACTTACCGCCCCTCATGGGTCGAGCACCCCATTGTGAATAGCGTTTCTTTTTTCTTTTTTTCTGCTATTAAAGCAACAAAGTAATAAAGTAATTGTCTGCGTGCAAATTATTAATAATTTTTATAAAAAAGATGTCTATACATTTTTTAATACTGGTGTTTGAAGTGACATTCCCAAAAAAGTAATTTGTTTTCTTTTAGACTCGGGTGGAGAGTCAAGGATTTATTTATAAGAAAAAAACGGACCAAGGAACTACAAGTGATATTCACTAACACCGCCAGCTACTTTACAATCAGCTCCCGCGATAACATTGCACGACACTGACTGACGGTACTGGTGTCGTGCAATGTTATCGCACGAGCTGATTGTTTATTAAATGGCGGTGTTAGTGGACAGTATAGCATAGCTTGTAGTTCTTTGGTCCTTCCTCTTTTTTTTTATAAATTAATCCTTGGCTCTTCATCCGAGTCCATTGTAGCTCTTATGTCCTCTTTGTTTTCTTTAGTTCATACTATGTAGCTAGCTCTTTACATTAGTTGGCATGGATACAGGGCCGGCGCCACTGGTACGGCCGGTACGGCCATGGCCGTACCAATAAACAAAAAACAAAAAACCCTTCCCAAAAAGTCGGTCCACGTGGCCGTGGAACGTCCAAAACCGGGGGAGAAAAGTTTCGATGTATGATTTTGCACAGGGAGTCGCCCAGAGTGCAGGATTTGCCGTCTAAATTCCAATTTTTTTCGGGGAGAACCCCCAGACCCCCTTAAGGATGGCCCTTCGGCCGCAGCACTCTACGGAAGCCGCCTCCGGCTCTGGGATAACAGCTGCAACAACAGTACTTCTCCGTGTGGTTTTGCAAGAGAAAGAGGCTGGGTGACTATGGCAAATATGGGCGTGCAAGTACGTACTCAGGCCAACGGAACGAAAGGCGAGTACGGGATTCATACAGGCCGGCTTGGGAAAGGTTGTAAATTTCACGGGAGGAGGTAGCTAACGTACTACAAGCGTAAAAATTTTAAAAAAACGCGACCTCGCGGAAATTAGGAAGATGATGAGCAAAAAAGAGAAAAAGTTATTAGAACTGAGGAAGAAGAAAAACACACACACACACACACACACACACACAACGCACTGATGTCACAAAAGCAATCTACTTAGATGCAGTACAGGTATTATGTGTCCAGTGCTTCTAATGTAGTAGTTATACGCATCACTCAAGCTAGCGTTAACTGTGCTTCTAATGTAGTAGCTATACGCATCACTCAAGCTAGCGTTAACTGTGCTTCTAATGTAGTAGCTATACGCATCACTCAAGCTAGCGTTAACTGTGCTTCTAATGTAGTAGTTATACGCATCACTCAAGCTAGCGTTAACTGTGCTTCTAATGTAGTAGCTATACGCATCACTCAAGCTAGCGTTAACTGTGCTTCTAATGTAGTAGCTATACGCATCACTCAAGCTAGCGTTAACTGTGCTTCTAAAGGAGTAGCTATACGCATCACTCAAGCTAGCGTTAACTGTGCTTCTAATGCAGTAGCTATACGCATCACTCAAGCTAGCGTTAACTGTGCTTCTAATGCAGTAGCTATACGCATCACTCAAGCTAGCGTTAACTGTGCTTCTAATGCAGTAGCTATACGCATCACCCAAGCTAGCGTTAACTGTGCTTCTAATGTATTAGCTATACGCATCACCCAAGCTAGCGTTAACTGTGCTTCTAATGGAGTAGTTATACGCATCACTCAAGCTAGCGTTAACTGTGCTTCTAATGCAGTAGTTATACACATCACCCAAGCTAGCGTTAACTACAACGGCAAGGAAAAATTGGAGAAGTGTCATTTCACGGAGGATTTATTGGGATGTCAGGAACAAATTCTGGAGAAAGTGGTGATGGAAAAAGAAATGGAATGTGAAGGATAATAATAGGAACGATGAGAAATATAAAAATGCATCGAACTAGCTTTCTCGCAACGCTCATGTCTCATTGCTCCTAACATTTCTCATAGTTGATATTATTGTTCTTCACATTCCATTTACGTCATAGTTATTTCTTTGTCCATTACCACTTTCTCAAGATTTTGTTCACATCTCAACGAGATAACTTGAAAGCTCAGGGCCCTCGCTTGGTGTTTTTGCAATACGATCATCGGCTATTGCAAAAAAACACATTTCCATCAGTTTGAAAAACATTATTATGTATAACGACCTAGGCCCCTGAGCTTTCAAGCTCTCTAGCATAAAAACGGTAAAATTCATTCAAAAAATATATTTCCCTCGCATTAACCTGGGGGTCACTATGGATACACAGGCACCTGCAAAGTTTGCCCAGCGCCGTGTGAACTGGGTCTCAGCTTCAAGTGCCTTCATGGTAACCCGCGTGAATGTGCTTGCACGACTTTGACCACATGTGGTATGACGGAACCAGCAAGATTTTGAACTTTGAGTTTCGGAGTTCTCACCATCCCAAAATGTGCTCCAACACTCTCTATAAGCTTTAGAGGACTATCAATACACAAGAGAGAATGGAAGCTTTGTCACAACTCTCAGTTTCACGTATTACTATGATCATCAGGCAACTAGGTTTATTAATATTACACAAACACAAGGAAGCAGGGCCTTGTTGGAGCCAACCCATGTTTTTGGCCAATCGCGGAAGTGTAGCATTGCCAACAATCCCATGTCATCACGTACATTGAAAATCAACATAATTTTGCGAATCGACCTTTTTTCAGGATCACTTTTCAATGAGGACGAAGCAATGTCGAGCCGAACGAAGCCTAGAGTAAGAAAATCACCCTCTCCACAATACTGACATAGATACGAGATGAAGCAACTAAAAGATCCACAAAAAAACTGTACGTCCATCTTCGCACTGGCTTTGGTCTGACTTTGGTCTGAGAATTTTCTATCGCGATCAAAAATGTACGAGGAGCACTCAAAAAAAGCTACAGACGTACCTTTATCGCTCTCTACTCCTTTTTTAAGACACAAAAGTCGACTCTCAACTTTCAAACCAGGAACCAGACACGCCAGTGGTCCTTTTCAGCTGCTCCACAAGCGCAGGAAATGTTCACCAAGGGTCGCAGAGCAGCATCCATTCCAGAAAAAGAGCTAAAATACTAGTGCGACTGCATGCCTGAGTACATGAGTACAGCATGAGTACATGTAGAAAATAGTCCATTTCACTGAGCGTTTCTGCTCCAAACAGCAACTATAGCTTTGACTAGAAACAAAGCTTACATCAAAGGATCAATCAACAACCATTTTCTTCAGTTTTTTTGCAGATGGCTTCCTTGTGCATGGCCCAGCACGCCGAAAATCACACCTCGGAGGAGTACAAAAATTACAACTCTCAGATGTCCTCGATTGCTGGCCATGGTGCCCAGAGTAGGCGCTCTGCCAGGCACCACACGGTATCCCACTGCGGCATTGGGGTTGATTGTAGCAGGAATGTCACGGTCAGCGCCAGTCCCCGGCCCTGTAGTTAACAGGGGTGTCGGACACGGTACGGTCACTACGGCATTGACCATACCACTCTTTGCCCATAGTATCATGTGAATCAATAAACTGCACTGATTTGGGCTCTGAATTTCCACTTCCGAAGCCCCTGGTTAAGAAGTTGGAAGTCTAGAGAGGCAAAGACAGTCGGTGTGAGCTGATTGGTGGCAACATTCCACAGTGGAATGTTGCTTTGCGTTCTTGAATCGTGGTTGACCGTATTGTCCAATGGTCTTGCCAGTATCGTCTTCGACATGCATGAACATCCGCCAACGTCCTTAACAGCTGAGACATTCAGCTCACCTTCCCCTCCTTATGAACTTAGAACTTGCGACTTTGGCAGTAATTGTCATGAAGTTGGTTGCTCCAAAGAGGAGCACACGTTTCTTGCCGAACTTGACACTTGACTGACTCACGACTGCCATCCGAAGCACACAAGGAGCACGTTGCACCTTCCGCTCGGCAAACCTGAAAGAAAGCACCACTCGCTGCTCAAGCGTGTGCTCCTCGTTGGAAGAACCAACTTCCCCTCCTTATGTTATTTCTATAACTTAGAACCATCAAAGTTTGAAGGCTGTTTGGGTGCGCATCCAACATGTGCTAGAGCGGTTAGCCAGTTAGTTGTAGAACTTCAGTATCGTCGGTCCGTGTCGTGCAATGTTATCGCATGAGTTGATTGTCAAGGAACTGGTGCTGTTAGTGGATATTATAGCGTAACGTGTAGTTCCTTGGTCTTTCTCTTTTGTGTAAATATTTTATTTGCATTTGTTTTACCTGCAGAAAAGGTGGGTGGGTGGGTGGGTGGGGGATAAAACATACTAAAACTTTTCGTTTTGCAACAACTATTGGTAACCCCGGACGGTCCCTGACAAGGAAGAGAACAAGTTTTGTTTATTGGTGGGTGGGTCAAGGGGAGTTTTGTTTCGAAAACATGTTGATGTGATCGATATCAATCAAGGGGGGGGGGGGGATTGTGGGGGAGGAGGGTCCTTCTTTCGTTTCGTGAAAATTATCTATAATGCTGGGTAGCACCTTAGTGTATGCAATAAAATAGTTGTTTTCTTCTCACAGTACCGTAAAGTTTAAACAATATTCGGCCAGGTTTGTACCGAACATTTTTTCGAAAAGGTAATTTCTCAAATGTTGACTTGAGTACCTTCTCAGCAACATAGCGGGCCAGTTTCAAATAATTGGACTGCAAACTTGCATCGCTGGTTGTTGCAGCTCCATCACAGGTCGTATTTCGGGAAATTGAGTCCAGCTCCACTTTTAGGTTGGGTGACAAGTGATGGGCATCACTTTCTGCCTGCTGGTGTATGTGACTCAAGAGCTCTGGCTGGCAAGCAGTTTTAGACTGCAGGTGCAATGCATGATTTTCTGCGATGTGCTATGCATTGTGCATTGCATTTCTCGAGAGACCCTTCACGCTATGTGAAAAAAAGAGTTTCGCTCGATGTGGTATTGTGCATCGTGCAATGCAACCTTCCCCCAAAAATGGACTCAAAGCACCTTATAGCTGTGGCTTACAGGAAAGATTTTCCTATGTGCGACTCTTGGTTTGATGGGTGCAGTAGCATGCATGTGCCTGGTGATATTGTTGCAATGAATCATAGTGTTGGTCTAGCGGTACTTGTGCACTGATAGTTGATAATGGCATGAGTACATAACCAAGAGTGGGCAACTCGATGATCCCTCTGCCCACGGCAGAAAGTTTCATCACCTCAGTTTTGTGGGCCACTGGGCTCACTAATACCGTAAAGTACCGCCAGAGCGCCCCACCATCTCGTCCTTTCGTGGCCGCCTTGTGCAAGTTGTGGAGGTGGATTCCTGTCTGTAGGTCATACGACACGGACCTTGTACAAAGTCAATCCGTACCCAGTTTACCTTCGAGCTTCACATAAAAGCATACCAAGTGTGACCTTAGTACACGAAGGTTCTCAAATCGTACAAACTTAGTAGCATTCTGCCATACGATTTTCTTCCCTTGGCTGTAAAATCAAGGTGGGGCGCTCTCGCGAGACGGGGCGCTCTGGCGGTACTTTACGGTACCATCATGCGTAGCCAAAGATCAAAACTTGCACATCACAACTATGATAGTTGAAGCTGAACAATGAACTGTGGATCCATGCCTACTGAGCCTAATCTCTATCTACATGGCACATGTAGGAATATATGCGTGCTTGCTCATAATCATTAATTGATTTTGAAGCCGATCGTACCTTATGTTAGTAGTTGCACATTCTTAGTAGTTACGTAGTTTTGATAATAACGTTACGATAGATTATCAATACTGGTGGAAACGTTATGCTGGTTACATGATTTTTATACCCGGTGTGCCATGACCAGGCATTTTTTTCTATGTTCACATAACCAGCTCGAAAAGAATAAGGAAAGACAATGGTACGGAGACTAGGACAAACTGACAAGTAATGAGCAGGCGCTGTGCCTAGACGCAGCAGTGATGGTGGCATGCTAATCCATAGAATATTAGCAAGATAGCCTGCCTCCTGGGTGTTGTATCTTAGCTTCACTGTACTACAAATACGATAGGCTTTTTTTCCTAAATTGCTTCTTTATAACATTCAGTTTGTTTTGATGCAATCTTTTCACGTGTTTTTGCAGAATTGTAGCCAAGGGTGAATGCCATTATCATGAGTGAAGGTCTCTGAGAACCCATGCCTGAAAGCTGGTCATGTTGGCCCAACGATGACTTTCATTGCCTGCAGTCTCTGTTTCTGATGTGGAAGGACGGAACAGATTGTCTGTCTCTGTGGATCACCGAAGGCTGAACAGTACAGTTGGATGATTATTGGATCTCACGAAGTGACTGAATCTGAAGCGGCTGACATATATCTGCACAGCGCTTTCTTTCTGAGATTTGCTTCAAGGCAGGTTATTGTGTACAATTTTGTCCACAGTATTCCTATATTTGCCAAACGTATTTCTCTGATAGCATTGTGACTACACAGGCTCAATGATCTCTCCGTCATCAGTCTTTCACAATGATGTGACTCCCTGATTACAGCATGCATAGCCCAGGCCCGTCGAACCGACTTTGGAGGTAGGGCGGCCATGCGAGCGAGGGGGGGGGGAGGGTCCGGAGGGGTTAAACAATTGAAGCCAATTGCAAGAATTTCCGGGCATTTGGTGCCATTTCAGTGTAGCTATTAACTACAATGAAATACTTTTTGATTCTGCAACAAACGAAGAAGACGCTACGATCGGGGACAAACATTCCCCTCCCCGGGGAAAAGATTTCAAAAATTGAAACCAATTGCAAGTATTTCCAGGCGTTTGTTGCCATTCAGTGCAACTGCAATGAAAGACTTTTTTTGTTTTGCAACAAACCACGATCATGGACAAGGATTTGCCACGTTTGCTCTGAGCTGAGATCATCGCGCTTGTTGCAGGGTGCTAAAAATATATTAGACTTAGATAATGAAGCAGTAATAAATGAAAAAAAAGAGAAGAAGAACATGAGAACGAGTTAAACAGTAACTATCCAAGACTGCATGCAAGATGATAAACGGTCAGAAAGTGCGATAATAGGGCACAAAAGTGACAAGCTACTGAGACATTCAGCGACCGGAGCAAAAAAAAAGGCCTCAGCCGCCCCAGCTGGCTGTGACGGCCTTGTAGCCATAGATGAAATGAGCAGCTAAGGTAGTTGAAGCAGAAGAATGGATCAATGCATCCTGAACCTGGTGTACGGCCTATATGTACTCAGCTCAGTAGTATTTGTAACGTGTTTACTATCAAGTATCAACATTGCTTCTCTTCTATGTGGGTGGTGTGAGTGATGTCAGAGGGTCTGTACTGCCATGGCCGATGGTGTTCACTGGAAGATGTTGGGTGGGCCATTGTGCCCTCTTGCAATAAATATTATGCTGTTGCAACCTGAAGGCAATGAAAATGTCAGCATTCAAATGTTCCAAAACGTTCGAATGCTGATCTGCTTTCAAGCGTAGAATGTCACATTATGTGCATTACATATTTGCATATTATTATGGTTTGTACTGGAGTGTGAATGTGCGGCAAGGGCCTGCACATGCAAGTATATCGAACTGCAAACAGCCTAAGAGGTCACGTGGTATGTGATAAGTACACTTTGGGATGTGCATGCACAGTCGAATCCTATAATGTTAAAACAGCCTTCGTGCTCCTCCCTGAATGGCTGCACAAATAGAAATCTCCGTCTTCCATTGTTTCTTTTTGCTCGAGTTGGCATGGCGGTCGTAGAGTTTGAAATTGTCAAGTATGATAACAATCGTTGGTTGATCTGGAGACAATAATACATTTGGATATTTGTCCCCGGACTGCATGGCGTCCCAAACCGCATGTTAAAATTAATAGCAATGAAAATTATCAATTGTGCACTCATAACCATGTATAAACAATTAAAATGAAACAATTCCAGAACGTTTTCGTGTGACCATCATCAGTGGAACATCGTCACATAGTAAGAATCACTAAAACAACCAGTTATATAGCTACAGTCTGTTTCAAAAAGATTAGCAATCCTGGCGATCGCCCGCGGAGTTTGCCGTCTTACCGTATGCGCGGTCGAGAGCTGGCTGGAAAAACTCACTGTGAACTCGAAGAAATAATCCGCGCGAAAGCATGAAAAATGACAACTCACTCACTTCAGTACATGTACGTCTGGTTTACAACAAACGAGTTCTTCCTCGTATCGATATGGAGTCAGAGAGGACATGTCGAAAGTGTGGTAAATGTTGACGATCGGGATGGGTCCCAATTCGTTTCGTGCCCAATTTCTTTGAGCTGCGATGCAATTTACTCTCACGATGTGACGAAAACGACATCGACACAGACTCATTCCCAACGCCATGACTTGGCAAAGCTATCCGTGTGACTTCGACGACATTTTGAGAAAAGCTGACGCCTGTGAAAGCTGATAGAAGACGGCGTTGACTCCTAAGGGCCGTTTCACACGAGGTATACATGGCTTTTCACGAATGGGCGTTCTAGGCACAGTACACAGCGCGTGATTTCACACGAGTGTCGCAACATGCTTTTCAAGCAGCAGTTGCCATGGCAGCTTTGACCTGCCTCGCACAGAAGTCGTAAAATACGGAATCCGCACGCGAACGCGGGAGTTTTGAACACAAAATAATAATAATTATTATTAGTTTGGCAAGGAGACGTTCTCTCCCTGATTCTCGTTTTCTTTGATCGCCACAAGGAGAGAAAGATGAACGGACGAGAGAGGTTGCAAAGGATGGCGAGGTGTAGAAGGACTGCATTGCCCTCGCTTGTTCAAAGTGTAATTTCAAGTTTTTCTCTGGATTCAACCATCCTGAGCGGAAGGTTTGATTTCCTCAATTTGATCGAGTCCACTCAGGTGTCTTGTCAGCTTGACTACCAGTCGCACTCTATCTCCGAAATCTTCGGTACAAGTCCCTCGCCTTTGCCTTCAAATTGTCCACCTTGTTGTGGACTATCAAGGGGGTGATCTCGATGTCCAAATTGCTCTCTTTGGCAAAAGCATTGAGTTTCTCGGCGATCTCCCTTTCCCTCATAATACGCTTCACCATCTGGCCACTTTTTGACTTTTGATAGTCGGCCCACAACTCAATAAGTCTAGCCTCCAGGTCATCAGAGAATATTTGGCGAGGCATTGTCCGAAACGGAAGGCACAACCAGCAACCAGCAATGAAAGCAAACAGAAGCAAAAAAAGCAAACACGACGACAGATCACAATGCAAGGAAAACGAAGTTTGTCAGTAGAACGCTGGGTATATCCTGCTTTCTACACCCCTCCTGGTCTTGCTGAAAACGTACACGATGCGGTTCACATTTCGCGCCAAAAGTGCTCCATCTCCTAGGGAACATAACCGGAAACGTGACATGTACGCGATTTTGTACCTCGTGTGAAACGGCCCTAAATTCAAATAAATTGGCGATCTTGAAATACTAAAATAATTCTCAAAGAGAAATCGATCGACCGATGTGACGTATTCAACAACACGTAGCTACAGCGCAATGACTTCCGTGTTCACTCACACCGTTTCAGTGTTGTGGGTGTGTTCACATGGCGTGAACCAGTCAAGTGTCCGACAGTAAGTATTAGTTCGGCAGGAAACGCGAGCTCCAACAACAAGTCAGCAGACTGCATTCATAACCACAAGGCCAAAAAGGAAAGGATAAATCGTGGGTTTTGATAAAAAATCGATACTGACATCCAGGGCAAATCGTAAACCAAGGGAAAAGGCCGGAAACCTGGCCGAAATTCTAACTCCTTAACGGCTGGTCCAATTGTTCCGAAACCTCCACAGAACAATTTGCCATGTACTAACAAGCCATTCTATGTACTTTGCTGTCCAAATTTCCCTTATCTTCATACTTTTTAAGACCAAAACCTGATTGCTAATCTTTTTGAAATGGACTATAGTAGTCTTTTGGACGCTGAGTGGACTGGTTTTGGTCCGAAAAGGCTGCGATGTTACAGATGTAGCATTCGGCCCTTATTCCAACTTACAGCATGTTTGAGCGAGTTTCAACCACTCGAGTTGAACCTTTGAACCTTGGTGTTAAAGTTGTAGCCTGCCGGCGCGGTGACCAAGTAACTTGTGTACGCAGGAGCACGTGACCGCTTGTTCAGCCATGTTCGATTGGGAATAAGGGCCGAACGCTACATCGCAGCCTTTTCGGACCAAAACCAGTCGACTCAGCGTCCAAAAGACTACAACATATGAGCCAATCGCGGTCATCCGTGCTTTTATAAGAACGAAAGGGCGCTTTTGGTGACATTTTGCATACAAATCCCCATCTAGTAGGGCGCAGTCACCCAATTTCGGTGGATGTGCGCGAGTTCCATTGGGAATAAAAGAGGAAGGGAGCGTCTCAGCTTCCTTGGACAGAGACCATTGGACTCAGCACCCCGAAGACTACAACTGGTGAAAATTTGATTTCAGGCTTAACTTCCCTTTTCAGAACACGGAGCCCAAGAACACGCAGCCCGAAATACTAATAATTATAAGAACGCCTGAAACCAAAGCTGAGAATGGGACATATCATTTTCTACCGTTCTGTAATTCAGCTTTTGTTATATACATGTACACGTGTTATAAAGTGCACACACCATGATCCAGTACATTAAGAGTCTAAGAATGTGCTATAACTCAGAACGCAGCCATATTGCTAAAACGATGACTCAACTGCAGTTCTTTGTGCACAGATCATACTAAGAGTCCATCACACCTTTCCCTTGGGGTTGTGGACTCTTGGCTCATATTCCCATTGACATTCACGATGACGGCTTAAAGTTCGTTCCACTCAGACCTTTGCACTTCACTGAGAATTGAAACTAACTTCAAGCTGTCCTGAGAGTACATTACAACTTTCAGTTTGGCACGAATCTTGCAAGAGAAGTTCATGATGAATATAACATGATTGCAACCCCGAAGAACACGCCAATGCTGCATAAACTACCTATAGGCTATTGGCTTGGCCATTTTTCAAGGGACCAAAAATGACATTCAAATTGCGGTCTGCAGACCCTGGTTAGAACTTTGTCATTTGAACGAAGATGATGTGGGCTTCTATCTCAGGCCCCTCAAGAGTGAATACGGGTGCTGGTGTGTTTCTTTGCCATGTAATACGTCTCCTACTGGTGACGACAGACAATGCATTGGTTTTGTTTTGTTCCAAACGGTGGAGGCCACCACGACCCCATCAAGAACCGGACACCGATGAACGCTTCTGGAAGTGTTTCCACATCGGTGGAGAGTCAAAGGAAAGCATTGATATCTACATACTACCTTGCCCAAAAATTTGGCGAATTGTTCTTTGCCACTTGCCTGATTTTCACGAATATTTGACAGCTCCCCCAAGAACACTCCCAGCGACGTCGAGACAATGAGTAACGACCACTACAACCAAGAGTACATAAACCAGAGTGTGCAACTGTGCATATCAGATCTGAAACAGCGCAGTTCGTGCACTACGTCACCCTGATGAGATCAGCCAAGCCGCGACTTGCGTAGAGCTCAAATTTTCATGTTTCATAGCCCGGAAATCAGCCAAGTTTGCTTGATTTTAGACGTCCTGTTTCAGGATTTCGGTGTTTTGTGTGACTGTGTACGCTGCGTACATCCACCGACAAGTAAAGTCACCAGGCTGTCCGTCTCAAAAAACCGAAATCAGGACAAACTCAGTGAACTGCACCACCGCGACTGGTTACGCAACTTTTCACCGTACCTGTGGCTTACCATGCCGTCAGAAATGACGTAGTGCACGAATTACGCTCCCACAGGAACCATCCCGAGTTGCACACTCTGGTTTATGTACTCTTCCTACAACTGACATCCATAAGGTCAAAGGCCCAATCAAGGTGTCCGGAAAGCAAAACTTCCGCAAACGAGCACTGATGGAGAGAAAATTGCAAACGACTCGAGACATCTAACATTTTCTTGACAATTTTTCAAGGAAAATTTGAATATATTCAGCTCGGAAAAGTGGCAAATCTGCATAAAAAAGTACAACTTTTAGACGACTTTTTCGGTCTTGGCGCATGGACTGTCTGAATGCACTTTTCTCGAACGTAGGATGCGCGAGAACCTGCGCAGAAGACGAGTTTAGAAATAGGCGCGAGCCAACTTAAAGGCCGATTCACAATACAACTTTCTGCGATGCGACATGCGACTTGCGACGAGCTGCGACAGCGACACACGGTTCACAATATTCTTCATGTTTGCGACATCCTCATGCACAAGTACCGTAAAATCCCGCCAGAGCGCCCCTACCTCCTCGACGCTTCAGGTGGGGAGGGCCTAGGGGCGGATGGGCGAGTCCTACTTGCCGCATTCAGTGCTACATGAAAAAGTACTCACCCTACGAAAACTGTTCGTGCATCTCGTACACCGACCAAAGGTCAAGAGCCAGGGGTCGAACAGACCCGACAAAACGCAGGGTTTGTGCGATCCCTGGTCAGGAGGGTGGGCACTGTTGCGTACATTTCCAACGGGGTCGAGCACGCGTCTGCAGTTCAGTAGGGCATCACAGACTGCGACAGAGTCATACGAGGATACAATTGTGGATTATACAAGAAACCATAGGTTTTGATGTATAGATGTAACAGTCCAACTAACTTCAGTAGTCATTCTTGGAATAAGCAATGATCCTTGCCATAATGCATTCTATTATACATGAACAAGCAATGATGGACATAACACCTAACAGCAGCAGCGTGATAATAGCAGGTGATAAGTGTATCCTATTCCTAGTGTTAGTAGTAACAGTGAATCTGTTACACCATTCCCCCCTCTCAACTGTCAGAACAGTACCAATTCGAAGGAACAGTTATGGTAACTAATGATCATGCATGGATATGTGGAATGCATGGTAGCCGAAAACAACACTGATGAACTCAAGATCCAGTGCATGTCCTCTGCAAATAACGCCTGGCTGGCAGGGAAGCACTATCCTAATCATGCAGAATGCTACATTTCTATTGCAACACGTAGAAACTAGCAATACAACTGTGGCTGCCAATTAAATAGCAATTTTATGAAAAACGGTCCAGGTAGGTTTTCAGCGGAATAATAGCGTTTCCTGCTTCATCCATCAAGTATTCCTCCGGCTCCCAGGTGGCATCTCGGTAGCCCTTCCATTTCACTAGGTACTGCGTGCGCCGTCCTCTCTTCTTGTGCGACAACACCTTTTCGACAATGTACCGCGTATGGCCATCCGCATCGGTTAGGGGTGGAGGTGCCGGCTGAGTACGGCCCGGTATCTCATTGCCATGGTACAGCTTGAGGGCAGCAATATTGAACACTGGATGGGCCCGAATGATTCTTGGAAGAGCTAATCTGTACGCATTCGGGGCCACTTTCTTCTGCACCTTGAACGGCCCATACCACTTGAGCCTTAATTTGTGTGAAGGCCTGTCTCGTTCCTCGGGCGTCAGCAGGAAGTCCCTGAAGACCAACACCTCATCCCCCACCTTCAGGGCGTCCTCCACCCGTCCTCGATCCGCATACAATGATTGCCGGGCCTGTGCCGCCACGATGGCATCCTGTGCCTCACGTAGTGCCTCTACGCGGCCATCCAGCCATGACAGCGGACCATTCGTGTCCATGCCAGTTCCAGCTTTCTGCTTCGTCAATAAGCTCGAGGGAGTAACTGGATGGCATCCATGGTTGAGGAAAAATGGCGTGTTACCTGTTGACGCTTGATCGGCATTGTTGATCGCAAACTCACATAGCGATAGGAGTTCATCCCAATTGTTTTGCCTATGGTTGACGAAAGCTCTTAGCGTATCCTCAGTGACACGGTTCACACGCTCAGTCATGCCATCGGTCTGCGGGTGGTTGGCCGTGCTCATTTTTAGCTCCACGCCAAGAATACTGAAAACCTCCTTGAAGAACGCCGACGTGAATCGCGGATCTCGATCACAAACTATCGTTTTGCTCAAGCCATGGGCAGCAAACACATGATCCACGTACAATCGGGCTGCCTCCTTAGAGTCAACATGAACAGTCGTCGGGATCAGGTGCACATACTTCGTCAGACGGTCCACAAAGGTTAGAATGGCGCTATGTCCTCGGCAGGTCAGCGGCAGTGCCATGATGAAATCCATGCTGATGTCTGTCCAGGGCTGTTCGGGGACTGGAAGGGACTGCAACAGTCCTGCCTTGGTCTGGCTACCCTTTACACGTTGGCACCGGTCGCAAGATTTAACGATGTCCTTCACAGTACTTCTCATGCCTGGCCAATAGAAGTATCTGCTCAGCTTCAGGTAGGTCCTGTCTCTCCCCGGATGGCCGGCCGTCAGGCAATCATGATTCTGTTTGAGCAGTTGCAGCCGTACCGGACCGCGAGGAATCCAGAGGCGAGCATCGCCCGATGTTACTAGGTACAGCCGCCGGTCCACACTGTTCCAGACGTATCGCTCATGCATGGCGTCTTCGCTGCAAGCCATCAAGCGCTTGATTACTGGCGAAAGCTCTGGGTCACTATCATACCCTGCTGAGATCTGATTCGCAATTCCTTGATTCACATCCAGAGAGAATTCGATTCCATTCAGTTCCAAGTCTGGTCGACGTGACAACGGGTCTGCTATGTTACACTTCCCTGGCTTGTGATGTACCGTGTAGTCATAGTCGGCCAGGAATTCAATCCATCGAGCCTCTCTCTTGGTTAAATTTGGTTTGGTCCTGAGGTAGACAACTCCCATGTTGTCGGTGTAGAGTTGAAAGTGGCGAAATAGGTAGACTCGCCAGCACTGCAGGGCGTACACTACAGCCAAAGTTTCTCGCTCGGCGGCCGTGTAATTCCGTTCGGCAGAAGACAGCTTTCGGCTCACGTAAGCCACAGGATGCCAGGACTGGTCCTCTGCTTGCTGCGTTAAGACTCCTGCCACAGCAAAGTCACTTGCGTCAGTCTCAACGCGGAAATCCTGACTGGCGTTTGCTAGTCGCAACACTGGTGCATCCAGCAGAGCAGACTTCAATCGCTCAAATGCCTCCTGTCGAGTCTGATTCCACTCGAAGCGCACATGTTTCCCTGTCAGTTCCTCCAGGGGTTTGGAGATGGCCGAGAAATGGTTAATGAACCTTCGAAAGTAATTAGCGAATCCCAGAAACTGTCTTACGTGCGTGACCGTCGTCGGGACAGGCCAGTTATGCACGGCCTTGATCTTCTCTGGATCTGGAGAAATGCATTGGCCGTCTATCCGGTGCCCAAGAAACAGAACGTCTGTCCGGCCGAATTCACATTTAGACGGTTTGCAATATAGCTCATTCCTCCTGAGGGCGTTTAAGATGGTTCTGACATGATCGAGGTGCTCCTCCCATGATTTGCTGAATATGAGGATATCGTCTAGAAACACCACAACGAATTTACGCAGGTATGGCTGGAGGACACTGTTCATCAAGGTTTGGAATGTTGCCGGGGCATTTGTTAGGCCGAAACCCATCACTGTGAACTGAAAGTGACCGAATGGGGTATTTATTGCTGTCTTCGGAATATCTGTTTCTTCTATTCGAATCTGATTGTAACCGGACCTCAGATCTAGCTTGGTGAAATACGCACTGCCTTGGACGGTATCAAAGAGGTCGTCAATATTCGGTAGGCATGCCTTGTTCTTAATGGTTATGCGGTTTAGCTCACGCCAGTCGCATACCATTCGAAGTGTTCCATCCGCCTTCTTTACGAAGAACACAGGGGCTCCGTATGGGGATTTGCTGGGCTGGATGAATCCTCTACGGAGCAGCTCGGTGAGCTGAGCTTGAAGCTCATCCATCTCTGGTTTTGGTAAACGATATGCTGCACGAGATGGCGGTTTAGCTCCTTCTTCCGTTTTTATCTCGTGATCTGCGCCTCTTCTGGGTGGCAGCTTGTTTGTAAGCTCATCGGGAAAGACGTCCCCGAACTCCTTCAGCAGGTCCTTGAAATCCTTCTGATCCTCCCTACCCGGACTATCCACCGTCTGTGGCTCGTCCGGATCTGCTGTCACATACGCTAGGGTTCCTTCTGCGCCACCTCTCATTGCATGCCTAGCCTGCTTCCCTGAGATGAGGAACGTCTCGATCGGTGGGTTGGATTTGTCCGTGCCATCACTTTCACTCGGTTGACAGATGATGGATCCACCCTCCAGCTTGATTTCATTGGTACGAAAATTGATCTGTGGGTTCGTCCGGGTCAGCCATGGCTTGCCGAGGATCACGTCATACCGCGTCATAGGGAATACTAGGAACTGTTGGTGCTCGCTAAAGTCGCCGACTACGGTCTTTAAGCTGTCCGTTTTCGTAATAGGCTGTGAGCGGACCGATCCATCAGCAAGTGTGACGTTCAGGACGTCGCTACCGGTTGTTGTGGAGATGTTGTGCTTCTTGACAAGGTCAGTTGAAATGAAGTCGTGGGTTGACCCAGAATCCAGTAGCATGGTAACGCGACGTCCATTTATCTTGCCCTGGACGCGCATTAGGTCGTGTTCGTTGTCGGCGGAAATGCTCCCTGTGCTGGCGGTTACTTCATTAGCCCGGCCAACAGTATCAGGTGACGAATGCTTGACAGGCGAGGCTTGAATTTCGGTCTCCTCGAGGCGTGGTTCCTCATTTGCTAAGGGGCTGAATTTGTTCTGAACTTTGATTCGTGGCCTATTCCTGGGTGCTCTCGTGTTCGCCAGTAGTCGCACTCCCTTCCTTACTGGCGTCCATCGTTTAAAGAAGGCTTGCTTGTGGCGTTCCTCCCTCCTTCTGGACAGAATCTGGCAATATGGCCGGGTTTCCTGCAGGTGAAACACAGCCTTGAACGACCCTCTGGCTCCCTGGTTTCTCTCCCACCGGATGGTGTTGGTTGGCTTGACCAGGGTCCAGGCTGGCGCCTCTGATGCCCTGGTACGCGCACTGCCTTGGCGTAGCTTGCTTGGGCTAGCCGCATCGACTGGTCTGCTGAGACCGCAGCTCGTATGGCTTGGGCCAAATGTTGCGGATGCTCCCTAAGTACCTCACCGCTTAGGCCCTGAGCCAGCCCACGCGTGAACAAGATAGCTCTGGAGTGGTCATCAAGCTCGGGAACTTGTAAGCTAAGGCGCGAAAATTTGTTGATGTATTCGTCAAGAGTCTCATCTTGGTGAAGAGCGAATAAGTCGATGCGCGCCTGTTCCCTGTCATAAACCGGGCCGTACACTTCTCCCAGCTTGCTCTTCAGGTCTGGCCAGTCGGAAAACAGCGTGTTTGCCTCCTGAGAGGCGATAAACCAAAGACGAGCGTTGCCCTCCAGAAAACTCGCCGCGTAGCTCAAGCGCTCCTCCGCGTTGTCCAGCTGCAGGGACTTCATGGCGAGTTCGATGGCGAAGGCCCACTCCTTGAACTCTCTTGTATCTCCACGAAACACAGGCGGAGACTTAACATGGCGCATGCGTGGCCTCTCTCCGCTGGGAGCTTGAGCACGTCTTGGCGTTTGATCTGATCCATCGCACTGACCGAGTGCGATAAGGTGATTCAGACGCTTCTGAATCTCGAATATACCGTAGGCGACTAATGCGGCCACTGCGCATAGCCCGAACATGACGAAAAGAAAAACCATCCTCTTGCTACCAGTGTAACAGTCCAACTAACTTCAGTAGTCATTCTTGGAATAAGCAATGATCCTTGCCATAATGCATTCTTATATACATGAACAAGCAATGATGGACATAACACCTAACAGCAGCAGCGTGATAATAGCAGGTGATAAGTGTATCCTATTCCTGGTGTTAGTAGTAACAGTGAATCTGTTACAGTTTGGCCTGGAGAGCAGTATATAAGTGGTGCTTTTCAGGCACAATCTTCCTCAGCCTACTCAAGCTCAACTGATGAGGGGTGAATTCCCCGAAACACTGTGTATTGAGCAGGGAGTGGTGCTTTCTTTCAGGTTTGCCGAGCGGAAGGTGCGACGTGCTCCTCGTGTGCTTCGGATGGCAGTCGTGAGTCAGTCAAGTGTCAAGTTCGGCAAGAAGCGTGTGCTCCTCGTTGGAGCAACCGCCTTCATGATTATTATCGCCGAAGTCGCAACTTCTAAGTTCGTATTGTTGTCCCTCACGCGGACGTGCGACTAGTTGTAGGAGGTGACAGCGTTGTGAATAGCTATACTGGCTCTCAACGTCTGCTCAGCACAAATCCATGAGCGACTCTGACTCACGACTGCTCCCTGGGTGAGATGACCACTGTCTCTAGGTGGGATCACCCCTGCTCTCGGGTGGGTTCACGGCTGCCCCTGGTGAGATGACCACCGTCCCTGGGTTGGATCATCCCTGCCTCTCGGGTTCACGACTGCCCCTGGAGCTCAACTGATGAGGGGTGAATTCCCCGAAACACTGTGTATTGAGCAGGGAGTGGTGCTTTCTTTCAGGTTTGCCGAGCGGAAGGTGCGACGTGCTCCTCGTGTGCTTCGGATGGCAGTCGTGAGTCAGTCAAGTGTCAAATTCGGCAAGAAGCGTGTGCTCTTCGTTGGAGCAACCACCTTCATGACTATTATCGCCGAAGTCGCAACTTCTAAGTTCGTATTGTTGTCCCTCACCCGGACGTGCGACTAGTTGTAGGAGGTGACAGCGTTGTGAATAGCTATACTGGCTTTCAACGTCTGCTCAGCACAAATCCATGAGCGACTCTGACTCACGCTGCTACCTGGGGCTTCACGAGGTGTTTGTCGCGCTGGAAACAAAGCGTCTCTGTAAGTTTGTATCCCTGGTGATGGTTTGGCCTGGAGAGCAGTATATAAGTAGTGCTTTTCAGGCACAATCTTCCTCAGCCTACTCAAGCTCAACTGATGAGGGGTGAATTCCCCGAAACACTGTGTATTGAGCAGGGAGTGGTGCTTTCTTTCAGGTTTGCCGAGCAGAAGGTGCGACGTGCTCCTCGTGTGCGTCGTATGGCAGTCGTGAGTCAGTCAAGTGTCAAGTTCGGCAAGAAGCGTGTGCTCCTCGTTGGAGCAACCGCCTTCATGACTATTATCGCCGAAGTCGCAACTTCTAAGTTCGTATTGTTGTCCCTCACGCGGACGTGCGACTAGTTGTAGGAGGTGACAGCGTTGTGAATAGCTATACTGGCTCTCAACGTCTGCTCAGCACAAATCCATGAGCGACTCTGACTCACGCTGCTATCTGGGGCTTCACGAGGTGGTTGTCGCGCTGGAAACAAAGCGTCTCTGTAAGTTTGTATCCCTGGTGATGGTTTGGCCTGGAGAGCAGTATATAAGTAGTGCTTTTCAGGCACAATCTTCCTCAGCCTACTCAAGCTCAACTGATGAGGGGTGAATTCCCCGAAACACTGTGTATTGAGCAGGGAGTGGTGCTTTCTTTCAGGTTTGCCGAGCAGAAGGTGCGACGTGCTCCTCGTGTGCGTCGTATGGCAGTCGTGAGTCAGTCAAGTGTCAAGTTCGGCAAGAAGCGTGTGCTCCTCGTTGGAGCAACCGCCTTCATGACTATTATCGCCGAAGTCGCAACTTCTAAGTTCGTATTGTTGTCCCTCACGCGGACGTGCGACTAGTTGTAGGAGGTGACAGCGTTGTGAATAGCTATACTGGCTCTCAACGTCTGCTCAGCACAAATCCATGAGCGACTCTGACTCACGCTGCTATCTGGGGCTTCACGAGGTGTTTGTCGCGCTGGAAACAAAGCGTCTCTGTAAGTTTGTATCCCTGGTGATGGTTTGGCCTGGAGAGCAGTATATAAGTAGTGTTTTTCAGCCACAATCTTCCTCAGCCTACTCAAGCTCAACTGATGAGGGGTGAATTCCCCGAAACACTGTGTATTGTAAGTTCGTAAAATTTAAAAAAATAATAATAAACGGTATTACGCAGCTGTGTTAGCAGTACATGCACAGTGCGGCTGCCAGGCATCTCTGTCAGATGCCAACTGGCAATTCTCATGCAGAGACATACCAGTCCACGAAACGATATTGTCAGCAAAGGAAATCTTCGGACGACCACGCTTTCTCTTACCATCAACGACACCAAACATCACGTCCTGTACAAGCTCGCAGCCAGATGGGCGGCATGTGTGCCCGAAATAGGTCAGTTTGCGTATCTTGACCCTGGCTAGCAGCTGTCTCTGTACTCCCAACTCCACCAGAATACTGTCATTTGTGCGCTTCTCCATCCAGGATACTCTGAGCAGACGTCGGTACTCATCGCCTTGCTCTGTCTCTAAAATGGCGTATGGGTGTTCCGAGGCTTGTAATATTTTGCTCAAGCCGCGGTTGGCATTGGTGCATGTCGGTACTAGTAAATGCCAGCCACTGCTGCCTAGTACAACAGGGTTTGTATGATGTAGAATGCGCTCTGTGTATCTACAATCGAGTGGCCTACTTGTGTGTAGGATAGCTGTAACTACACCAACAAGTGCACTAGTATTGTACACTGTTCTGCTACAGTGTATCATACTCAGTCGTGTCACTTCTCCCACGTGTACTGCATTGTTTTTAAAATTCATTGTACACCTCTTGCCCAGCTCTTCTAAGGCCACACAGAATTAGTAGACGGTTTGTTGTTTTGGGCCACTACACTCGGCTGGTGTAAGGTTGGTCTGCTTCACTCTTCCTTCTCTTCGACGTGTCCAGCTCCTCCAGCTCCTCGACATTCTATAATTATTACTACAGTTCTAGTAGCTATATTTCATGTACAGTACTACAGTAGAGTCAGGCGCCGAAGAACGTGTTGCCCAAGAATGTGCAGCCTGAAATGCTAAGAACGCCACCGCCTCCAGTTAAGAATGGCGGTGTTGGTTTTCCGGCAGCTTTCGGGATACTACATAATGATCCACTTAATGATTGTTTCTAAGAACATGCTATAAGAGCGCAGCCGGATTGCTGAAAAATAAGAACACCCCAGGCTAACCTCTTGGACACAACGTTCTTGGACACTCGACTCTACTGTAGTATGGAAGAACGGCTTCGGCAGGGATGTTACATTTTAGAAATCCATGCATGCCAAAGGTGGAGTGCAATGACATGCATTTGGAACCGTGATCACTACAATCCTGCGCTAAATTCTAAGATTTAGAACTATAAGTGATGTTGCCTACCCAAGAACGTCGTTCCGAGGGCCTAGGTCGGGGACGTTCTTGGAAGAAGATCATACTGGATTGTAGATAAATTAATATTATGACCCACATGTGTGTGATAACAAAAGCTGCGGTACAGTGCGGAGAAACTAGTATAACATACTAATATCACCAGTAGGTTTTCTAAACTTCTTGGCCTATACTGGAGAATATTCCAGTGAGTGAATCCAGACCAAGGGCTATGGAATGGACTAGCGAGAGCTGACAATAGCCGGACAGACCCATGCGTCCTTTTTTGAACCGAACAACAATTATCTTTGGCATTAAACATGCAGTTGGGGAAGCCATGCAGTCCTGGGACAAATATCCAAATGCATTCTTGTCTCCAGATCAACCAACGGTTGTTATCATACTTGACAATTTCCAACTCTACGACCGCCATGCCAACTCAAGCAAAAAGAAACCAGGGAAGACGGAGATTTCTATTTGTGCAGCCATTCAGGGAGGAGCAAGAAGCCTCTTCTAACATTACAGGATTTGACTGTGCATGCACTTCCCCAAAGTGTACTTATCACATACCACGTGACCTCTTAGGCTGTTTGCAGTGAGATATACTTGCATGTGCAGGCCCTTGCCGCACATTCACACTCCAGTACAAACCATAATAATATGCAAATATGTAATGCACATAATGTGACATTTTACGCTTGAAAGCAGATCCGCATTCGAACTTTTTGGAACACTAATTTTGAATGCTGACATTTTCATTGCCTTCAGGTTGCAACAGCATATTCCAAGAGGGCACAATAGCCCAACCTAACATCTTCCAGTGAACACCATCGGCCATGGCAGTACAGACCCTCTGACATCACTCACACCACCCACATAGAAGAGAAGCAATGTTGATACTTGATAGTTAACACGTTACAAATACTACTGACAGTACATAATAGGCAGTACACCAGGTTCAGGATGCATTGATCCATTCTTCTGATTCAACTACCTTAGCTGCTCATTTGATCTATGGCTACAAGGCCGTCTCAGCCGCCCCACTTTTTCGGCGTTTTTTATTTTATTTATTTTTTTGCTCCGGTCGCTGAATGTCTCAGAAGCTTGTAAACTTTTGTGCCCTATTATCGCACTTTCTGACCGTATATCATCTTGTTGCAGTCGTGGATAGTTACTGCATAACTCGGTCTCATGTGTTTCTTCTCTTTTTTTTCATTTATTACTGCTTCATTATGCGAGTCTAATATATTTGTAGCACCCTGCAACAAGCGCGATGATCTCAACTCAGAGCAAACGTGGCAAATCCTTGTCCATGATCGTGGTTTGTTGCAAAAACAAAAAAAGTCTTTCATTGCAGTTGCACTGAATGGCAACAAACGCCTGGAAATACTTGCAATTGGCTTCAATTATTGAAAATTTTTTCCCGTGGAGGGTAATGTTTGTCCCCGATCGTAGCGTCTTCTTGGTTTGTTGCAGAATCAAAAAGTCTTTCATTGTAGTTAATAGCTACACTGAAATGGCACCAAATGCCCGGAAATTCTTGCAGTTGGCTTCAATTTTTGACCCCCTCCGGACCACCCCCCCCCCCCCCCCTCCCATGGCCGTCCTACCTCCAAAGTCGGTGCGACGGGCCTGGGCGATGCATGCTGTCATCAGGGAGTCACATCATTGCGAAAGACTGTTGACGGAAAGATCATTGAGCGTGTGTAGTCACAATGCTATCAGAGAAATACGTTTGGCAAAGATAGGAATACTGTGGACAAAATTGTACACAATAACCTGCCTTGAAGCAAATCTCAGAAAGAATGCGCTGTGCAGATGCATGTCAGCCGCTTCAGATTCAGTCACTTCGTGAGATCCAATAATCATCCAACTGTACTGTTCAGCCTTCTGTGATCCACAGAGACAGACAATCTGTTCCGTCCTTCCACATCAGAAACAGAGACTGCAGGCAATGAAAGTCATCGTTGGGCCAACATGACCAGCTTTCAGGCATGGGTTCTCAGAGACCTTCACTCATGATAATGGCATTCACCCTTGGCTACAATCCTGCAAAAACACGTGAAAAGATTGCATCAAAACAAACTGAATGTTATAAAGAAGCAATTTAGGAAAAAAAGCCTATCGTATTTGTAGTACAGTGAAGCTAAGATACAACACCCAGGAGGCAGGCTATCTTGCTAATATTCTATGGATTAGCATGCCACCATCACTGCTGCGTCTAGGCACAGCGCCTGCTCATTACTTGTCAGTTTGTCCTAGTCTCCGTACCATTGTCTTTCCTTATTCTTTTCGAGCTGGTTATGTGAACATAGAAAGAAAAATGCCTGGTCATGGCACACCGGGTATAAAAATCATGTAACCAGCATAACGTTTCCACCAGTATTGATAATCTATCGTAACGTTATTATCAAAACTACGTAACTACTAAGAATGTGCAACTACTAACATAAGGTACGATCGGCTTCAAAATCAATTAATGATTATGAGCAAGCACGCATATATTCCTACATGTGCCATGTAGATAGAGATTAGGCTGAGTAGGCATGGATCCACAGTTCATTGTTCAGCTTCAACTATCATAGTTGTGATGTGCAGGTTTTGATCTTTGGCTACGCATGATGGTATTAGTGAGCCCAGCGGCACACAAAACTGAGGTGATGAAACTTTCTGCCGTGGGCAGAGGGATCATCGAGTTGCCCACTCTTGGTTATGTTCTCATGCCATTATCAACTATCAGTGCACAAGTACTGCTACACCAACACTATGATTCATTGCAACAATATCACCAGGCACATGCATGCTACTGCACCCATTAAACCAAGAGTCGCAAATAGGAAAATCTTTCCTGTAAGCCACAGGTATAAGGTGCTTTGAGTCCATTTTTGGGGGAAGGTTGCATTGCACGATGCACAATACCACATAGAGCGAAACTCTTTTTTTCACATAGCGTGAAGGGTCTCTCGAGAAATGCAATGCACAATGCATAGCACATCGCAGAAAATCATGCATTGCACCTGCAGTCTAAAACTGCTTGCCAGCCAGAGCTCTTGAGTCACATACACCAGCAGGCAGGAAGTGATGCCCATCACTTGTCACCCAACCTAAAAGTGGAGCTGGACTCAATTTCCCGAAATACGACCTGTGATGGAGCTGCAACAACCAGCGATGCAAGTTTGCAGTCCAATTATTTGAAACTGGCCCGTTATGTTGCTGAGAAGGTACTCAAGTCAACATTTGAGAAAATACCTTTCGAAAAAATGTTCGGTACAAACCTGGCCGAATATTGTTTAAACTTTACGGTACTGTGTGAAGAAAACAACTATTTTATTGCATAGACTAAGGTGCTATCCAGCATTATAGATAATTTTCACGAAACGAAAGAAGGACCCTCCTCCCCACAATCCCCCCCCCCCCTTGATTGATATCGATCACATCAACATGTTTTCGAAACAAAACTCCCCTTGACCCAACCACCAATAAACAAAACTTGTTCTCTTCCTTGTCAGGGACCGTCCGGGGTTACCAATAGTTGTTGGAAAACGAAAATTTTGAGTACTTTTCATCCCCCACCCACCCACCCACCTTTTCTGCAGGTAAAACAAATGCAAATAAAATATTTACACAAAAGAGAAAGACCAAGGAACTACACGTTACGCTATAATGGCAACTAACAGCACCAGTTACATGACAATCAGCTCATGCAATAACATTGCACGACACTGCCCGACGGTACTGACGTTCTACAACTAACTGCCTAACTGCTCTAGCACATGTTGGATGCGCACTCAAACAGCCTTCAAACTTTGAAGGTTCTAAGTTATAGAAATAACATAAGGAGGGGAAGTTGGTTCCTCCAACGAGGAGCACACGCTTGAGCAGCGAGTGGTGCTTTCTTTCAGGTTTGCCGAGCGGAAGGTGCAACGTGCTCCTTGTGTGCTTCGGATGGCAGTCGTGAGTCAGTCAAGTGTCAAGTTCGGCAAGAAACGTGTGCTCCTCTTTGGAGCAACCAACTTCATGACAATTACTGCCAAAGTCGCAAGTTCTAAGTTCATAAGGAGGGGAAGGTGAGCTGAATGTCTCAGCTGTTAAAGACGTTGGCGGATGTTCATGCATGTCGAAGACGATACTGGCAAGACCATTGGACAATACGGTCAACCACGATTCAAGAACGCAAAGCAACATTCCACTGTGGAATGTTGCCACCAATCAGCTCACACCGACTGTCTTTGCCTCTCTAGACTTCCAACTTCTTAACCAGGGGCTTCGGAAGTGGAAATTCAGAGCCCAAATCAGTGCACTTTATTGATTCACATGATACTATGGGCAAAGAGTGGTATGGTCAATGCCGTAGTGACCGTACCGTGTCCGACACCCCTGTTAACTACAAGGCCGGGGACTGGCGCTGACCGTGACATTCCTGCTATCAACCCCAATGCCGCAGTGGGATACCGTGTGGTGCCTGGCAGAGCGCCTACTCTGGGCACCATGGCCAGCAATCGAGGACATCTGAGAGTTGTAATTTTTGTACTCCTCCGAGGTGTGATTTTCGGCGTGCTGGGCCATGCACAAGGAAGCCATCTGCAAAAAAACTGAAGAAAATGGTTGTTGATTGATCCTTTGTTGTAAGCTTTGTTTCTAGTCAAAGCTATAGTTGCTGTTTGGAGCAGAAACGCTCAATGAAATTGACTATTTTCTACATGTACTCATGCTGTACTCATGTACTCAGGCATGCAGTCGCACTAGTATTTTAGCTCTTTTTCTGGAATGGATGCTGCTCTGCGACCCTTGGTGAACATTTCCTGCGCTTGTGGAGCAGCTGAAAAGGGCCACTGGTGTGTCTGGTTCCTGGTTTGAAAGTTGAGAGTCGACTTTTGTGTCTTGAAAAAGGAGTAGAGAGCGATAAAGGTACGTCTGTAGCTTTTTTTGAGTGCTCCTCGTACATTTTTGATCGTGATAGAAAATTCTCAGAACAAAGTCAGACCAAAGCCAGTGCGAAGATGGACGTACAGTTTTTTTGTGGATCTTTTAGTTGCTTCATCTCGTATCTATGTCAGTATTGTGGAGAGGGTGATTTTCTTACTCTAAGGCTTCGTTCGGCTCGACATTGCTTCGTCCTCATTGAAAAGTGATCCTGAAAAAAGGTCGATTCGCAAAATTATGTTGATTTTTAATGTACGTGATGACATGGGATTGCTGGCAATGCTACACTTCCACGATTGGCCAAAAACATGGGTTGGCTCCAACAAGGCCCTGCTTCCTTGTGTTTGTGTAATATTAATAAACCTAGTTGCCTGATGATCATAGTAATACGTGAAACTGAGAGTTGTGACAAAGCTTCCATTCTCTCTTGTGTATTGATAGTCCTTTAAGCTTATAGAGAGTGTTGGAGCACATTTTGGGATGGTGAGAACTCCGAAACTCAAAGCTCAAAATCTTGCTGGTTCCGTCATACCACATGTGGTCAAAGTCGTGCAAGCACATTCACGCGGGTTACCATGAAGGCACTTGAAGCTGAGACCCAGTTCACACGGCGCTGGGCAAACTTTGCAGGTGCCTGTGTATCCATAGTGACCCCCAGGTTAATGCGAGGGAAATTTATTTTTTGAATGAATTTTACCGTTTTTATGCGAGAGAGCTTGAAAGCTCAGGGGCCTAGGTCATTAAAGTAAGTAAATTATCGTATCCGTTCCCGAAGGGAACTCACGACGGCCGCTAACACCCGATAAACCCTAGCGGCAGATGCAGCGCCTAACGGTGGGGTGAGTGGGCAAGTCTCACAACCACTGGCACAAGTGCCGAAAACGACCCCATTAGCTGCATCCATCAGGTCATTATACAGAATAATGTTCTTCAAACTGATGGAAATGTGTTTTTGTGCAATAGCCGATGATCGTATTGCAAAAACATCAAGCGAGGGCTCTGAGCTTTCAAGTTATCTCGTTGAGATGTGAACAAAATCTCGAGAAAGTGGTAATGGACAAAGAAATAACTATGACGGAAATGGAATGTGAAGAACAATAATATCAACTATGAGAAATGTTAGGAGCAAAGAGACATGAGCGTTGCGAGAAAGCTAGTTCGATGCATTTTTATATAAAATTTTCTCATCGTTCCTACTATTGTCCTTCACATTACATTTTCATCATAGTTATGTCTTTGTCCATCACCACTTTTTCTAGAATTTGTTCTTGACATTCCAATAAAACCTCCGTGAAATGACATTTCTTTTTTCATTTCTCCTATTTTCCGTTGCCGTTGTAGTTAACGCTAGCTTGGGTGATGCGTATAACTACTACATTAGAAGCACTGGACACATAATACCTGTACTGCATGTAAGTAGATTACTTTTGTGACATCCGTGCGTTGTGTGTGTGTGTGTGTGTGTTTTTCTTCTTCCTCAGTTATATTATTTTTTTCTCTATTTTTCTCATCATAAAAATAATAGTAATGAAAAATATCCATTGTGCACTCATAACCATGTATAAACAATTAAAATGAAACAATTCCAGAACGTTCTGGAATTGTTTCATTTTAATATACATGGTTATGAGTGCACAATTGATATTTTTCATTGCTATTTTACGACTGTTGTCTCCTCGTCGGTTATTTTTCTCATCATCTTCCTATTTTCCGCGAGGTCGCGGTATTTTTATTTTTACCCCGGTAGTATATTAGCTACCTCCTCCCGTGCAATCTACAACCTTTCCCAAGCCGGCCTGCGTGAATCCCGTACTCACCTTTCGTTCCGTTGGCATGAGTACGTACTTGCACGCCCATATGTGCCATAGTCACCCAGCCTCTTTCTCTTGCATTCTCTCTCACTCGATCTCTCTCTCTCTTCCATAATGTAGTCGTTGTAGTTTGTCTTTCTCTCCGTCTATAATACATGTCTTTCCACCTAACCATTCCTGGGTTCGTTGTGTTTGGAATAAGGATCCCCTATCGTTACTCAACAGTTTTATTTCTCAAAAATTGTTCAAGTGATGTTTTTGGTTTATTGTGGCGAGGTTGTTGCCCTTTCTGCCTGCCATGCGTTTCTATCACCCTTTTCTCTTTATTCTCACATTGTTGCTGATACACACATGCAAGACTTATTCGTCATACCCCTGCTTTTGCGCACACTTTCGTGAGAAATCACACCTTGATATTTGAGCGCTGTCTTTGTGTCCTCCTTGCCTTGCTGCCTTTATAATTGCATTTGCTCTGATTGGTTCTTCAGTACAACGTTGATTCCTCATGGGCCCTACTTCGAATCATCTTTTTTTTCATCTCTTTTCTTCTCACGTGTGTTTCTCCCTTTCCTTTTTACGTTTGTTTACGCAACGTCCCCATTGCTTGAATTCGCAAACCGAACAGATTGCAATCATATTGTCGTGTCGTCCCAGAGTATTTAAAAAGGGTTTTGAAGGGAAATGTACCTGAGTTAATGCAATACGCAATGCTCTTGATGTGTACTCACTTAATAACTTGCACATGATGAAAGCAGTGGACAAATAGTTCTTCTCTTCATTTGTCTCCATGTTGAAAGCCAGGGGAGCAGTTGAAACTGGATCCAGCAACCAGATGGAACGATCAGTGATTGGCATGTTGGCGAGGATGACTCTCTGGATGGGTAGAAACTCGTCCAACGTCATCAGTCTTGTGCCTTTGTCCTCACACGCCATGCTAGCCCGATCAACGGTTGTCTCGTGATTGCTGTAATACCATCGATTTCCACCAACTGTTAGAGATTCTGGAATATGGACACAAGAGAGCACAAATAACTAAGGAATGGCCAAAACGAAGTGGTGAAACAATAACACCGAATATTCGAGGACTCACTCAGTTATTTCAAAAATAATCGGAATCGGAATAAATCACAGCACTCGTTCATCCATGGTACATGCATTTACCACAGACATCTGTAGTTTCAAAGCAGCCATTGCTAACCTTCATGAGTTCAGTCTCGGGCTGAGAACTTCGGTATCCTGCTGAATAAATAACCGCACAGGCAGGTCAAGAGCCAGCTCTGTCTCGTTGCGATTGATGAAGAAGATATAGCTATTGAAGTCGAGCCTGATATAACAACTATCAGATCTCGGGAGAGAAGAGTCGTAAAAATGGTGCGGATTGATGCGAGTGATCTAAGTGTTGTTCGACCTGCCACGTAGAGATTTTTTGGTGTGAACTTGGCATATTTCGGACGCTGCTCGATTGACGGTCAGTGCAGGCTCTTTGAACCACTGCCACGTCTCTTTGATTCAAGGCTAATGACACTGCGCGATCTGAAGGTTTCCAGTCTGGGAGCTGTTGGGGGGGGGGGGGGGATTATCCCTGTAGCATAAATGAGGCTGGACTATTCCATCCGAAAATCTAAAATATCTCCAAGCACAACCACCGGCAAGGAGTAACACACCTTCCCTGACTACAGGACTGTACAGACGACTGGTACGCGTGTAGTGCATGACAAGACCTTGTCTTGTCTAGTCTCTGGAATCGAGTTTTGCAGATCTACAACACGACTAGGGAATTAGGTAGCACGGCAGTGCGGGAGTAGTAATTTTCCTTGTGTAATGAGTATGTTGACTACAGCTAGCATGCACCCAGAGGCTATGCGCCAGCAGCGTACATAAAAAGTCCAACTCGGAAATGGCTAAAGATGGGATAACCTCAAGACCTTCAAAGCTCGGAAATTTGGCCATGTCCGGTGATGTTTGGTCCTTACAGACATTGACTCTTAAAACAATGAGAGTTTCCCAAAAACTGCCTACCCATTTCAATCTGTTGTCGCTGCGAATAAGCAGGTTCAGCCTGCCCATCAATTTTAAACGGATTGTTTTTGTTACGTTTCAAGTCATAGGCCTGGGCGAGTGCTAGTATGATGGGAGGTTTTCCAGGTGTCAGAGCACTGCTACCAGAACGCCTTAGCTCTTCAGTGGAAGAGCCTACACGGTGAGACATCGCAGTCTGTCATGCAGCTGCTGACTCCACAAATCACCAGAGAAACCCGCCTTCAGCAGCAGGACGGACTCAGTGTTCCAGTTGCAAGAACGAACGCTGGCAAGTCGAAGTATGCCATCTGTGCTGCGCTGATTAGTCCGCAAATGATGAAACAGTTCTGTTCGCAGATTGAGAGCCTTAATTAAGCGCTACAGGTAAATGGTACAGATTTCCTGGAGACGTCCACTCCTGTGCAACGCTGGAGACATTCAAAGCTGCAGCCCTACCTTATACAATCAGTCATTGACTGTGCATGCTCTAATCCTTGCTCAATACCTGCAACAGTAGCTAATTGCCATGTTTGACGCTGGATCCGGTTTATTCATCTCCAGCCGACTATCATTTCCAGTGCATATAGACTTTTTTCTCTCTCTTTTTCTTCCCTCTTCGCTACCTTGTTATACGGACGAAATTCCAGTTTGAATTTTGCGAAATGAAACAAAGCTAAAAGAATACTAAAGTGTCTGCAGCTGTTTAGTGTCTACAGCTGTACAGTGTCTACAGCTGTACAGTGTCTACAGCTGTACAGTGTCTACAGCTGTACAGTGTCTACAGCTGTACAGTGTCTACAGCTGTACAGTGTCTACAGCTGTACAGTGTCTACAGCTGTACAGTGTGTTTAAACTAGTGCAGTAGTTTTCATTTCCCCACCTCTCTCTTTCTCCCCTCCTCATGGTTTTACTGCATTATGGCACGCTTTGTCTGCGCAGACGCCGAGACCTTTAAGGTCGGCAGAGCAGCCTGGCCCTGCCACCACTTCTCTCACATATTCAGGAATATAGTGGACTTTTGTATACAGAACAGAACAACAAGGACAATCAAGGCTTGTTCGGGTGGACTTTCGTATAAAAAAAGTCGAAACTCACTCATTGCCCTACAGTTAGGTAGGTTGTTGTAGCGTGAAACCCGTACAAGAACGGGTGGGTTGTGGTATCGGCCGCCAGCACAAGGAGGGCTGGTACAGCTTTCGAACGCCGGCCAAAGGCATTTGAATGTACCCGTCTTGATTTCCACATTTTGGAATTCCTGTAAAGGCTCGAGAGCTGCAAGATAGAAAGAAGGGGCACAACACATTTGAGAACGAAGGACGAGTATATCCTTTCAAGGTACAGTCAAATTCGCTAATAACGACTGCGGAAAAAATGGTTATATTTGCAGTCAAATTATTCACGAGGTTTTGCATTCCGAAATTCGGCAAAAAGATTCGGCACGCGGGAGTGAGGTCGAAAATGCACACGAAGATTCGGCATGATTGTTCGGAAAAAGCTCACTTTGCCGAACATATTTTTCGGATGAATTTTCTTGTTGAAGAGCGCTATAGCTATGCTAGCGCGTGATTTATTCAAAGATGTTTCTTATCTCGGCATGGCTTCGCAGGCGTCTTTGGCGACATCAGCATCGTCAGCTACCTCTGATTGCTCCTCTCCACTGCCTGTCTACTCTCTTTTGCCTGGAGTGTCCTCACCGTCATCTGTGTGGCTGAAAAGACTATGGCGATACGCATAAAATTTGACTTGGCCATGGAGTTGGTTTTTCTGAGGCGACTGAGGAGGCAGGTTTGGCCCTCGACTGTTTGGGCGATCAAAATTCGTCGGAATCAGCAAGAAAAGGAGCACGGGACAAAACGTTGCTGATGCTGGGGCTCACGAAATGAAAACACATCATTTTCGACTTGCAAAACAAACGTTGGTGCGAAAATTCGACATTTTGATGTTCGACAAATGCCCGAAAAACGCCGAGCCGAAATTCGGAATGCAAAACCTCACTATTATTAACGGCAATTCGCGAATAACGACAGACTTTCCATGCCCAGAGCAAAGTCTCATCTAACTGTACTACATATAATGAGACTTCGGGTGTAAGGACACTTCGCGGATAAGGATACTTTTCTGATGCCCTGCCGAGTGTCGTTATACGCAAAGTTGATTGTATAGCTGGATTCCTTAAGGCACGTACAATCAGACCTCGCTTAACCGCACACATCTGTTTTCCACAAAACATATCCGGTTAGGCGAGGGAACCGTATAACTGAACACACATACTGTATATGCATGGGACATGTCAAAAGCAGTGACATCGTACATACACGTAGACGGGTCCTATGCAGTACAACTAGCGTGCACAGTATGTAAAACAAGCGAGAAAAATGACAAGTGCATGCAACTGAGTGCTGTCCGCATGCATCCAGCAGGTCAAAAACCTCATTTGCTCGTACAACTCCCTGACTATAGCTTCTGCAAGCCACATGCAACAGGATACGACAAAGCTTTTTGTGCACATTTTGGCCGGTTTGTGCACAAAATCATGCACCGGTATGCGGATCGCGAGGTCCGGTTATGTTGTATGCATAACATATGCTGCACATCGGTAACCAGCGATTTTCTTCCGGATGGCGGGGGATCCAGATAAACGAGGACCGGATAAGCGAGGTCTGACTGGGCTTGTCTACTCGTTTTCAAATTTCAAGTTTGTGCAGCGCATATAGATTATTGTACAAATTTTCGTGACGATATTGACCTTTCTTCGATTTCCAAGAGTGAGGTCTCATTGGAACGAGCATTACAACGGTGTGTCGTTTGATATGGCGTAGTGAGGAATGACTGAGTGCCGAAGAGCGAAACACGATACGCGTGGCAAGCACGGCAGCGCTCAAACGGGGCTTCCCAGTCGACTCATAGTTGCATGACGCATGCGTACTGGGAACCAAATAAAAAACAATCGCCTGAGCTTCAGGAATTCACACCTCCCCGCCCCCCCCCCCCCCCCCACCCTCCAACCCTCCAAAGTCCATCAAAAAGGAGTACGCTTCAGGAATTTGCAAGACTTTGAATCACCATTCTACAGGGAGTAAAACTTCAGAACAGACGAATTTGTGGGTGTGGTTACAGTGTGTCGCTTAGGGTCAATGGGGCAGCTCTCGACAGACATGGAGGATAATATGTTGCTCCCAGTGGGAATAATTGGTAAAAAAGGAGGTCAAAGGAGAGAATGTGTAGAACATAAAGGACCAAGACACTATAAGTTACCCTATAATGTCCACTACCACCACCAGTTAATAAACCAGCAGCTCATGCGATAACCCTGCATAGAGCTCTAGAGTTCCATTTGGGAGCGGACACGATAATTTACTTTTTCCTTCACATTCTCTTCTACTGAAATACTTATCTGCAAATGGCCATGCCGGACTGTGGACTTGATCAGCTAATTTATCACTATAATCACCCTCTCCCTCCCTGCTATCACATGAGCATGTTCCCAAGTCGCCGAGTTACGCCAGCAAGAGCTTACGTGCCGAAGGACAAGAAGCGTAGTTTTCACGATATCCGCCGTTGCAAACAGGCAATTCCTTGTAGTCATCGTCCGGTCTTGCACAACGGAACCCGTTGTTATTTGAACAGTTCCATGCCGAGTCTGGCGAGCACCGAACGATACCATCACTCTTGTCATCGTTCCATCCAGGAGCCCTGATCCTTGGCTCACACTCTGTGGATCAAAGTGAAAAGAAAGAAAGAGGAATGTCTCATCTATAACATAGTGCACGTGCATGACCGTATTTCCGGAAAAAGACGCCGCACTAGAAATTCAAATAAAAAAGGGGTTTGTCAACTGACAGCTGCTCTATTTAGCTGCAATTCACTCTTGACGCATGCGCTGGATGAAAATTCTCTTATTAGTGATGTCTAAAATTGTTGACATTTCGGGCCAGTCACCCATCGTCAGAACAATTAACAAGGGGCGAACCCGGCCTTTTCAACCAAAAGAAAAATCTTACACTGAAATGGTGAAATTGACGATGTTAAATGTGGTATACGTTTTCTGTATTTTCTCTGGAAAATATGGCACACAATGCATGTACATTACAAGGTGCATGTGTGGAGGATGTTCCTGTCGTATATTTCCATTTTAGGCTAAGCAAAAACGATGATTGTTTCTCGTCAGCGCCCACCCCGAATTTTCGCCCTCTCAGCCAATTTTTTAGTGATGGTAAATGTGCTGTATGTACTATGACCTATGCCTATACAGCCTCTAATCAATGTTGCTATAGATATTGGAAGGCCAAGTCAGCAGGTTGAATCAAACAGGTAGCCTTTGTAGGTGCTATGGGCTTGACAAGTGAAAGAGATTATCAGCTGCCTGATTCTCTTTGTTGTCCTACGTTGGTTGTTTCACTTTTCCATATTTTTGAATCCTCAAAGTTATCTGGCAGTCTAGGGGTTTCGAACACCTACCATACAACCACACATGCAAAATAGGTTATTTGAGGCTCACGATTCATCTGCATCACATGGATCTATCTCACTCCGCGAAAAATTGGCTTCAACGGCAAAAGAAAAATGAACGCATGTCTAGGGGTTTCGAACACCTACCATACAACCACACATTCAAAATAAAATAAAAAATGAACCTCTGATCCGCGCCCGGATTTCTCAGGAAAACCTGATGATAAAAAATCATTATAATTACACACGGCCTTTAATATGTTCGCTACATATTTTTACCTTTTCAACATGATCAACTAATGAATGTCAACAAGAGTGCATAACCCTAAACGTTTGAAAGTCTGAGGTCGGAGTTGTGGATGTCCTGCACGGCTTGCTGCATTCATAAGGTTGGGAAATTACAATCAACCTGACGGGATTTCAGTTGTCCAACAGTTTATTAAAATGTATAGTAAAGAAGAAAAGGACCAAGGAACTACAAGTTACACTATAATGTCCACTAACTACACCAGTTACTAAACAATCAGCTCATGCGACAACATTGCACGACACTTTTGTTCCTTGGTCCTTTTTCTTTTCTATAAATTAATCCTTGGCTCTTTAACCGAGTTTATTAAAATGGTCGACTATTTCAGGTGCAATTCGAAACGTTCAACAGCACTGACTGTGTGTGACGCATCATGTACAAAAAGAGTCTACGAGGATCCAGGAAAGCCGATTTTGAAACAGAGAAACCGCTGCAGATCAATACTGACGCAATGGCGTACAGTTTGTGGCTATGTGGTGAAGGCAGCGTGCCTCTCTAGACCCCATATACAGAGTTGCATACTCTTGGGGTTATGTACTCTTGACACATACAGACACACAGAATGAGAGAGAGAGAGAGACACAAACACACACACACACACACACACACAACACGGACACACACACACACGCAGAACACGAACACACACACACACACAAACACAGAACGCGGACACACACACACACACAGACAGAAATTAGCACAGACACATACACATACACACAATCGCACACAGATATACACAAATAAGTTTACACACGTTCACACACATGTGCGCACACACACATACACACACATACACACATACATACACACTCTCTCTCTCTCTCTCACACACACACACACACACACACACAAACATATCTACCCCCTACCCCCCCCCCCCACACACAAACAAACACACACACAGACGCACATAATATACACATACATACATACAAGCACACACACGCACACACACACATACACACAAACACACACTCTCTCTCATTCACACACACACACGCACACACACACACACACTAACACTCACACACACACATACACACGCACCCACTCGCCTCTCTCTCTCTCTCCCTCTCTCACACACACGCACACTCATACACACACACACACACACACGCACACACACACACACACACGCACACACACACACACACACACACACACACGCGGTGAAGTAAAATAAAAGTCAACAACAACACACGCACACACATAACCACACGTGCACTCACACACACAAACACACACACACGAACACACACACATGAACACACACACACGAACTCACACACGAACTCACACACACGAACACACACAAACACACGCAAACACACACGAACACACACACACACAGAGACTTACTCTGATGTTGATACCAGTATTCGTCTTCTCGAAGTTTGTAGACGTGGCTATCTTGATTATTAGGGACAATCACGTACTCTAAATACAGCAAAACCATACGGAGAAGTACTGTTGTTGCAGCTGTTATCCCAGGGCCGGAGGCGGCTTCCGCAGAGTGCTGCGGCCGAAGGGCCATCCTTAAGGGGGTGTGGGGATCCTCCCCGAAAAAAATTTAGACGGCAAATCCTGCACTCTGGGAGACTCCCTGTGCAAAATCATACATGAAAACTTTTCTCCCCCGGTTTTGGACGTTCCACGGCCACGTGGACCGACTTTTTGGGAAGGGTTTTTTGTTTTTTTGTTTTTTGGTACGGCCATGGCTGTACCGGCCGTACCAGTGGCGCCGGCCCTGTATCCATGCCTACTAATATAAAGAGCTAGCTACTTAGTATGAACTAAAGAAAACAAAGAGGAACTAAGAGCTACAATGGACTCGGATGAAGAGCCAAGGATTAATTTATACAAAAGAGGAAGGACCAAAGGACTACAAGCTATGCTATACTGTCCACTAACACCGCCATTTACTAAACAATCAGCTCGTGCGATAACATTGCACGACACCAGTACCGTCAGTCAGTGTCGTGCAACGTTATCACGTGAGCTGATTGTAAAGTAGCTGGTGGTTTTAGTGGATATCATAGCGTAACTTGTAGTTCCTTGGTCCGTTTTTTTCTTATAAATAAATCCTTGACTCTCCACCCGAGTCTAAAAGAAAACAAATTACTTTTTTGGGAATGTCACTTCAAACACCAGTATTAAAAATATGTATAGACATCTTTTTTTATAAAAATTAATAATTTGCACGCAGACAATTACTTTATTACTTTGTTGCTTTAATAGCAGAAAAAAAGAAAAAAGAAACGCTATTCACAATGGGGTGCTCGACCCATGAGGGGCGGTAAGTCATGATATTACCACTCACGACCTGGGCAGAAGGATGGTAAGAGAACTGGTTTGTGACTTTGTATTGACCTACCCTAGAACAGTTTAAATTTCATTCATGTAGGATTTGACTCACTGTAACAACCAGCAGTGTTCTGCCACACTCCCTTATATGGACGTGCTGGTATGATCTCGCGCAAGGGTTTTCTGTAGCCCTTCTTGCATGTAACGTGACCATTCTCATCGATGTAGTCAAAGCCTTCATACTTGCGAACCCCATGACTGGATACTGCACTCGCCGGAAAACGGGCTCCTGAGAAACACAAGTCACAGCAAAGAGGCAAATGTACAAGTTGCTGAGCACAAAGAGATGCGACTCACCTCCTTTTCTCAATTTTTATAACTTTCTTCGCACCTCACCCTTCTTACTTATCTGCTGCCTTTTTACTGGTGCTTCTGACAGCAATATTGAAGTAGTTTGATCAGCTAAACCCGACCTAGCAGTGAATTAAAAGTGGGAAGGCTTCCTGCAGTTTCATAAACAGTTAAGAGTAGAGCTCACATGCTCTCTTCCAGAGGAAGTATACCCTAAAATCAATTTTTCACCAGTTGTAGTCTTTGGGGTGCCGAGTCGAATGGTCTTGGTCCGAGGAAGTTGAGACGCTCCCTTCCTCTTTTAATCCGAATCAAACTCGCGCACTTCCACCGAAACTGGGTTAATGCGCCCTACTAAGTAGGGATTTGTATGGAAAAAGTCACTAAAAACGCCATTTTGTTCTTATAAAAGCATGGTTGACCGCGATTGGTCCATAATTATGTTGTAGTCTTTTGGCCGCTGAGTCGACTGGTTTTGGTCCAAAAAGGCTGCAATCCACGTTCGGCCCTTATTCCCAATCGAACAAGGTTGAGTTAGCGGTCACGTGCTCATTTACAGCCTGTTTGGACCCGTTTATGTCACTGGAGTTGAACCTTTGAACCAGGGACTCCCTCCTTTGAACCTTTGAGTTGAACCTTGATTTGAAAAGTGTAGCCTGCAGGCATGGTGACCAGGCGACTGGTGTATGCATGAGCACATGACCGCTTACTCAACCGTGTGCGATTGGGAATAAGGGCCGAACGCTGCATTGCATTCTTTTTGGACCAAAACCAGTCGACTCAGCGGCCAGAAGACTAAAACATATGGGCCAATCGCGGTCATCCGTGCTTTTATAAGAACGAAACGTTGTTTCGAGTGACTTTTTCCATGCAAATCCTTATCTAGTAGGGTGCAGTCACCCAGTTTCGGTGGAAGTGCGCGAGTTCGGTTGGAAACAAAGGAGGAAGGGGGCATCTCAGCGTCCTCGGACCAAGACCATTCGACTCCAGTATCGTCATCGACATGCATGAACATCCGCCAACGTCCTTCACAGCTGAGACTTTCAGCTCCTGCTTGGCTTGGTTGCGCTCACCTTCCCCTCCTCATGTTATTTCTATAACTTGGAACCTTCCAAGTTGGAAGGTTGTTGGAGTGCCCATCCAATATGTGCTAGAGCTGTTAGCCAGTTAGTTGTAGAACGTCAGTACCGTCGGTCATTGTCATGCAATGTTATCGCATGAGCTGATTTTTTAGTAACTGATGGTGTTGATGGACATTATAGCAAAACTTGTAGTTTCTTGGTCCATTTTTTAAATGAAGAAGATGCCAGACCGTTTTCTCGTGACTATCATTAGTGGAACATGGTCACATGGTAAGAATAACTCAGACAACCAGTTATATAGCTAGAATAACAATAACAAGTGGCAGCTCGCGGTTACAAATAGAGTCATTTACACTAGCTGTGTAAGCGTGTGCATTGCATGTCAAGAATGTTCTGGAATGTTTTCATTTTAATAATAATTGTTTTACACAAGAGAAATTGGAAGCTCCAAAACATATAATTGTTTTATACCCGAGTTATGAGTGCAGTATTAGTGTTTATCATTGCTATTTCACGAATATTGTGTTCTCATCCGTTACTGAAATGGTACCAGTTATGGTATGATGGAGAACGGAAAAGGACAAAATGTTACGAGTTATGACAAACTGTCCACCAACGTAACCAGATCTTATACAGCCAGCAAGTGCAACAAAATGGCACAAAACCGACAAAGAGTACTGAGACATTCGCTGACCTGACACTTAGCTCGAACACTTCTCCAAGGCGCAAACCAACAACCTACCAACTTGGAAGGCTCAGGTTCGGAAAGGTCCAAGAGGGGAAGGAAAGCGCAGCGAAGAAGAGCATGAGCTATGCACTTGCTGGCTGTATAATATCTGGTTACGTTGGTGGACAGTTTATCAGAACTCGTAACATGTTGTCCTTTTCCTTTCTTCATCATAACTGTATTGGCTCACCATCCCAGTTCAAAGTTATGGTATGGTATGGTATTATAATTCCCCAATAAAAAGAAAAAAAAGAAAAAAAGAAAAACAGAAAAAAACAGGTAATGTACAACTGTTGCTGAAAATCACGTTTTTTTGTAGAATTGAGATGAAACTGTCTTTTCGAAATAAGAAAGGAGACAGATCCTGGCTGATATCACTTTCCTATGTGCTCCCAACAGATCTCACTGTCAAGTGGTTCTTCCTTTCTTTTCTTTGTGAAGTTTTATAAGAGAACCAGTTGTGGTAGACCGTGTAGGCAAAAAGTTGATTTGAAGCATTTAAAAAATGATTAACTAGCAATTTCCAAGCAACGAGCCTCACCATCACTATGCTCCCATTATGCATTTTTTGTCTTTGCCTCTGAGCTGTGATTATTGTAAAAAAAAGCGGTTGACCGCGCTTGGTTGCAGTTCAGGGCTCACGGTTGTGTACAAATACGTGGGCGCCATTTTGTTTCTGGCCAGCTCACGCGACGACAGGTCGACTGTCACGCGACCACAGCTCGACCACCCCTTGTACACAAACTCTAGCCATCTCGCAGCGTATTTTCCGTGCGACGCATGCCTCTTCAAAATAGAGTAAGGTAGCACGAGTAGACAGTACGACACTGAAAATTTGGGTGGAACCAGGCAAGATGTGAACTGGGGGTTCAACCGAAGGAATTTTTGATTTTGGCCCTGGGAAACTGAAGATATTGTCACAAAGTCCGTGAATGCTCTACAGCGATCCCTTCATCTAGAAAAAATCGCTTCGGTTAAACCGTAGCTTAGTATCTCCTGAGGATTTTGAGCCATGGATTGTCAAAATCAGCCAATATGGTGCTACCTTATACTGTTTTGAAGTGAGCTAAGTCGGCAGGGGCGCACGCGAACTCCCGTGCGCGACGACGCGGAAGGAAGCCTGTGCATATGCGTTGTACGATGCGGAAACTACACTAGCGAGGCGCAGCAGCAAGGCGTTTTTTGCAATGTTTCCCCCGTGACTGACAAACTCTTGAAATACTATTGACCGTTTGCTGTCTCGCTCATCGGCGCTCTACTGCTGTGTGCTTCAGCAGCTATGGCGAACCGAAAATACATGACCAGTACAACGGCGAAGCCATTTGATGCATCCTCTTGCAACGAAAGAGAGTGGCAAATCAAATAATTCACAACTCTCCATCGTCACTTCTCACAGCAGCGTGGCACGGCTCTTTCACTCGTGTAAGTGCTTTTACAAAACGCTCTGAGAACACAGACAACGAACTAGAACACGGTGTGAGTCTTTGCTTCATTCCATCAAGGAGCTCTTGTCCTCTACCTCTCCTCACCTGCGCCAGTGCATCAGCGGACGACATAGATGTCGATCCCTTTCTCAGCAAAGACTCGGCGGCAGAACTCGCGACTTCTCATCGCAGGACTCAGCGTGCCAACGAACTGTCTGAAGCCTTCGGCTTACGAGGTCAGCACTGCTCGGAACACACTCGCTCGGAAAGAAGCAATAACAACGACAGTGAACGGCAACCAAAGTGAAACGCAAGTCCCCAGCCGGTCTCCGTCTTCCTCAGTTCTACTTCTTCTTGTCAGTCACCAGGTCACTGCAACTCTCTCTCGAGTCCTTGCTGTGCTCCGCGCCGCGTAGGCGTGCACTGCCGCGTGCATAGCTCCAGTCACGCGAGCTCATTTCTATGGTAATCAGATTTCAAGATGTCCTCCCACGTAATCGAGTTTTGGCATCCCAACCGTGAGCCCTGAAGTTATTTGTTGCGTGAGTAGTTAAAATGTCTCGTCCTAGCAGTAGGGAATTTCCCTTAGTCTCCATGAATCAAAGCAAGCTCAACTTCGCCCAGTCGTTTTGTGCATAAACTATTCCTAATAGATGTGAGTGTTCAAGGGATTTGACGATGATGATACTAAAAATTATTATTATGGACATCATTTCACCTAGCCTCTATATGTTTCCAATCCAACATTTACTCATTTCCCTAGTCTAATCCGCTTTCAATTCTGCTTGCATTACCGTCAGATGCATTAAATGTCTATGGTTACTGATCACGGCTCATTTCTAGTAGCACATTATAATTGCGCACTTGCCGGCCAAGATAGATTCTTTTTTTCGTAGTTTACACACCGCATTATTACTCCTGTCCAACCGCATCCAAACATGTGTTCTTTTCATTTGCTTTGAGTTCTTTACATTTTAAAATTGTTTTGGGTTTTAGTTGCATTTCTAGTATTGATCAAGAAGGTATTTTTCCCGTACAAGAGGCTTGAGTCAGAAAACAAAACAAAACGTGTGAACGCCTTGGAGCTATACAGTTCTCACAGTGGTGCGCCTAGCTGCCTAGCTGGTGAAGGCTGGGCAAAAAGGGTCTGGCGTTCTAATGTGCACCAGAAATTCACGTATGGCATTGTCAACAGGTCAAAATGCTTGCAAAAGACGATGCACGTGCTATGCATCAACAGGGTCCAATGACATTATTATAGTTCATTGCCCTCTACTTACCGACACAAACCGATGAACGGTGGGCCTCGTCGGCTTCTTTCCAATGTCTTGCATACCAGAGGGAAATTTTGTCAAAGTTTGCTGCCAGTTTCCTGCATTCCAAATCTGTTGATACCTTCATTTCCTTCAGTACGCTATTCCACAGTGTCTCGCTTGGCAGGAAATATCCCTTGTTACTGCGGCACGCAGCCTGGGCAGCAGTGTATGTTAGCTTTTGGTAATTCTTGGTTTGCACAAGAATTTTCCAATGTCCGCACAATCTTTCAAACTCCATGCTTGTGTCTCCTGGGGGACAAGAAAGGCGAAAAGTCCAGGTGCAATTATCTTATGAAATGTGTGGAAACTGTTAAAGCTATAAAGAGAACAAATTCTGCTGTCATCGCCACACTACAACAAAGTCATGAAGGTTTACCAAAATCGATTTTCTTGTCACAATCATCAGTGGAAAGCCGTGACTGAAGAATAACCATGCCAAATCAATAATTTATCTACATTCAATAATGTGTTACGAGAACAAAACAAAGTGCTAAAAATAGAATGAGGGAAGGTGAGACAATAGACGTAAAGTGAGAGCTAAGTGCAACAGGGGTGAGGAACTAATTGCAACGCTAGAACTATGTAGTGAGACAAACAATCATGCTGTGCACCTACGAAAACAATCTTAACGCAACTACATGTTTCTTCTGCTTACAAAGATCAGGCTTATGCAAACGAATACAAACAGCCTCAAGTACTTTCAACTGACTAGCGTACCGTGCACGACAAAGAACAGAAAAACTAAAATCATCATACACCTGCAGACACTTAGGGTGAGACAACAGATGAAGAAAAACGGCAGACTTCTTACGATCACAATCACCATCCGATTCCTCGTCTCCACCAACCGCAACCTCGTCCCCCGTCTCATCTTCCAACTCATCCTCAGTGTCGTCCTCCGTGTCATTCTCCTCATCACCACCGATCGGTCCCGGGCTCGCTTCACGTTGCTGAACCTCTGTTCGTTGACTCCTCCTTTGATCTTGATGGTAATTTGTTACCATTGTTGTTGTTGTCATTGTTGTTGTTCCTGTTGTTGCTAAATCTTCTGTTCCCAGTGTCTTCACCGGTGCTTGACATCCAGTACTGTAATAATTCATTGAATAATTAGCCGTTGATCGTCTAGGTCTTTGAATGTTGATCGTATTGTTTTCTCTGTTGAATTCCGTTTCCTTCAGCCTTCTTTCTTCTTGTTCATGTTCAGTGCTTACCTCATCCATATTTGCCCGTTCCAGCGACACCACAGACTCAGCCCCAGCACTGCCGATGGCAGATGCAGGTGGCGGTTCTGGGGGAGGCAACGGCAACGATGGCGATGGGGGCGCTAGTCAGTTGAAAGTACTTGAGGCTGTTTGTATTCGTTTGCATAAGCCTGATCTTTGTAAGCAGAAGAAACATGTAGTTGCGTTAAGATTGTTTTCGTAGGTGCACAGCATGATTGTTTGTCTCACTACATAGTTCTAGCGTTGCAATTAGTTCCTCACCCCTGTTGCACTTAGCTCTCACTTTACGTCTATTGTCTCACCTTCCCTCATTCTATTTTTAGCACTTTGTTTTGTTCTCGTAACACATTATTGAATGTAAACAATAGGAGGACAGAGGAAGTGTTTTTACTCAGAGTTTCACGCACTAAGCGATCATCAGAAAACAGTAATTGGAAATCTGGATCAGTATTGGTTTATATCCTCACAAAGCAAAGTGAATTATTGAATGTAGATAAATTATTGATTTGGCATGGTTATTCTTCAGTCACGGCTTTCCACTGATGATTGTGACAAGAAAATCGATTTTGGTAAACCTTCATGACTTTGTTGTAGTGTGGCGATGACAGCAGAATTTGTTCTCTTTATAGCTATTATAAAATTGTTGTCTCCGCGTCGATTATTTACAAACTGTTAAAGGGGAAGTTCACCCTAAAATCAAAATCAGATATGTTATTGGGAAAAATCAGCTGAGTCGATTGGTGTATGTCTCGTCTCCATCCGGTGACTATAACCGGAGATATACGCAACTGAAATATCACTTTGATCCCCGGTTTTTGGCGCCGCCATGGCGTCACGAATCTGTGACGTCAAAGAGATAGAGGAGCTCCTGGAGCTCGGAACTTTTACTTGGAGTTGGACGGAGTACTTGGAAAGTGAAGTCGTGAATGTCCAATGCGGAAAGTCAAGCAGTATGAGGCTCAGAGCGGAGACGATTCAGGGTAGGTCTACCTCCTTGTCAGGAGATGACAGTGACTCCGAGGAGAGCGAGTTGGACGCCAGCGAAGGAACCGGAGTATACCGAGGATGAGATCATGCAGATGGCGAGTGCGGAGCAAGTTGGTGTAAATGCTGACGAAACTGCAGCGGCTGCTGCCGACACTGACCCTGCTGCTTGCTTAGAGGACTGCTGGCCACCTGCCGATCGCGTTGGCAATACGTCCTGCTATGAATGTGGCAAATGCGTCGTTCAATTATTGCGGAACGACTGCATTTGCTGCAAAGATGTTCCGGAATCGGCAGCCGCGGATTGGTTACTGAGTCTGGCTGCATTACTTGCACCTCACAGTTCGAGGAAGGCTGCAGCAACCAGCACGCACTGTACATTGTACTGCGTGGCTATTTGGGCAAGATCCATCAGCAGGCCGGATCGAAGCCATCTGAGTTTGGAAACCGGTACGTGCTAATAGTGTAATATTGTCGTCGATTTTGCATCGGAGAACTGTATTTTCTCATCAAAATTTTAAAAATACTGTTCCATGGTGCAAAAATATAACCAGGATATTGGCTTGTATACTTCTTCAAAAATTTGTTGTTGTAGTGTGCTGCTGTTGCACTGAAATGTACGTTGACATGTGAGACTAACAGCAGGAAGATCTACTCCCTTGTTCCCCAAAGCAGCTCGCACCGTTACGCAGCATACCGACAATACATATGGCTGATGTTCGGAAAACTTGGCCAAGGAGTCCGGTGGAACACCTGCATAATGGACAAACGGCAAAGCAATCATAAGCTGTCACTATTTGTAGTCAGCCAGGTGCTTGCACGTGTGTGTGTGTGTGTGTGTGTGTGTGTGTGTGTGTGTGTGTGTGTGTGTGTGTGTGTGTGTGTGTGTGTGTGTGTGTGTGTGTGTGTGTGTGTGTGTGTGTGTGTGTGTGTGTGTGTGTGTGTGTGTGTGTAGCTGCATGGTGTAGACCAGGCTGAATTGTGACGGTCAATTCTTCAGCCTTGCAAGCTGTTGAATGGTGCAATTCCAGCACAAGTTGCTATGGCTTCTGCCGTAGCATTGCCATCATTGCCTCCGGCGATTGGCGTCAAAGGTGTGTGTGTGTGTGTGTGTGTGCGCGCGCGCACGCCCGCACGTGTGTGTGTTTATAGCAAAAGAATAGTCATGAAAATGTACTGCCAGTGTTGCAAGCATATGTACGTGTGGATTTGATCTACACAGTGGGTACCATAACATCACCTCTAAATTTCCCGTGTGCTGACGGGGGTCTGTGTGCACGCATCAGCAGATATCATGCCATCGTCTGGACTCAATGCGCATGCAACTGGAGACCGAAAAGCTGCGGCATACGGCTCAGAATAGGCTTGAGCTAGGATCATACTCGCAAAATACACGCAGATAACAGTGACAATGCAACACAATAAAGACTTTCTTGGAATTGAAACTTACCAAGCAGAGGACAGAGCTAGTGACCACTGTATGCCTTTTCACGACATGTAAAACTTGAATTGAAATAAAACAAAAATATATTGCACGATCTTCTGTCTTCATTCAGTACCTTGCAATCAACACACTGCAAACAGCTTTGTACCGGTATCTGTAAATAATTTTCTCTACAAGTATACGATGTACTCAACACAGTGGGTGAAACTGCCCTCTCCAACTCGCGATGTACAGACAAAATTTCAACACGCTCTCAAAGCACGAAATCACCAGAACCATTCACTCACCTCTTCTCTCTCCTGCCTCTCCTGATACTGCGACATCCTTCGCTTCGCTGGGGGACGCCTGTCCGGGAAAATCGATGGCACAGCGTCTGCTTTCAGCTTTCGGCGGCACGTTTTGCCCATCTCTCCGTGCAAGTTCCTCTGGAAGGCATCTCCTCAAAATGTGCCGAACAAATTGCACAGCTCTCCTCAAACTTAGGTGGCAAATTCTCGCGGTGAATCGCTGCAACCCATTCCGCTCGGAGAGCTTTATCCCGCGGAATACGATGCACCGTGGTCCCAGGGGGCTTGCCAGACTGGTTAGAGCAGCCGACAGCACAGCAAACCGTCATCGTGGTTGAAACTGTTCAGGTCGCAAGAAAGAAACTCCACAAACGCCACTCTTTCTCGCTCACTGAAAAGCAAGCAGACCGGGAACCTCTATCTCTTTGACGTCACAGGGTGTGGAGGGGGTGTGCGCCGGCCGCATGACGTCATTTTGCATGACGTCATGGTAAATTTCAAATTCAAATATCTCCAGAACGGCGTATCGCACGGCGATGGGACCTTCACCACCGAACTCAGCGCCTCGAAATCTACAAACTGTGAAATTTTGATTTTAGGGTGAACTTCCCCTTTAAAGGCGAAGTTAAGGCTAAGATCAAAATTTCACCAGTTGTTGTCTTCGGGGTGCTGAGTCGAATGATCTTGGTCCGAGGAAGCTGAGACACTCCCTTCCTACTTTAATCCCAATCGAACTTGCGCACTTCCACCGAAACTGGGTGGCTGCGCCCTACTAGATAGGGATTTGCATGCAAAATCTCACTAAAAACGCCATTTCGTTTTTATAAAAGCACGGATGACCACAATTGGCCCATATGTTGTAATCTTTTGAACGTTGAGTCACCTGTTTTTGGTCCGAGAAACCTGCGATGCAGCGTTCCTCCTTTCTTCCCAATCGAACATGGTTGAACAAGCGGTAACGTGCTCCTGCGTGCCCAAGTCACGTGAACACAGCGACAGCAGGCGACAACTTTCACACCAAGGTTCAACTCGAGTTCAACTCGAGTGACAGAACTGCACCCAAAAAAGGTCAAACAGGCTAGTAAGTTGTACCCTGTTCGATTGGGATTAATGTAGGGAGGGAGCGTCTCAGCTCCCTCGGACCAAGATCATTCGATTCAGCACCCCGAAGTCTACAACTGGTGATTTTTTTGGATTTTAGCCTTAACTCCCCAGTTTCCATGGTGTTATGGCTCAGTAGCATTACAGCTCTGCAAAACCTGTAGCTTTTGTAGCGTCTGGCGCTAGCCATACTCCACAACGCTTTATTGTGTGTGTGTGTGTGTGTGTGTGTGTGTGTGTGTGTGTGTGCATGTGTGTGTGTGTGTGTGTTTGTATCAATGTGTGTGTGTGTGTGTGTGTGTGTGTGCGTGTGCGTGTGTGCATGTCATCGCCCCTACTGTTCCGAACCTGCTCAACCCCCCATGGGGTCCGCATAGCCAGAATATGGCAGCGCGTCCAAGGTCCAAGGTGTGCATGTGTGTGCGTGTGTGTGTGTGTGTGTGCATGCGTGCGATTTTCCGCGTCGAATTTCTGATGCTGCATGGATGTCCGATGCGCGTCAACAGTACTTCCCGCTTTCCATTTCCCACATTATCACCTCAGCTACGCCAGTTTTGTATGTAGAAAACCCTATATAGCAGCATTTTGTCATAATATTTAAATCTTTCAACGTCTACCTTCACTGATGAGCTATGTATTAGCGAAACAGCTGTCTGAAGGAATAAACGTTGTCAATATTCTCAACGGAAGTGTCCTCGCAGTGGTGATGGTTGTGTGCAGGAGGGTCTAGTTGGCTGAGAGCACAGTGTACTGGTGGAGGTGATACTCAACATTCTCTTCAATAACCGAGAGCTCTGTCGCACCCTGTAATAATTTTGTATTATCTGCCCGTTGCAGTTTCAATAGATACCTCTACATTTGTCAGCGCTAAATTGGACTGCCTCTTAGCTTTTGTCATAATTCTCTCTCTCCTTCACTCTCTCTCTCACTCTCTCTCACTCTCTCTTTCACTCTCGCTCACTCTCTAAATCTCTCTTTCCCTCTCTCACTCTCTCTCTTTCACTCTCTCTAACAATCTAACATTCTCACTCTCTCTCTCTCTCTCTCTCTCTCTCTCTCTCTCTCTCTCTCTCTCTCTCTCTCTCTCTCTCTCTCTCTCTCTCTCTCTCCCTCTTTAACTCTCTCTTACTCTCTCTCTCTCTCTCACTCTCTCTCACTCTCTATCACTCTCTCTCTCTCTCTCTCTCTCTCCATGGCCAGCAATCAAGGACATCTGAGAGTTGTAATTTTTGTACTCCACCGAGGTGTGATTTTTGGCGTGCTGGGCCAAGCACAAGGCAGCCATCTGCAAAAAAACTGCAGAAAATGGTTGTTGTTTGATCCTTTGGTGTAATCTTTGTTTCTAGTCGAAGCTAGTTGCTGTTTGAAGCAGAAACGCTGAAATTGACTATTTTCTGCATGTACTCATACCTGTACTCATGTACTCAGTCATACAGTCTCACTCGTATTTTAGCTCTTTTTCTGGAATGGATGCTGCTCTGCGCCCCTTGGTGAACATTTCCTGCGCTCGTGGAGCAGCTGAAAAGGACCACTGGTATATCTGGTTCTTGGTTTGAAAGTGGAGAGTCGACTTTTGTGCCTTGAAAAAGGAGTAGAGAGCGATAAAGGTACGTCTGTTGCTTATTTTTGAGTGCTCCTCGTACATTTTTGATCGTGATAGAAATTCTCAGACCAAAGTCAGACCAAAGTCAGCGCGATGATGGCCGTACAGTTTTCTTGTGGATTTTTTAGTTGCTTCATCTCGTATCTATGTCAGTATCGTGATGGTGAAGTGGAGAGGGTGATTTTCTTCCTCTATGCTTCGTTCGGCCGACTTTGCTTCGTCCTCGTTGAAAAGTGATCCTGAAAAAAATTACGATTCGCAAAATTATGTTGATTTTGAATGTTTGTGATGACATGCGATTGCTGGCTATGTCTCTCATACACCTTTGCTCTCTTGGTTCTATTCGCATATCTTTAACCATATCACGTAGTGCCCGTAGGCCCAAAAAGCTCGTTTTTAACTCACATGGTCGTATTTTTTCATCCCTTTTCCTACAGAAAACTGGTTCTCTTTGGAATTGTCTTCCACCCCGATTGACCACTTTAGATTCCCTATCTGATTTCAAGCGTCATTTACGTATTCACATTGCTAAGTATCAGTTCGACTGCACTGGTACACCTTTGATGTGCAATCATTGATTTATATGCTTGTTCTTTTCTTTTCTGTCTTACTTTCTTTCCTTGTGTTTCTTATTATTCTTTTTTAAAACCAACATTTCACACTCACTTTGCGCACTTTCTCTCGCATCCATAACTATGTTACTGGTACAAACACAAATAGGAGATCCCCCAGATAGGCGTTAGCCTTTGGGTAATCCTGAAATAAAGATAAAGAAAGATTATTATCTTTTTCGCACGCACGCACTCACACACCCATGACCTCTCCCCCATATATGCACGTACACACATACACACTCATACACACATCACTGCATGCACCCTTTTCCCATTCCCGCTTCTCGAATACATGAACGCTGCAACTTTTTGCTCCTGCGCTCTCCCCTCACTTTTCCCATGTTCCTGTATAATTCGTTTGGCCTGGGTAGCTGAATAAGCGCTTTCGTACATTCATTGCCATAGCTACCCAGGCCATTTATATCCTCCTGTCTCATCCTTTATCATCTCGAGTCCCTCGTGCGAACCAAGAACTTTGACTTCCATTATACATGCGTGCGTGCCGTGAGACTTCAACATAAGCATGATACTTTTTGATACTTTTATAGTTCACTGAATTTAAACATGAGTTTGTTTGAAGAGATGTGCAATGCGTTTAACATGTACAGGAGAGTTTAGTGCCATGAAAACAAATACCTTTTCATCACAAGTATGCACTTACTGACACACAGCATTGCTGGTAGTACACCGTCACACTTGATGGTAAAGTCTCGATCAACTTCACCAAATCGGTGTTCACCCCTCTGAATTCTATCCTTTTTTTCGTAATTGCAGGACCGTTTCCCAGCATACATTGCAAGGGTACGAACTGTCTAAAACATAAGACGAGAAATTCCAACAGTCAGCAATCGGCGATCAAGAGTCATCTGTGTGTTAGTGATAGTTGTCGTGAGTCGTCACAGAGATGATGTTTTCTCAGTTTTGGCCCGAGACAAATCTGTATTACATTTGTCTGTTTTGGAAGCGTTATATATTCGCAAATTGTCCCCTGAACTATGTGTCGAGAAGGAAAATGTTTAGTCGCTTCAGTTGTTTGGCGCTAATCCTCGTCAAAGTGTCAGTAATGCTTCTCCTCATTGATGTTTTCATTATAATTATTATAATTATTTTAATCATTATAATCATTATAATTATTTCTTCACCTTCACCCTGTTGTTGACTTGTTCAGCTGAATTTTATTTTTTCCACACGAAGAGCGTGAGTTCTCAATCTATGCTTTTGCTCTATAAGTTACTGTATTTGACATTTTCCATTATTCCCTGTGTTTACCCATGATGAGAAGGGAATGAAAACGTTCGGTTAATAAATTGGCTTACCTGACTGTGTGTATTGCGTCGGTGCTGATGTTGTGACTGGCTTTCTCTACCTGCTCCCAGTCCCGTGCCATCTCCACACTTATTCAAAGAGACAACGATAACTACATTTAGGAAGACTGTTTATTGACATGACGACGACGGAAACACAACTAGACATGACGAACTCGAGACGAAGACATGCTGAACTCAAGACGAAGACAGCTTTTCACACCACAGCAACACGCGCATGCACCAACATGACGTACACACAACGTACACAAAATAACGTACTACAACATAACTCCCTCCCAAGAGAAAAAAAAAAACAGAGTAAAAAGAGGAAAAGATAACACAAATCACTCAATCATACCACACCAGTCACACCAAGAAATAAAATACCTCTGCCTGCACTGCAGATTACAAAAACTCTGTCCGCCCACCCAGAACACCAGCCACGATCGCTGCCACACGTGTAGGAACTGATAACCTCAAAACTCTACTTCACACAACACACCACCTCACGATCACGCAAAAATTCTAAAATGTGAGAGCACAAATCATAGGAAAACCAAAAAGAACAAAATCCACTGGCTCTGTCGGGGCCTCTAGTTACCCTCTTAGAAGAGCAAATCAATCAACGAACAGAACACACGCGCTGTGCGGGCGCCTCTTTACCCTCGAGGAGAGCAAATAATAAAGAACAAACTGTTGTGAGAACAGAAAATACACAACTCACATACTCATCATGTTCACAACAACACACGTACCCTCTCACCAACGAAACTCCTCACGCCGTCTGCCATGCCGTCCGCCATCTCAAGGAGCGCTGCTCAGCGTCCACATCCTCACACTGCAGCCTTCACCTTCCATCCTTCTTTTTTCTGTTTCAGTTTTTCTTCTGGGCACAGTTTTACGTCGTGTCCGGGACCATCCATCCTTCTTTTTCTTTTCTTCTGGGCACAGTTTTACGTCGTGTCCGGGACCACCAGTGACGACGACTGACAAGAGACGGGAGAGACGAATGATGAAGGACGAGGACGATAGACTAACTTCTTCAAGACGGACAAAACTGTGACGATAGGGCGATTTGAGATGACATCGGAAACTGGGAGCGAAGGCCACGCAGGACGAATCCAGAAGTTGACAACAAATTTCTATCACCGCTGCCACCAATGTTGTAACTGGCTTTCTCTACCTGCTCCCAGTCCCGTGCCATCTCCACACTTATTCAAAGAGACAACGATAACTACATTTAGGAAGACTGTTTATTGACACGACGACGACGGAAACACAACTAGACATGCTGAACTCGAGACGAAGACATGCTGAACTCAAGACGAAGACAGCTTTTCACACCACATCAACACGCGCATGCACCAACATGACGTACACACGACGTACACAAAATAACGTACTACAACATCGACACCTTTAATTCGAAATAATAATAATATTTTGAACTTGGATGGTGAGCCAATATAGTTAGGATGAAGAAAGGAAAAGGACCAAATTTAACGAGTTATGAAAAACTGTCCACCAACGTAATCAGATCTTATACAGTCAGCAAGTGCGACAAAATGGCACAAAACTGACAAGGAGTACTGAGACATTCGGCGACCTGACACCTAGCGCCAACACTTCTCCAAGGCGCAAACCAACAACCTTCCGACTTGGAAGTCTCAGGTTCGGAAAGGTCCAAGAGGGGAAGGAAAGCGCCACGAAGAAGAGCACGAGCTACGCATCACGGCAACAAAGAATGCCGAAAGTTACTGGATGCTGACGAAACTAGTAAGACCATTGGACAGACCGGCCTTACTACAACTCGACGACGCAAAGCAACAAACCACCCAACTTGGGAGGCTCAAGTTTATATAATAAACATAGAAGGGGAAGCTAAGCGAAGACGAATTGTGACAAACCGAAACGCCAACATCCTACTTAAGTCCACTATCATGTATGATGGACTAGTTATGTACAATAACAAGTAGTTCCACACGACGTACGTTTCGCCGTATAGGTCATGACGGCTCATCAGGTGTGTAAATTTAAACTCGAATGGTGAGCCAATATAGTTATGATGAAGAAAGGAAAAAGGACAAAATGTTACGAGTTATGACAAATTGTCCACCAACGCAACCAGATCTTTATACAGTCAGCGAGTGCGACAAAATGGCACAAAACTGACAAAGAGTACTGAGACATTCAGCCCAGCTCCAACACGTTGGAGCTCGGCGTCAGGTCGCCGAATGTCTCAGTACTCTTTGTCAGCTTTGTGCCATTTTGTCGCACTCGCTGACTGTATAAGATCTGGTTGCGTTGGTGGACAGTTTGTCATAACTCGTAACATGTTGTCCTTTTCCCTTCTTCATCATAACTATATTGGCTCACCATTCGAGTTCATAATAATAATAATAATAATAATAATAATTAGTGCAATTAGGAGTATAATCGATGCAGACATGGCCAAAACAACAACGAGTTCATGGAATTTTTAAGGATTTTTATGTTATTCAAAATCGATTTTCGTGTTCCGCTCATCAGTGAATAGTATCGGAACTGAGGGTACTGTGTACAAAAATAGAACATTTTATAACAGCATAATTAATTAAAAGTGTGAACAACAAAGGAAGTGCTCCAGCATTACATAATAGGTGTCAAACATAGTGCTAACGTATATAACTGAGTGCAGCCACAAAGCAAGAGGTGATACAGTGCAACATGACACAACATTTACATCTGATAACCAGCTACGAGAACAACTTTAGCGCGACTACATGCTTCTTTTGTTTACAAAGAACAGGATTATGCACACGAATACATACAGCTTCCAGAACCTTCAACTGCTAGCGGAGGAGCATGCCGAGATGATGGTGGTGATGAGGACGATGATGATGAAGATGAGACGGAGGACGAGGATAAGGCGGAGGAGATCGAAGGAAAGGAGCGGGATGAGACGGAAGAGAGCGACGTGAGCAAAAAGTCAGCTGTATTTTGTCACTTGTTATCACGTCCAGATTGTCGTAGTGTGTACGATGATTCTCACTTTTCTGTTTTGTGCCGTGCAAGTTATGTTAAGCAGTTGAAGGTTCTGGAAGCTGTATGTATTCGTGTGCATAATCCTGTTCTTTGTAAACAAAAGAAGCATGTAGTCGCGCTAAAGTTGTTCTCGTAGCTGGTTATCAGATGTAAATGTTGTGTCATGTTGCACTGTATCACCTCTTGCTTTGTGGCTGCACTCAGTTATATACGTTAGCACTATGTTTGACACCTATTATGTAATGCTGGAGCACTTCCTTTGTTGTTCACACTTTTAATTAATTATGCTGTTATAAAATGTTCTATTTTTGTACACAGTACCCTCAGTTCCGATACTATTCACTGATGAGCGGAACACGAAAATCGATTTTGAATAACATAAAAATCCTTAAAAATTCCATGAACTCGTTGTTGTTTTGGCCATGTCTGCATCGATTATACTCCTAATTGCACTAATAAAATTGCTTTCTCCACGCCGACTCTTTAAATAATAATAATAATAATAATAATTTGAAACTCTGGTATTGAGCCAATAATAAAAGTAGAAAGGAAAAGAACATATGGAAACGAGTTTAAGAGTAACTCTCCATCACTGTAACTAGATACTATATACAGTCAGAAAGTGCAACAACTAGGCACAAAACTGACAGAGTACTGAGACATTCGACGTCCTGACACCTAGCTTCAACACATCTCCGTAGCGCTAACTGACAGCCTTCCAACTTGGAAGGTTCAAGGTTATGGAAAGACCAAAGAGGGGAAGGCAAGCGCAACGAAAACGAGCACAAGCTACAGTCCTAACGGAACAAAGAATGTCGATTGTCACTGGACGATGACGAGACAAGTAGGCAATTTGACAAAGCGGTCTAACTACAATTCGAAGCAGCAAAGCAGCACACCACCCAACTTGGGTGGGTCAAAAATATCAAAGATAAGTTAAGAAGGGGGAAGCTTTGCGAGAACGAATTGTACAAGCCGAAATCTAAACTCCTACAGTACTCCTCATGCATGACATTGTGATGGACTAGTTGACTACAAAACAAGTTGTTTCACACGACGTACGTTTCGCCGTATGGTTCGTGACGGCTCATCAGGTGTGCAATTTGAAACTCGGGTATTGAGCCAATAATAAAAGTAGAAAGGAAAAGGACATATGGAAACGAGTTAAGAGTAACTCTCCATCACTGTAACTAGATACTATATACAGTCAGAAAGTGCAACAACTAGGCACAAAACTGACAGAGTACTGAGACATTCGACGTCCTGACACTTTAGCGCTACGGAGATGTGTTGAAGCTAGGTGTCAGGACGTCGAATGTCTCAGTACTCTGTCAGTTTTGTGCCTAGTTGTTGCACTTTCTGACTGTATATAGTATCTAGTTACAGTGATGGAGAGTTACTCTTAACTCGTTTCCATGTGTCCTTTTCCTTTTTACTAATAATAATAATAATAATAATTCAAATGATCAGTCGGGAAAGTGAACTGCCTGAAAAGAGAAAAAAACGCCAGACCCACCAGGACTCGAACCTGGGACCCTGCTTGTCATGAGCAATGCTCTAACCACTGAGCTATGGGACCAGGCTGAACCTAGAAGGCGCTGACAAATCCTTCACTCCAAAGGCAGCTCACAACACGTGCCACACATACTGATGGCACTTGGGTCTTTTTCCCAAAAAAGAAGGATTTGTCAGCGCCTTCTAGGTTCAGCCTGGTCCCATAGCTCAGTGGTTAGAGCATTGCTCATGACAAGCAGGGTCCCAGGTTCGAGTCCTGGTGGGTCTGGCGTTTTTTTTTTTTTTTCTCTTTTCAGGCAGTTCACTTCCCCGACTGATCATTTGAATTTGAAGTTCTCCCAATCCGTTCCAAATAATAATAATAATAATAATTTGGAAAGGATTGGGAGAACTTCAAATTCAAAGGATCAGTCGGGGAAGTGAACTGCCTGAAAAGAGAAAAAAACGCCAGACCCACCCGGACTCGAACCTGGGACCCTGCTTGTCATGAGCAATGCTCCAACCACTGAGCTATGGGACTAGGCTGAACATAGAAGGCCCTGACAAGTTCTTCACTCCAAAGGCAGCGCACAACACGTGCCACACATACTGATGGCACTTGGGTCTTTTTCCCTCCCCCAGGGGACCAACCACGGTCAGTTTCTGGAAACTACCAGAGGTGAAAGAAAGTGATTAAATTTGGAAAGGATTGGGAGAACTTCAAATTCAAATTTCGACCTTCTCTACTCTACTAAAAAATCCAGTACACTGAACCAACGGAGCAAAACAAAGAAGAAAGGAAAAAGCGAAACAGAAAACGAAAGATCATACGGTTCAACCCTAGTAGGAAGCGACGAGCGGGTTCTGGGCCAGGGGGCGCCCGGGTCCCAAAAAATGGGGTATTATTGAGAAATGGGGTACTAATAGTACCCCATTTTTGCGGTGAAAATTATTTTTGGCCCGGTTTTTTTGCGGATAAAAATATGTGCCAGGGGGTGCCCTGACCCCAAAAAATGGGGTATTATTGAAAATATGTGTTGTGCACATGTGGGTTTGAATCTCACTTTTTTGGGCCACCTTGCCCCGGATGGGAGTGGGTATAAAAAGTAGAATGTTGAATATGGTGTTTATCATGAAGTTTTTTCCGTGACCTACCCCACCTCCCCATGCAATTTTTCAAAAATGGTCCTGCTCGCACACACGTCAGAAAGGTCAGTTCTTGATAGATACGATACATGTCATTACAAAGAATAATGGAACGAACAGTGAATATCGCAATGGAGTGGAGGAGAAAGGTAGTACAATTCAGTTCTTGTTGTCCTGATTTCATCAAGCTGGTATTGGATGAGAGACCACAAAGTTTACTCTTCTAATACGTGTGAGGATGGATTCACCCATGATCTCTTCCGTGACACGCAGTACGAGATGGAGTTGTCGGACGCTCTGATGTGCACCAATGGTTCCACCCAGTCAGCAATGGAACTGTCAGTCGACGACCTCCTTTGCACCGCCATCGTGTCAACAGTCGACTCGGGTAATTTGGAGATAAATCCATCGTCGCCGATGTCGATCGTACCAACTCGCACACGAATCCGCGTTACTCTTGTTGCAACGGCACGGAGTTGAACGGCCTTGGTACTACGTCGTACACGCACACGATCAACTCGAGAGACTTCATTTTTCGTTCACCTCCTTGACAAGTTGCATTACGTCGCTGGAATCCAAATAGGTTGCATCAGCGAAGAGGTCGATGATGTGTTGAGAGCACGGTTCGTCACGCATGTCACTAAGCTTGTAGAATGAGTGTCTACCATCAGTCCACCTTCGCAGTATGACACCATCATCAGTCTCACTAATAGTTCCGTAGTCCTCCACACCACCGATGACGATTTTAGGAAGGTGCTGTTTCCTATTCTTCACATTCAAGATCAGGCTGGTGACCCTGCAGATAATATACTCAGCAGCAGTGAGTGGTGACATATCGAATCTTCTGGGATGTGCTATCATCGGGTCAAGATCCCTGGTTGTCTTGCTAGCACTGAGGCGACGGATTGAGAACTCTTCATTATCGCATGAAAATAAATACCATTTCTCTGCTCTGCACGTCTCAGAAAATGTCCACGCCATTTTAGCTTCTTCACACTGCAAGAAGGAGTCGATAATGAAACTGCAGGTTGAGACTACTTCACCTCGAGGTCAAAGTTCACGCCGCGATGACCTTTGTAAACAAGGCTACGTCTAGACGTCTCAAACAAGACCAAGGGGTCACGCCACGGGGAGGTGACGACCTTGGAGAACACGATGTGTTTCGAAAGCGGAAAGACGCCCCCGTCATGGTGAGTCTTTTTTGTTCGGGTTTGGAATCTTTCGACTATGATATCAGATTGAGATGTGAATACCTTTCTTCTATTGCTTTGACCTTTGGGCCAAATAAGGCACACTGTGTCGGTCGTGCTTGGTCTGACCCCGGGACTCCCCCAGGGTTTGACCTTTGACCTTTGGGTTGAATAAGGCACACTTATCGTCATTGTTAATCTTTATTCTGTTCATTTTTTATTTATTTTTTCAGGAGTATTTTGCTATTATCCCCGGATAGGAGTGGGTATAAAAGTAGATATATTGATGGATAATGTTTCACTATGAAGATGATGGTGTGGGGTGAAGATGGATTCTGAATTAGAGATCTTACGTGCCTATGTACGTGAAAAGAGACTTCGTGAAGAAGAAGAAGAACAAGAAGAAGAAGAAGAACAAGAAGGAGGAGAAGAAGAAGAAGAGCAAGAAGGGAAGGAAAAGCAGTGTCATCATCTTGATCATGTTGTTCATGAAGGAAGATACGTATGTTCTTCTTGTGGACTTGTCATGGATGTGGTTTACTTACCTGAAGTTGATGTGCATCAGAGATGTAGTTTGATGAAGAAGCCTTACGCTGCGCATGAGCGGTTATGTGGTGTGGATCGTCATCTTTTGCATTTTCTTTCGAAAACTGAACTCTTATCCGATCAGCTTCGTGTACACCCTCTTCGAGAGCAGATACGTGCGATGAAGAAGTCCTGTTTGTACAAGAGTATAAATTATGCTATAGCATTATCCTGTATAGTATACGATACGAATGTGGATGCATTACGTAAACTGTATTCCTACTTACCTCATAGCAATGTAGCCTGGTTGAGGTTCAGTCGAATCATGAAACCTCTTCCTCGGCATTTTCCACTCCTATACGTACTGCATCTCATGGAGTCGACTAGGATGGTGTCTTCATTGCAATTGTCCATGTTGCGTTCGAATTTGCTGCTTTTATCTCCATCTGATATATCTCTTATGACATCATTGATTGATGCTTATTGCTGGGAAATCTATTCACTTGATCACGTGATCCAGAACATGCACACGTTTGACTGTGATCTTCTTTCCATACTGTATCAATTCACCAAGGTGGCGGTATCATGTAAGGAATCTTTATAATGAGATATGATTTTGGCGGGCACGATGCTGATTGGTCAAATGTTTTTGGCGGGCTTGATGCTGATTGGTGAAATGTTTTTGGCGGGCTTGATTGGTTGACACATATCTTATCATTTCAATCCACATACCTCTCTGGCTCGTATAAACGAATGATTGTCTGCAGTTGAGTCATTCATTCATCGAATACAGTGCTGACGAGTTGTCCTGACTTCACTTCCTAGAAGATGGCTTCCCTATACGAGCGAAGGATGAAGAAGAATTCCGCTCTTTCTGCTGACCCTCCTCGAGTTGTGCTCTCTTCGAAGCCAGTACCGGCTAAGCGTCGCTATGCATCACCTGCTCCTACCAAGCTCCACAAAGAGATTGTGGTGGATGGGTTTCAGGAGGACATGCAGCTGCCCTACAAGTTATCTGGTAAATCCTTCTACAAGCCTGGATATAAGATGTACTTCCCTTCGGGAGCTCTGCCAGCCTGTGGTAGTACGGCAACAGCTCGCAAAGATGCTCAAGGACAAGTTTACATCGAACTGAACGAGTCCACTGAGTTCATCATTACGAACTTGATCAAGACTTGTCCATCGCTCCGTGACACTCTCCGAAGTGGACGTGTGGAGAAGATCATAACCAACTTCTATACATCACGTTCGTCCGACGGTCAATGTCGGGTGTACATCAACGGTGAAAACAAGCTAGTCCCGACCAGCTCGTTTGAACTGGATGTGGAACAAGATGTATTCATCTACCCCGGGGCAGTCTCCCTCGACACTGACGAGCAAGTGATGAAGGTACGTCTTGCTGTTGCTCCAATCATCTGCATCAACGTGGAACCCAGATGTTTTCATCGTGCTCTGGACGCACACATGGCACTTTCTATCACGGAGCTGAAACAGCTGACTGAGAGCTTCACATCATTATGCAGTGTCGTCGTCCAACAAGACGATCAGCTGGTAGAGACCTTCCAAGAAGTCTTTAATGAACTGCCTTCTTTATCACACAGCTGATCATTCATTCTTATTCTATCCTATACTATCCTATACTACTTTCTACGTCAATACCTCATGATACAAATTAAAAAAAAAAAACTTCTAAAGAACAAGTATGGGTGGTGTTGTGTCGAGTAGTACGTCCACGGAAGAGTGCTGCCTTGCCTCTTCGGACTCTAGTACCCCCACTGCTACTACTAGTGGAGAATGGGTTGCAGGATGTGAAAAGAATGGAATTGGGAAAGATGAACCAGGGTGATCTCATGTGAACACCATCAATGAATGCGTCATTCATGACAAGATCAATCATGTCAAGGTTACATCATCTGTTTTTGGCGGGCTTGATGGTGATTGGTTGACAACTTTGCATTTTCAACCCACCCCATTCTGACTTGTATAAATATGCATGCTTGACATGCAGTCGAGTCATTCCTTCACCCGATACAGTATTGATCAGTTGCCTCGTGTCTTCGCATTCTAGGAAATGAATTCCCTTTACGAGAGATGGTTTCACGTTGCAAAGAGTCTTAACGGATCGGCTGATCACAAGACTCACGAATGTCAGGTGTGTCATCTGCTAGTACGAGTTGCTGACCATGTTCTTGCAACATACGCAAAGGATGAAGGTGAATGCTCGGAGACTCGTCATGCCTTTGCCATTGACCATTTGTTCGTTCGTGATTCGACATTGTTTCACGTGTGGACATCTGCTAAACATGTCGCTATGAAGAGACCTGACATTCTCAGGTATGCTGCGAGCTTTACTGTTGGCGATGGTGATCGTGAACAAGCTGAACGACTTGAAAGTTGCATATGCGGCATCATGGAAGGTTTATGGAGTCATGCGTCAAACGACGTCGTTGCCCTGGAGATGACCTTGGCATATTCAGTCACTCTGTTGGACATGCTGGCACGGAAAGGCGATCGTGCGAAGGTGTTGTTAGCACGAGATTTCCTCATGAAACACATTCATGAACAATCGAGGAGGAGGATGAACGGTCGACTCATCAACACGATGACTGTGGCTCTTGTTTGTTGTGCATTACCTGTTGTTTACCTGTTCTTATGAGCATCATAAAGATTTATTTGAGAAAGAAAATATTTCCTTTCATAATTAGTACAGTGTGTGTGTGTGTGTGTGAAGATGGCGTACTGGGCTACGCATTTCCATAGGAGTGATGGTGATGAGGCCTCCCTCAAACACATGCAAAGCATGCGGAATGACATTATCGAGATGCAATCGGTTGTGGGGAACGAAGACACCGAAAACACCTTGGTTCATGATGTGGAGAAACTGAAAGAGGAGAAAGCCGATGAGAGCAAAGTGGAAGATGTGGAAAACAGATCTACGCGCTACACAGATCAAGCCATAGCAACTGATGAGCTGCACGTTAGAACAGACGGATCCGTGTCCATGGATGCTAACCTCGACATGAACGAACATTCAATCTGTAATTTGGCGTACGACGATAGCTCTTTGACATGTGCTGTCCCTGCCGGTTGGGTCAAGAATGAAATCCGTCAATCCTCATCGAGATTGCAACACGACATCGACGCTGTGCGCAAGATGAAAGGTCCTCGTGGTGATCGGGGATTGGGATGGCTTAGTGGAGGTGGCATGCCGCTGAACTCTGTAGGGAGAAATGGTGACTTCTACCTCGATGCAGCCACGCTGATCGTGTACAAGAAATTCAGCTCGAAATGGATGGCTTTCGGTCGGCTTCGTGGACCAAGAGGTGAAGCTGGTCCACGTGGGGAACGTGGATTGATCGGTCCTGAAGGTGAGACTGGACCTAGAGGAGGCGATGGACAAGGTGGTGAACGCGGTCAAAAAGGCGATCAAGGAATACCTGGTCCAGAAGGTCCCAGAGGTAAAGTTGGACCACGTGGAGAACGTGGATTAGTTGGTCCTGAAGGTGAGATTGGGCCTAGAGGAGAAGATGGACAAGACGGCTCACAAGGTGAACGTGGTGTTCAAGGTGATCAAGGAACCACAGGTCCCGTCGGTCCCCAAGGAACCATCGGTCCAACCGGTCCTCCAGGAAACAGAGGTCCCGTGGGCCCCCAAGGAATCGTCGGCCCCATAGGTCCTCCAGGAGCCAGAGGTCCCGTGGGTCCGCAATCAAATCAGAACCTATCCGATCCGTTTCATCTACTACCTCTCATTCGGAGAAACGCCTACCTCTACATATACTCTCATCCTAGCAGATTTGAATCCGTCACCAGGGTGAGCAGAAACAGATACAGAGGGGGAAATATCGTTGACATGAAGGACAAGAGAATCAACGTGAACAGCATCGACATGTTCCGAGACGATCACTTCTACCTCAACATTACACAACCCAGCCAAGTTTCCATTAGAGAACGATTCGTCAATCTGTTTCACGACAACATGTCTTTTGCAATGTTCCAAGTAATTCAAGTGGACGCACCTGACCCTAGAAACATGTCATTGAAGGCATTCGATATCGATACTGTCGGAAATTTCAGCTTGGATAGTTTGTACGTGTTGTTCACTGCCACCCACATAAGTGGTAACTACTTCACGCGTCCCGGCCATTCATCATTCAACATACCCGTTTCGTCTGTAGTCAGCCAATTATCGGCGGCTTTGGATAAACCTGTGTCGAGCATGACGGATCTCTTGGGTACAAAGTGTGTCATAAGTTACGCTCGGAATTCAGAAGGCCTATTCACTCTATACGTAAACTCCATTTTGATACATTCCAACTTAGACACTGTCCCATTTTCCAGAACCAATGGAATCGAAGATTGCAATTATAGCATTGGTGGTACTCAATTCTTCAACGGCACTTCATCAAAGTTGTTCTGTCATTTGCACTTTGCAGAGAGTTTATCTTCTCATACAATCCAGCGCATCCACACAGAACTCATGGCACACTACGATATATGAAAGTGCTACTTTGATTGTACATAATATATAGCACACAGGCTACACTACATTCTTGAGATGAAAATGAAAAATAAAACCTATCTATAGTGAGTGTCATCACAACACCAGAATGTCTGTGATATTGACAGTGGCGAACAACACGTCGGGCGTGAGCAGGGGATTGCACAAACCGAACTTTACTCTAAATGTGAAGGAGCTCGATACGCGTGATAAAGTCCTGCATGTTGAATCGGCTCAGTTTGAAGTACACTTTGAGAACATAGACGAGGCAACGAACAAACTCTATGTGGTACATGGTGTAGAAGAAGAAGAAGAAGAAGAGGATAGACTTTCCATCAAGACGGGAACATACAGCGATGTAGACGATTTGGCGTCTATTATCAATGCCACTCTGAAACGAGCAGGACACGGAGACATTGTGTTTTCCTACTCTCGTCACACCAGCCGTATAAGTGTCTCGGTACCCAGGAATAAACGGTGCTTGTTGAAGAAGGACTCACCCGCATTGGTGCTGGGTGTGGGCACTATTCTCAAGCCATACACGATCGAGGGATCTCACACGTTCCCGTTCGCTGTGGATCTGACGAAAGGCAGAAGACTTGTCCTGCTCTACACCGACCTCATTGGACCTGCTGTGGAGTACGAAGACAATACTGATTCGAGGGTGCTGAAGACTTTTCTTATTCAAACCCTCAACGGTTTGAATAACTACGTGTTCGGGAAAGAAGACAAACGACTGCTGCTTCCACACGAAAACGTGACTAGCATTTCGTTCTGGTTGAAATTCAACACCGGTGAACACATTACTTCCGGATATCCCGTCTACCTTGATCTTCGGATCACCAACACAACTACTTAGATGGATCTTCCAGATGTTCGTGTCCGTCACGTGCGTGACATGGTGGAGGATATAGCAAAACGAAAGAAATTGGAGAGCGAAAAGGTGCGTTGCCGGGAGAAGTACGTAATTTACAACACTGCAATCTTGTCCTTTCTCATACTCATTCAAACCATTCTCAATATCCTTCAAGGGAGTGGTGTTGTATCTGGAGAACATCGCATTCGAATCATCGCCATCAGTAGCACGATCATCGGTGTGATCATGGCATGCGTTGGTAAACACGTTCTCGACACCAAACGTCAGCTTGTCAAGTGTATTGAACAACTGCAGCAGATGGAGAGAGCTGAAGACTCGTTCATGTTGGAATTGGGCATTACTCTTGAAGATGGGAAGCTCACTAACGAGGAGCATCAACGATTGATATCGATGATGAACGACTTTCGCAAGACACTGGATATTGGATCTTTGAAAAAAATTCACCCCTATTATAATGTGACTCGCAAGAATGGCACAGGAGATATACTCACCACAAGCTCCGGAGTCCTTCACGGGACTCCTGACCAACACGAAGATCGTTCAGAAGAACATCCTCGACAGGACGGAGAAGAAACTCTCGTTGCTTGAGGGTAGACGCGGAGTACGACTCTTTTCCACAGCAGATCGATCACCACCATCCCTGAACAATGAACTAGACATCTCGTCGCCGAATTTCATTGCTCTGGGGGAGAGCTATTTCATCGTGAAAATGCGCTATAGTGTCAAAAACAATCTCAATAACCAGCCTGGAGACTACACGCGATGGGTGTGCACCACGTCACCAGCCTTTTCGTGGTTCAAGAACATTCGAGTGGAGATCAACGGAACAGAGGTCACGCAATCGAGTAAAGTTGCCGACATGCAAATGGTTCAGCACATCCTCAGTCTAATGGAAAGCAGCAGCGAACGCCTTCAGTACGTGGACTCGGATCTCTACGGTCTACAGAAACTGGATCCGCAAAGAGCATTGAGAGGTGTGGATTTAACGCCCTATCAACTTGGTGTGAAGCGTAAGCATGGCTATGCCTTCGAAACAAACGCTGCAAACGCTAATGCAGCACAAGCACCGGATTTCGTCGATGATTTCACACTCAGGCGTGCACCCACCGTCGAGCTTGTCACCAACGAAGGCTTCTCCAACACGGTTCAGGAAAATGCACTTCGTGCAGCTGTTGGACGGTTTCAGTACAAGCTGAGACCCTTCCTACCGTTTTTCAATCAGGACGATGCTTGGTTACCCCCGGGTACACAGGTGAAGCTTCGCTTTGATCTGCCACAATCCGAGCTTTCCAGATACATCATGCTTAGCGATCAAGGCGGTGGTGCCAACAGTGCTCTGAGCGTCGGTGATATTGAGATCGATCTACTCCAATTGGACTTTGTGTACACTACCTATCGCATGGAACCCAATCTCACCGATCGTGTACGCCTTCCCAAACAACTCTATTTCCACACGTGGTGCCCTCGTCTCATACAAAAGAGCATTTCAGATGATGCTGGTACACTGGAACTGCTTCACAATGCGGACATTCCACGCAGGATGATCCTGTTCTTCACAGATTTGACTCATGGTACACAGCCAGCATTGGCTGGAGGTCAAGCATCGCATTCTTCGAACAGACTGGCCATGATTCATGCAAATCTCAGTCAACTTCGTGTCACTGTCAACGACCAGACGCTCTTTGACAACCCGCTCAAGTTCCAGTGGGATGTGAGTCGTAATACTGAAGGGCAATACTTCTACGATTACAACAAATCCTCCTACCTGCGTGGCTACAATCTGGTTCAAGACTTTTTCGGCAAGACGTATGGAACGCAAATCCCCATCACCGCTGCAGATTACTGCAATCACTACTTTATGGTGCCTATCAACTTGAATCTGGATCGGACCACAGACAATCCAAGATCGAGAGGAAATCTGTCCATCGACTATCAATTTAGCGACGTGACAAACGCCCCCGTGAGGAGACCTAGCGAAAATGGCGCCTCGATCAAAGTCAACCTTCTCTGCATGGACAAGTACTTGTACACCATGAGCAAAGATGAAGGTATCAAAGCCGAAGTTGTATGAATTAATTCCGACCTAGTAGTAAAAGGGCATCATGGAAGGTGGTGACCTGGAGACCAGACATCGTGTCTACGGTGGTGATTTGAAAACATCGAGTCGACAACACGGTGGATTCTTCTGGAAAAAGAGCTTCTGGAAAAACCTAATCGGTGCTGGACCGGATGAGATGGAAAAGCAGATGGCGGAACCCACGACAAAACAAGATGCAATGCAACGCGGTGGACTTGGACCCCTGGCTGCCATGGCAGGAATGACACTTCTTCCCATGCTTTTGGGGAGAGGAGAGTCCGGAGACATTGTGGAAGCGCAAATGAAAACAGCTTACAACCCTGCCATGCACCGAGGAGGTCTAGCCATTCCACCAGGATTAGCCGCCAAGGCCATACCACTCCTGACGAATCTGGCTGCTCCCTTGGCCATGGGTACCATGGCATCACTGGGTGACAACGTAATGGATAAAATATTCGGCAGAGGAGTAAGGAAGGGAAGCTCAGCAGGTGCCATGAAGCGCACTAAAAGTCGTCGTCGTCGGCATGCACCGAAGAAGATTCGTCAACGAGCATCTCGAAAAACCAAGAAGCCAGCTCGTCAAGTTCGCTCCAAAGGCCGCAGGGCACGAGGAATAAAGAAACAAGGAAGGGCCTTGTTCAAAAAACTAGGACATCGTGCCCTCGACGAAGCTTCATCGTTCCTGTCTGCACCTCGTAGATCCCTAACCCGTCCTGAAACTCCATTTGCTCAAAAAATTCGACAGAACATTAACAGTGCAGGACCGTCTTCTATGAGTTCCGCTCACATCGGTCCATCCTACAACATCTGATCATGGACTTTATCTCGCTCCTTGGACAGGAAATCGGGAGGAAGAAAAAGACTAGTCCCGTAAGGAACGACGATGTTCCGACCACGGCCACTGCTCGACACGGGCTGCACATTCCTGGTCTTCAGTTCGAGTCTAAGGATTGGTTCACGGAAATCATTCCTGCTCTGAAATCCTGGGGTCAAAACGTATTGTTTCTGGGACAGAGCAACATGGGTAAATCCTACTTTCTCATCAAGCTCCTGAAACGTGTGCAACCTGAGCGTATAGTTGTCATCTCCAACACGCCGGCCGATCAGTATCGTCTCCCAAGCCTCAAATCCTTCAAGCATTACAGCACCATGCCCGAGTGTATCGAAGACATGGATCTCCAGCCTAACACCTATGTGATCATTGATGACATCAGAGTGATGGGTTTGAAGCACGGCAGTCAAAGAGAGTGTCTCTACAAGTTCTTCACCATGTACAGTCATCATCATAAGTTGAACGTGTTCTTTCTCTCTCAGAGCTTTGATAACATTAAAGACATGAAGATCAATGCAAACTTTATGTATCTATTTCGCTTCACTGATAAAAGCAATATCAAGCGTTATCTCAATACTCTGTTTGGTGGTCTGTGCACGAAGTCATCCATTATCTTTAGATTGTATGAGAAGTTATTGGCGGTGTGTCGCAGACCTATCCTAACCATTGATTGCTCTTCTAATCAGTACTACACGTATTGCGAAGACACTGCATTAAAGGTGACTTTTGAATAAAAACCTCGTTGATGTGTGTGTGTGTGTGTGTGTGTGTACGATATTAGTCGAAGAGTTAACCGAAAAGTTAGCCGAAAAGTTAGCCGAAAAGTTAGCCGAAAAGTTAGCCGAAAAGTTAGCCGAAAAGTTAGCCGAAAAGTTAGCCGAAAAGTTAGCCGAAAAGTTAGCCGCAACATTGAAAAAAATTCCAATCATGAATAAGAATGGAGCATCTTACGGTGAAATTCTCAAATGGGCTACCGAGTAGTATACAAAGAGTGGGACTCAGAAAGGGATCCTTCTCGATACCCAAGCGTAAAAGGTTGCAAACCTTGCAGTTTATGACGAAACATCCTCAACACATCATTAAGAAGAGAGCAAATTCGTGGGAAGTTCTCGGTATACCACCACTCATGCGGCAAAAAGGAGGTAATAACTACAATGCATACTTGAAAAGCGTTAAGAAAGTTCTTTCCCAAGTACCAGATCACAGTTTGAGCACCTCCACCCTGTTGGAACTGCAAGCCGATCCGCGAGTAAAGCGTCTATATGACACCCACTTCAAAAACAATCCCGATCACATCAGTTACCCGTCTGTGAGAAATGTGATTGCATCCAACATACTCAACTATGATTCCACTACCGATCAAGTTCGCGATTCCGTTTCAGATGTCAGGAAGAAGAGAAAGGCACCTTTAACATCGGTGCCTTTCAATCTACTACAAGATCATGAATTTGACCGATGGATCCTGCAAATCCTGGACAGTTTCCTCCGGCATACAAATATACCGGTAACCTTTTTGAAGAGCAACTATTTCACAAGCCGATCACAACTGCTGCAACTCTACGATGAAGATCGACTGAGGTTCAGGAGTCGGGTGGAAGCGGCTGCGGATGCCCTGAAGACGCAGACGATGAACGACTACACTACTCTGGTCAACGAGACGAATCGCATCTACATGTCCAGGTACCCGTTTGCAGCCATAGCAGGTGCCATGGGAATCAACAAACACGTCGATGGGTTCCTTCGATCAGAACGAAAGATTCAGGAACTAACCACCCTTGTGATAGCTATACCGGGATCACAGCTCAAGTTTCAAGATCTCAACGATATGACTTCCACCTATGGTAGAACAACAGAAGCAAAATTGATCCATCCCGAGCATTTCATGATCAGAGCACAAAAGGTGATGGTGGACGATGCATCATTCATTCAACAGGTGCTGAAGGACAAAAGCAGGATCACTCGTATCATCAAGGATATCCTGAGCGGACGCTCCATGTGATCACGTGCCAAATATTTTCAGGCTATGATCAAGAATGGACTATCCTCTCAGCAGTGCCGATATCAAAGGAAGATTGAATGGTGTCGGAGGGTTCGTGGGCTGCACGAGTTACGACCTCTTGCCACCCTTGAACAATGGAGACTTTTGTATCGTCAACACCGACAACGTTCTACCGGTGTACGATGCAACGGAAGGCGGACATCATTGGTTGACCGTGTGTCGCGAGCAAAACGTGATCCTGGTTTTTGACAGTTTCGGACGCAGTCTATACACTATGGAGCAAGATTACACTGAACCTGCACTGTGCGATTTCTTTAAAGAAGCCTACGCAGACTGTAAGATCATCACCAACACCCAAGCCATTCAAGACAGAAGCACAGCAGTATGTGGATGGTATGCCATATTGATGGGAAAGCTATTTTCCAAATATGGTCTGGATGAAGCACTTCGAATTTTCCGAAGAGTCTTTGATGATGACGAAAAGCTGGAAAACGATCAACTGGTTCTCAGTTCAGGTGCCCTGGAAGGTGCTGGAGCCTTTTGGGACAACAAAGTGCAAAAGGCAATTCAGGATGGAAGACGGAAGAAGAAGACAGAACCCGCACAGTTCCATACGAAACTGGCTAACGAATTGCACAAGCCCAGACGAGTGCATTTCAAAAGACGCAAGGTGAAGAGCAGAGCAATTGACCATATATGGAGTGCAGATCTCGTGGATATGCAACGGTTTGCCCGAAGCAATAAGAACATCAAATTCCTGCTAACAGTCATCGACTTATACAGCCGCTATGCCTGGGCAATGCCTTTGAAATCGAAGACGGGTACCGCCGTGAGAGATGCGTTCGATAAGATTGTCAGTACATCCGGAAGGACACCGCTAAAACTCTGGGTAGACGAAGGCAAGGAATTCTACAATGCCCCCATGAAACGATGGTTATCACAACACAACGTCATCATGTACAGCACCCATAACGAGGGTAAAGCGGTGGTGGTCGAGCGCTTCAATAGAACGTTGAAGGCAAGAATGTGGCGTCACTTTACAGAGAAATCCACGAACACGTACCTCAATGTCCTACCTCATCTACTAGACCGCTACAACCAGTCAAAGCATAGAAGCATTGGGATGACACCTCACGAAGCATCGAACGGTAGAATACCAAAAGATGCAGATCAACAAGACCCCCTGCAGTCAAAACCCAAGTTCAAAGTGGGTGACGAGGTGCGCCTAACCGTATCTAAGCGTCATTTCGAGAAGGGCTACACTGCGAACTGGACGGAGGAAGTATTCGAGGTGGATGAAATCCTATCAACATCACCACACACCTACAGGATTCGTGATCTGATGGGAGAACACATCATCGGATCGTTTTACGAAGCAGAACTGCAACACGCCAGAGAGACCGGTTTGAGATTCGACAAGGTGTTAAAATACAACAAGGATCAACGTCTTGTGCAATGGAAAGGCTACACAGATAATAAATTCAATACCTGGCTCACAAAGAAGGATGTGAACAGTCTTCGGTCATGATTCACAATGTCATTCATATTGAAAAATAAAAAATAAATGATTGAGTGCTATGTACAAGCTGATGGCGTTCATGAGAATTATCGCATGAGTATGAGGGGTATACTGCTGGACACTTTCACGAGTGCGTTAGCACGACGAAAAATATAAGGGATACGGTATGTACAGAGTACGAATGGTATAATCCAGTTATCCCATGTACTATTCCAAATAGAGCGCGATCAGCACTAAGACATGTATCGATTATCCCACGAGTACGAGCAAGAGTACATGTACTCTTGGTACGAGGGATACACCGCTAGATATTTTCATGAGTGCGTCAGCACGATTGAAAATATAATGGGTACGGTATGCACAGAGTACGAATGGTATAATCCATTTATCCCATGTACTATCCCAAATAGAGCGTGATCAGCACTAACATCTCCCTTATTTACTCTGTCGCAAGACCCGGGGAATATTCGTGCTCCGAGCGGGGAATATCGCTCTATTGACAGTTGAGTCCTCTTTCCAAGATTCCTTTTGAATTCCTCTCTACCATCTCTGTATGAGAAGAGACCACGGAATTCCGTATATGTATAGCATCCACCGATCGTGCAGTTCGCTGTGATGTCATTGCACAGTGTATGTATATTATGTGCATGTGTGTGTGTGTGTTTGTGTGGTACATGATGCATCCTACAATCCACTGTGACGTCAATGCACACTCCATGATGTGCGCATCCATGGTCCGTGTGCCTTACGTATTTCCACCCCTGAAAATATATGAAAATCAAGTACTATGAGAGTAAGAATTATATGAGCAGAAAGCTAGAAAAATCCTCCGTCTCATCGACCTTTCAATAGAAGAAAGGCATTCACATCTCAATCTGATATCATAGTCGAAAGATTCCAAACCCGAACAAAAAAGACTCACCATGACGGGGGCGTCTTTCCGCTTTCGAAACACATCGTGTTCTCCAAGGTCGTCACCTCCCCGTGGCGTGACCCCTTGGTCTTGTTTGAGACGTCTAGACGTAGCCTTGTTTACAAAGGTCATCGCGGCGTGAACTTTGACCTCGAGGTGAAGTAGTCTCAACCTGCAGTTTCATTATCGACTCCTTCTTGCAGTGTGAAGAAGCTAAAATGGCGTGGACATTTTCTGAGACGTGCAGAGCAGAGAAATGGTATTTATTTTCATGCGATAATGAAGAGTTCTCAATCCGTCGCCTCAGTGCTAGCAAGACAACCAGGGATCTTGACCCGATGATAGCACATCCCAGAAGATTCGATATGTCACCACTCACTGCTGCTGAGTATATTATCTGCAGGGTCACCAGCCTGATCTTGAATGTGAAGAATAGGAAACAGCACCTTCCTAAAATCGTCATCGGTGGTGTGGAGGACTACGGAACTATTAGTGAGACTGATGATGGTGTCATACTGCGAAGGTGGACTGATGGTAGACACTCATTCTACAAGCTTAGTGACATGCGTGACGAACCGTGCTCTCAACACATCATCGACCTCTTCGCTGATGCAACCTATTTGGATTCCAGCGACGTAATGCAACTTGTCAAGGAGGTGAACGAAAAATGAAGTCTCTCGAGTTGATCGTGTGCGTGTACGACGTAGTACCAAGGCCGTTCAACTCCGTGCCGTTGCAACAAGAGTAACGCGGATTCGTGTGCGAGTTGGTACGATCGACATCGGCGACGATGGATTTATCTCCAAATTACCCGAGTCGACTGTTGACACGATGGCGGTGCAAAGGAGGTCGTCGACTGACAGTTCCATTGCTGACTGGGTGGAACCATTGGTGCACATCAGAGCGTCCGACAACTCCATCTCGTACTGCGTGTCACGGAAGAGATCATGGGTGAATCCATCCTCACACGTATTAGAAGAGTAAACTTTGTGGTCTCTCATCCAATACCAGCTTGATGAAATCAGGACAACAAGAACTGAATTGTACTACCTTTCTCCTCCACTCCATTGCGATATTCACTGTTCGTTCCATTATTCTTTGTAATGACATGTATCGTATCTATCAAGAACTGACCTTTCTGACGTGTGTGCGAGCAGGACCATTTTTGAAAAATTGCATGGGGAGGTGGGGTAGGTCACGGAAAAAACTTCATGATAAACACCATATTCAACATTCTACTTTTTATACCCACTCCCATCCGGGGCAAGGTGGCCCAAAAAAGTGAGATTCAAACCCACATGTGCACAACACATATTTTCAATAATACCCCATTTTTTGGGGTCAGGGCACCCCCTGGCACATATTTTTATCCGCAAAAAAACCGGGCCAAAAATAAGTTTCACCGCAAAAATGGGGTACTATTAGTACCCCATTTTTCAATAATACCCCATTTTTTGGGACCCGGGCGCCCCCTGGCCCAGAACCCGCTCGTCGCTTCCTACTAGGGTTGAACCGTATGATCTTTCGTTTTCTGTTTCGCTTTTTCCTTTCTTCTTTGTTTTGCTCCGTTGGTTCAGTGTACTGGATTTTTTAGTAGAGTAGAGAAGGTCGAAATTTGAATTTGAAGTTCTCCCAATCCTTTCCAAATTTAATCACTTTCTTTCACCTCTGGTAGTTTCCAGAAACTGACCGTGGTTGGTCCCCTGGGGGAGGGAAAAAGACCCAAGTGCCATCAGTATGTGTGGCACGTGTTGTGCGCTGCCTTTGGAGTGAAGAACTTGTCAGGGCCTTCTATGTTCAGCCTAGTCCCATAGCTCAGTGGTTGGAGCATTGCTCATGACAAGCAGGGTCCCAGGTTCGAGTCCGGGTGGGTCTGGCGTTTTTTTCTCTTTTCAGGCAGTTCACTTCCCCGACTGATCCTTTGAATTTGAAGTTCTCCCAATCCTTTCCAAATTATTATTATTATTATTATTTGGAAAGGATTGGGAGAACTTCAAATTCAAATGATCAGTCGGGGAAGTGAACTGCCTGAAAAGAGAAAAAAAAAAAAACGCCAGACCCACCAGGACTCGAACCTGGGACCCTGCTTGTCATGAGCAATGCTCTAACCACTGAGCTATGGGACCAGGCTGAACCTAGAAGGCGCTGACAAATCCTTCTTTTTTGGGAAAAAGACCCAAGTGCCATCAGTATGTGTGGCACGTGTTGTGAGCTGCCTTTGGAGTGAAGGATTTGTCAGCGCCTTCTAGGTTCAGCCTGGTCCCATAGCTCAGTGGTTAGAGCATTGCTCATGACAAGCAGGGTCCCAGGTTCGAGTCCTGGTGGGTCTGGCGTTTTTTTCTCTTTTCAGGCAGTTCACTTCCCCGACTGATCATTTGAATTATTATTATTATTATTATTAGTAAAAAGGAAAAGGACACATGGAAACGAGTTAAGAGTAACTCTCCATCACTGTAACTAGATACTATATACAGTCAGAAAGTGCAACAACTAGGCACAAAACTGACAGAGTACTGAGACATTCGACGTCCTGACACCTAGCTTCAACACATCTCCGTAGCGCTAAAGTGTCAGGACGTCGAATGTCTCAGTACTCTGTCAGTTTTGTGCCTAGTTGTTGCACTTTCTGACTGTATATAGTATCTAGTTACAGTGATGGAGAGTTACTCTTAACTCGTTTCCATATGTCCTTTTCCTTTCTACTTTTATTATTGGCTCAATACCCGAGTTTCAAATTGCACACCTGATGAGCCGTCACGAACCATACGGCGAAACGTACGTCGTGTGAAACAACTTGTTTTGTAGTCAACTAGTCCATCACAATGTCATGCATGAGGAGTACTGTAGGAGTTTAGATTTCGGCTTGTACAATTCGTTCTCGCAAAGCTTCCCCCTTCTTAACTTATCTTTGATATTTTTGACCCACCCAAGTTGGGTGGTGTGCTGCTTTGCTGCTTCGAATTGTAGTTAGACCGCTTTGTCAAATTGCCTACTTGTCTCGTCATCGTCCAGTGACAATCGACATTCTTTGTTCCGTTAGGACTGTAGCTTGTGCTCGTTTTCGTTGCGCTTGCCTTCCCCTCTTTGGTCTTTCCATAACCTTGAACCTTCCAAGTTGGAAGGCTGTCAGTTAGCGCTACGGAGATGTGTTGAAGCTAGGTGTCAGGACGTCGAATGTCTCAGTACTCTGTCAGTTTTGTGCCTAGTTGTTGCACTTTCTGACTGTATATAGTATCTAGTTACAGTGATGGAGAGTTACTCTTAAACTCGTTTCCATATGTTCTTTTCCTTTCTACTTTTATTATTGGCTCAATACCAGAGTTTCAAATTATTATTATTATTATTATTATTATTATTATTATTATGAACTCGAATGGTGAGCCAATATAGTTATGATGAAGAAGGGAAAAGGACAACATGTTACGAGTTATGACAAACTGTCCACCAACGCAACCAGATCTTATACAGTCAGCGAGTGCGACAAAATGGCACAAAGCTGACAAAGAGTACTGAGACATTCGGCGACCTGACGCCGAGCTCCAACGTGTTGGAGCTGGGCTGAATGTCTCAGTACTCTTTGTCAGTTTTGTGCCATTTTGTCGCACTTGCTGACTGTATAAGATCTGATTACGTTGGTGGACAGTTTTTCATAACTAGTTAAATTTGGTCCTTTTCCTTTCTTCATCATAACTATATTGGCTCACCATCCAAGTTCAAAATATTATTTTTTTTTCGAATTAAAGGTGTCGATGTTGTAGTACGTTATTTTGTGTACGTCGTGTGTACGTCATGTTGGTGCATGCGCGTGTTGATGTGGTGTGAAAAGCTGTCTTCGTCTTGAGTTCAGCATGTCTTCGTCTCGAGTTCAGCATGTCTAGTTGTGTTTCCGTCGTCGTCGTGTCAATAAACAGTCTTCCTAAATGTAGTTATCGTTGTCTCTTTGAATAAGTGTGGAGATGGCACGGGACTGGGAGCAGGTAGAGAAAGCCAGTTACAACATTGGTGGCAGCGGTGATAGAAATTTGTTGTCAACTTCTGGATTCGTCCTGCGTGGCCTTCGCTCCCAGTTTCCGATGTCATCTCAAATCGCCCTATCGTCACAGTTTTGTCCGTCTTGAAGAAGTTAGTCTATCATCCTCGTCCTTCATCATTCGTCTCTCCCGTCTCTTGTCAGTCGTCGTCACTGGTGGTCCCGGACACGACGTAAAACTGTGCCCAGAAGAAAAGAAAAAGAAGGATGGATGGTCCCGGACACGACGTAAAACTGTGCCCAGAAGAAAAACTGAAACAGAAAAAAGAAGGATGGAAGGTGAAGGCTGCAGTGTGAGGATGTGGACGCTGAGCAGCGCTCCTTGAGATGGCGGACGGCATGGCAGACGGCGTGAGGAGTTTCGTTGGTGAGAGGGTACGTGTGTTGTTGTGAACATGATGAGTATGTGAGTTTTGTATTTTCTGTTCTCACAACAGTTTGTTCTTTATTATTTGCTCTCCTCGAGGGTAAAGAGGCGCCCGCACAGCGCGTGTGTTCTGTTCGTTGATTGATTTGCTCTTCTAAGAGGGTAACTAGAGGCCCGACAGAGCCAGTGGATTTTGTTCTTTTTGGTTTTCCTATGATTTGTGCTCTCACATTTTAGAATTTTTGCGTGATCGTGAGGTGGTGTGTTGTGTGAAGTAGAGTTTTGAGGTTATCAGTTCCTACACGTGTGGCAGCGATCGTGGCTGGTGTTCTGGGTGGGCGGACAGAGTTTTTGTAATCTGCAGTGCAGGCAGAGGTATTTTATTTCTTGGTGTGACTGGTGTGGTATGATTGAGTGATTTGTGTGATCTTTTCCTCTTTTTACTCTGTTTTTTTTTTTCTCTTGGGAGGGAGTTATGTTGTAGTACGTTATTTTGTGTACGTTGTGTGTACGTCATGTTGGTGCATGCGCGTGTTGCTGTGGTGTGAAAAGCTGTCTTCGTCTTGAGTTCAGCATGTCTTCGTCTCGAGTTCGTCATGTCTAGTTGTGTTTCCGTCGTCGTCATGTCAATAAACAGTCTTCCTAAATGTAGTTATCGTTGTCTCTTTGAATAAGTGTGGAGATGGCACGGGACTGGGAGCAGGTAGAGAAAGCCAGTCACAACATCAGCACCGACGCAATACACACAGTCAGGTAAGCCAATTTATTAACCGAACGTTTTCATTCCCTTCTCATCATGGGTAAATACAGGGAATAATGGAAAATGTCAAATACAGTAACTTATAGAGCAAAAGCATAGATTGAGAACTCACGCTCTTCGTGTGGAAAAAATAAAATTCAGCTGAACAAGTCAACAACAGGGTGAAGGTGAAGAAATAATTATAATGATTATAATGATTAAAATAATTATTAGTTATTTGAGTGTGAGCCAGTGTTGCTCACAACAAATTTTTTACTTATGAAGCTGCGTGATGCGTCCTACAAGATTTTATAAAATAATTATAATAATTATAATGAAAACATCAATGAGGAGAAGCATTACTGACACTTTGACGAGGATTAGCGCCAAACAACTGAAGCGACTAAACATTTTCCTTCTCGACACATAGTTCAGGGGACAATTTGCGAATATATAACGCTTCCAAAACAGACAAATGTAATACAGATTTGTCTCGGGCCAAAACTGAGAAAACATCATCTCTGTGACGACTCACGACAACTATCACTAACACACAGATGACTCTTGATCGCCGATTGCTGACTGTTGGAATTTCTCGTCTTATGTTTTAGACAGTTCGTACCCTTGCAATGTATGCTGGGAAACGGTCCTGCAATTACGAAAAAAAGGATAGAATTCAGAGGGGTGAACACCGATTTGGTGAAGTTGATCGAGACTTTACCATCAAGTGTGACGGTGTACTACCAGCAATGCTGTGTGTCAGTAAGTGCATACTTGTGATGACAAGGTATTTGTTTTCATGGCACTAAACTCTCCTGTACATGTTAAACGCATTGCACATCTCTTCAAACAAACTCATGTTTAAATTCAGTGAACTATAAAAGTATCAAAAAGTATCATGCTTATGTTGAAGTCTCACGGCACGCACGCATGTATAATGGAAGTCAAAGTTCTTGGTTCGCACGAGGGACTCGAGATGATAAAGGATGAGACAGGAGGATATAAATGGCCTGGGTAGCTATGGCAATGAATGTACGAAAGCGCTTATGCAGCTACCCAGGCCAAACGAATTATACAGGAACGTGGGAAAAGTGAGGGGAGAGCGCAGGAGCAAAAAAGTTGCAGCGTACATGTATTCGAGAAGCGGGAATGGGAAAAGGGTGCATGCAGTGATGTGTGTATGAGTGTGTATGTGTGTACGTGCATATATGGGGGAGAGGTCATGGGTGTGTGAGTGCGTGCGTGCGAAAAAGATATGCGAATAGAACCAAGAGAGCGAGGTGTATGAGAGACATAGCCAGCAATCGCATGTCATCACAAACATTCAAAATCAACATAATTTTGCGAATCGTAATTTTTTTCAGGATCACTTTTCAACGAGGACGAAGCAAAGTCGGCCGAAGGAAGCATAGAGGAAGAAAATCACCCTCTCCACTTCACCATCACGATACTGACATAGATACGAGATGAAGCCACTAAAAAATCCACAAGAAAACTGTACGGCCATCATCGCGCTGACTTTGGTCTGACTTTGGTCTGAGAATTTCTATCACGATCAAAAATGTACGAGGAGCACTCAAAAATAAGCAACAGACGTACCTTTATCGCTCTCTACTCCTTTTTCAAGGCACAAAAGTCGACTCTCCACTTTCAAACCAAGAACCAGATATACCAGTGGTCCTTTTCAGCTGCTCCACGAGCGCAGGAAATGTTCACCAAGGGGCGCAGAGCAGCATCCATTCCAGAAAAAGAGCTAAAATACGAGTGAGACTGTATGACTGAGTACATGAGTACAGGTATGAGTACACGCAGAAAATAGTCAATTTCAGCGTTTCTGCTTCAAACAGCAACTAGCTTCGACTAGAAACAAAGATTACACCAAAGGATCAAACAACAACCATTTTCTGCAGTTTTTTTGCAGATGGCTTCCTTGTGCTTGGCCCAGCACGCCAAAAATCACACCTCGGTGGAGTACAAAAATTACAACTCTCAGATGTCCTTGATTGCTGGCCATGGAGAGAGAGAGAGAGAGAGTGATAGAGAGTGAGAGAGAGTGAGAGAGAGAGAGAGTAAGAGAGAGTTAAAGAGGGAGAGAGAGAGAGAGAGAGAGAGAGAGAGAAAGAGAGAGAGAGAGAGAGTGAGAATGTTAGAGGGTTAGAGAGAGTGAAAGAGAGAGAGTGAGAGAGTGAAAGAGAGATTTAGAGAGTGAGCGAGAGTGAAAGAGAGAGTGAGAGAGAGTGAGAGAGAGAGTGAAGGAGAGAGAGAATTATGACAAAAGCTAAGAGGCAGTCCAATTTAGCGCTGACAAATGTAGAGGTATCTATTGAAACTGCAACGGGCAGATAATACAAAATTATTACAGGGTGCGACAGAGCTCTCGGTTATTGAAGAGAATGTTGAGTATCACCTCCACCAGTACACTGTGCTCTCAGCCAACTAGACCCTCCTGCACACAACCATCACCACTGCGAGGACACTTCCGTTGAGAATATTGACGTTTATTCCTTCAGACAGCTGTTTCGCTAATACAAAGCTCATCAGTGAAGGTAGACGTTGAAAGATTTAAATATTATAAGACAAAATGCTGCTATATAGGGTTTTCTACATACAAAACTGGCGTAGCTGAGGTGATAATGTGGGAAATGGAAAGCGGGAAGTACTGTTGACGCGCATCGGACATCCATGCAGCATCAGAAATTCGACGCGGAAAATCGCACGCATGCACACACACACACACACACACGCACACACATGCACACACGCACACGCACGCACACACACACACACACACACACACACACACATTGACACAAACACACACACACACACATGCACACACGCACACACACACACACACACACACACACACACAATAAAGCGTTGTGGAGTATGGCTAGCGCCAGACGCTACAAAAGCTACAGGTTTTGCAGAGCTGTAATGCTACTGAGCCATAACACCATGGAAACTGGGGAGTTAAGGCTAAAATCCAAAAAAATCACCAGTTGTAGACTTCGGGGTGCTGAGTCGAATGATCTTGGTCCGAGGGAGCTGAGACGCTCCCTCCCTACATTAATCCCAATCGAACAGGGTACAACTTACTAGCCTGTTTGACCTTTTTTGGGTGCAGTTCTGTCACTCGAGTTGAACTCGAGTTGAACCTTGGTGTGAAAGTTGTCGCCTGCTGTCGCTGTGATCAGGTGACTTGGGCACGCAGGAGCACGTTACCGCTTGTTCAACCATGTTCGATTGGGAAGAAAGGAGGAACGCTGCATCGCAGGTTTCTCGGACCAAAAACAGGTGACTCAACGTTCAAAAGATTACAACATATGGGCCAATTGTGGTCATCCGTGCTTTTATAAAAACGAAATGGCGTTTTTAGTGAGATTTTGCATGCAAATCCCTATCTAGTAGGGCGCAGCCACCCAGTTTCGGTGGAAGTGCGCAAGTTCGATTGGGATTAAAGTAGGAAGGGAGTGTCTCAGCTTCCTCGGACCAAGATCATTCGACTCAGCACCCCGAAGACAACAACTGGTGAAATTTTGATCTTAGCCTTAACTTCGCCTTTAACAGTTTCCACACATTTCATAAGATTATTGCACCTGGACTTTTCGCCTTTCTTGTCCCCCAGGAGACACAAGCATGGAGTTTGAAAGATTGTGCGGACATTGGAAAATTCTTGTGCAAACCAACAAATACCAAAGGCTAACATACACTGCTGCCCAGGCTGCGTGCCGCAGTAACAAGGGATATTTCCTGCCAAGCGAGACACTGTGGAATAGCGTACTGAAGGAAATGAAGGTATCAACAGATTTGGAATGCAGGAAACTGGCAGCAAACTTTGACAAAATTTCCCTCTGGTATGCAAGACATTGGAAAGAAGCCGACGAGGCCCACCGTTCATCGGTTTGTGTCGGTAAGTAGAGGGCAATCAACTATAATAATGTCATTGGACCCTGTTGATGCATAGCACGTGCATCGTCTTTTGCAAGCATTTTGACCTGTTGACAATGCCATACGTAAATTTCTGGTGCACATTAGAACGCCAGACCCTTTTTGCCCAGCCTTCACCAGCTAGGCAGGTAGGCGCACCACTGTGAGAACTGTATAGCTCCAAGGCGTTCACACGTTTTGTTTTGTTTTCTGACTCAAGCCTCTTGTACGGGAAAAATACCTTCTTGATCAATACTAGAAATGCAACTAAAACCCAAAACAATTTTAAAATGTAAAGAACTCAAAGCAAATGAAAACAACACATGTTTGGATGCGGTTGGACAGGAGTAATAATGCGGTGTGTAAACTACGAAAAAAAGAATCTATCTTGGCCGGCAAGTGCGCGATTATAATGTGCTACTAGAAATGAGCCGTGATCAGTAAACACAGACATTTAATGCATCTGACGGTCATGCAAGCAGAATTCAAAGCGGATTAGACTAGGGAAATGAGTAAATGTTGGATTGGAAACATATACAGGCTAGGTGAAATTATGTCCATAATAATAATTTTTAGTATCATCATCGTCAAATCCCTTGAACACTCACATCTATTAGGAATAGTTTATGCACAAAACGACTGGGCGAAGTTGAGCTTGCTTTGATTCATGGAGACTAAGGGAAATTCCCTACTGCTAGGACGAGACATTTTAACTACTCACGCAACAAATAACTTCAGGGCTCACGGTTGGGATGCCAAAACTCGATTACGTGGGAGGACATCTTGAAATCTGATTACCATAGAAATGAGCTCGCGTGACTGGAGCTATGCACGCGGCAGTGCACGCCTACGCGGCGCGGAGCACAGCAAGGACTCGAGAGAGAGTTGCAGTGACCTGGTGACTGACAAGAAGAAGTAGAACTGAGGAAGACGGAGACCGGCTGGGGACTTGCGTTTCACTTTGGTTGCCGTTCACTGTCGTTGTTATTGCTTCTTTCCGAGCGAGTGTGTTCCGAGCAGTGCTGACCTCGTAAGCCGAAGGCTTCAGACAGTTCGTTGGCACGCTGAGTCCTGCGATGAGAAGTCGCGAGTTCTGCCGCCGAGTCTTTGCTGAGAAAGGGATCGACATCTATGTCGTCCGCTGATGCACTGGCGCAGGTGAGGAGAGGTAGAGGACAAGAGCTCCTTGATGGAATGAAGCAAAGACTCACACCGTGTTCTAGTTCGTTGTCTGTGTTCTCAGAGCGTTTTGTAAAAGCACTTACACGAGTGAAAGAGCCGTGCAACGCTGCTGTGAGAAGTGACGATGGAGAGTTGTGAATTATTTGATTTGCCACTCTCTTTCCTTGCAAGAGGATGCATCAAATGGCTTCGCCGTTGTACTGGTCATGTATTTTCGGTTCGCCATAGCTGCTGAAGCACACAGCAGTAGAGCGCCGATGAGCGAGACAGCAAACGGTCAATAGTATTTCAAGAGTTTGTCAGTCACGGGGGAAACATTGCAAAAAACGCCTTGCTGCTGCGCCTCGCTAGTGTAGTTTCCGCATCGTACAACGCATATGCACAGGCTTCCTTCCGCGTCGTCGCGCACGGGAGTTCGCGTGCGCCCCTGCCGACTTAGCTCACTTCAAAACAGTATAAGGTAGCACAATATTGGCTGATTTTGACAATCGATGGCTCAAAATCCTCAGGAGATACTAAGCTACGGTTTAACCGAAGCGATTTTTTCTAGATGAAGGGATCGCTGTAGAGCATTCACGGACTTTGTGACAATATCTTCAGTTTCCCAGGGCCAAAATCAAAAATTCCTTCGGTTGAACCCCCAGTTCACATCTTGCCTGGTTCCACCCAAATTTTCAGTGTCGTACTGTCTACTCGTGCTACCTTACTCTATTTTGAAGAGGCATGCGTCGCACGGAAAATACGCTGCGAGATGGCTAGAGTTTGTGTACAAGGGGTGGTCGAGCTGTGGTCGCGTGACAGTCGACCTGTCGTCGCGTGAGCTGGCCAGAAACAAAATGGCGCCCACGTATTTGTACACAACCGTGAGCCCTGAACTGCAACCAAGCGCGGTCAACCGCTTTTTTTTACAATAATCACAGCTCAGAGGCAAAGACAAAAAATGCATAATGGGAGCATAGTGATGGTGAGGCTCGTTGCTTGGAAATTGCTAGTTAATCATTTTTTAAATGCTTCAAATCAACTTTTTGCCTACACGGTCTACCACAACTGGTTCTCTTATAAAACTTCACAAAGAAAAGAAAGGAAGAACCACTTGACAGTGAGATCTGTTGGGAGCACATAGGAAAGTTATATCAGCCAGGATCTGTCTCCTTTCTTATTTCGAAAAGACAGTTTCATCTCAATTCTACAAAAAACGTGATTTTCAGCAACAGTTGTACATTACCTGTTTTTTCTGTTTTTCTTTTTTTCTTTTTTTTCTTTTTATTGGGGAATTATAATACCATACCATACCATAACTTTGAACTGGGATGGTGAGCCAATACAGTTATGATGAAGAAAGGAAAAGGACAACATGTTACGAGTTCTGATAAACTGTCCACCAACGTAACCAGATATTATACAGCCAGCAAGTGCATAGCTCATGCTCTTCTTCGCTGCGCTTTCCTTCCCCTCTTGGACCTTTCCGAACCTGAGCCTTCCAAGTTGGTAGGTTATTGGTTTGCGCCTTGGAGAAGTGTTCGAGCTAAGTGTCAGGTCAGCGAATGTCTCAGTACTCTTTGTCGGTTTTGTGCCATTTTGTTGCACTTGCTGGCTGTATAAGATCTGGTTACGTTGGTGGACAGTTTGTCATAACTCGTAACATTTTGTCCTTTTCCGTTCTCCATCATACCATAACTGGTACCATTTCAGTAACGGATGAGAACACAATATTCGTGAAATAGCAATGAATAACACTAATTCTGCACTCGTAAGTCGTGTATAAAACAATTATATGTTTTGTAGCTTCCAATTTCTCTTGTGTAAAACAATTATTATTAAAATGAAAACAATCCAGAACATTCTTGACATGCAATGCACACGCTTACACAGCTAGTGTAAATGACTCTATTTGTAACTGCAAGCTGCCACTTGTTATTCTTATTCTAGCTATATAACTGGTTGTTTTAGTGATTCTTACCATGTGACCATGTTCCACTAATGATAGTCACGAGAAAACGTTCTGGCATCTTTTCATTTAAAAAATGGACCAAGAAACTACAAGTTTTGCTATAATGTCCATCAACACCAATCAGTTACTAAAAAAGCAGCTCATGCAATAACATTGCATGACACTGACCGACGGTACTGACGTTCTACAACTAACTGGCTAACAGCTCTAGCACATATTGGATGGGCACTCCAACAACCTTCCAACTTGGAAGGTTCCAAGTTATAGAAATAACATGAGGAGGGGAAGGTGAGCGCAACCAAGCCAAGCAGGAGCTGAAAGTCTCAGCTGTGAAGGACGTTGGCGGATGTTCATGCATGTCGATGACGATACTGGAGTCGAATGGTCTTGGTCCGAGGACGCTGAGATGCCCCCTTCCTCCTTTGTTTCCAACCGAACTCGCGCACTTCCACCGAAACTGGGTGACTGCACCCTACTAGATAAGGATTTGCATGGAAAAAGTCACTCGAAACAACGTTTCGTTCTTAAAAGCACGGATGACCGCGATTGGCCCATATGTTTTAGTCTTCTGGCCGCTGAGTCGACTGGTTTTGGTCCAAAAAGGATGCAATGCAGCGTTCGGCCCTTATTCCCAATCGCACACGGTTGAGTAAGCGGTCATGTGCTCATGCATACACCAGTCGCCTGGTCACCATGCCTGCAGGCTACACTTTTCAAATCAAGGTTCAACTCAAAGGTTCAAAGGAGGGAGTCCCTGGTTCAAAGGTTCAACTCCAGTGACATAAACGGGTCCAAACAGGCTGTAAATGAGCACGTGACCGCTAACTCAACCTTGTTCGATTGGGAATAAGGGCCGAACGCTGCATTGCAGCCTTTTTGGACCAAAACCAGTCGACTCAGCGGCCAAAAGACTACAACATAATTATGGACCAATCGCGGTCAACCATGCTTTTATAAGAACAAAATGGCGTTTTTAGTGACTTTTTCCATACAAATCCCTACTTAGTAGGGCGCATTAACCCAGTTTCGGTGGAAGTGCGCGAGTTTGATTCGGATTAAAAGAGGAAGGGAGCGTCTCAACTTCCTCGGACCAAGACCATTCGACTCGGCACCCCAAAGACTACAACTGGTGAAAAATTGATTTTAGGGTATACTTCTTCGGGAAGAGAGCATGTGAGCTCTACTCTTAACTGATTATGAAACTGCAGGAAGCCTTCCCACTTTTAATTCACTGCTAGGTCGGGTTTAACTGATCAAACGACTTCAATATTGCTGTCAGAAGCACCAGTAAAATGGCACCAGATAAGTAAGAAGGGTGAGGTGCGAAGAAAGTTATAAAAATTGAGAAAAGGAGGTGAGTCGCATCTCTTTGTGCTCAGCAACTTGTACATTTGCCTCTTTGCTGTGACTTGTGTTTCTCAGGAGCCCGTTTTCCGGCGAGTGCAGTATCCAGTCATGGGGTTCGCAAGTATGAAGGCTTTGACTACATCGATGAGAATGGTCACGTGACATGCAAGAAGGGCTACAGAAAACCCTTGCGCGAGATCATACCAGCACGTCCATATAAGGGAGTGTGGCAGAACACTGCTGGTTGTTACAGTGAGTCAAATCCTACATGTATGAAATTTAAACTGTTCTAGGGTAGGTGAATACAAAGTCACAAACCAGTTCTCTTACCATCCTTCTGCCCAGGTCGTGAGTGGTAATATCATGACTTACCGCCCCTCATGGGTCGAGCACCCCATTGTGAATAGCGTTTCTTTTTTCTTTTTTTCTGCTATTAAAGCAACAAAGTAATAAGGTAATTGTCTGCGTGCAAATTATTAATTTTTATAAAAAAAGATGTCTATACATATTTTTAATACTGGTGTTTGAAGTGACATTCCCAAAAAAGTAATTTGTTTTCTTTTAGACTCGGGTGGAGAGTCAAGGATTTATTTATAAGAAAAAAACGGACCAAGGAACTACAAGTTACGCTATGATATCCACTAAAACCACCAGCTACTTTACAATCAGCTCACGTGATAACGTTGCACGACACTGACTGACGGTACTGGTGTCGTGCAATGTTATCGCACGAGCTGATTGTTTAGTAAATGGCGGTGTTAGTGGACAGTATAGCATAGCTTGTAGTCCTTTGGTCCTTCCTCTTTTTTATAAATTAATCCTTGGCTCTTCATCCGAGTCCATTGTAGCTCTTAGTTCCTCTTTGTTTTCTTTAGTTCATACTAAGTAGCTAGCTCTTTATATTAGTAGGCATGGATACAGGGCCGGCGCCACTGGTACGGCCGGTACAGCCATGGCCGTACCAAAAAACAAAAAAACAAAAACCCTTCCCAAAAAGTCGGTCCACGTGGCCGTGGAACGTCCAAAACCGGGGGAGAAAAGTGTTCATGTATGATTTTGCACAGGGAGTCTCCCAGAGTGCAGGATTTGCCGTCTAAATTTTTTTCGGGGAGGACCCCCACACCCCCTTAAGGATGGCCCTTCGGCCGCAGCACTCTGCGGAAGCCGCCTCCGGCCCTGGGATAACAGCTGCAACAACAGTACTTCTCCGTATGGTTTTGCTGTATTTAGAGTACGTGATTGTCCCTAATAATCAAGATAGCCACGTCTACAAACTTCGAGAAGACGAATACTGGTATCAACATCAGAGTAAGTCTCTGTGTGTGTGTGTGTGTGTGTTCGTGTGTGTTTGCGTGTGTTTGTGTGTGTTCGTGTGTGTGAGTTCGTGTGTGAGTTCGTGTGTGTGTGTTCATGTGTGTGTGTTCGTGTGTGTGTGTTTGTGTGTGTGAGTGCACGTGTGGTTATGTGTGTGCGTGTGTCGTTGTTGACTTTTATTTTACTTCACCGCGTGTGTGTGTGTGTGTGTGTGTGTGCGTGTGTGTGTGTGTGTGTGTATGTGTGTGTGTGTGTGTGTGTGTGTGCGTGTGTGTATGTGATTGTATGTGTATATTATGTGCGTCTGTGTGTGTGTGTGTTTGTGTGTGTGGGGGGAGATATGTGTGTGTGTGTGTGTGTGTGTGTGTGTGTGTGTGTGTGTGTGTGTGTGTGTGTGTGTGTGTGTGTGTGTGCGTGTGTGTATGAGTGTGCGTGTGTGTGAGAGAGGGAGAGAGAGAGAGAGGCGAGTGGGTGCGTGTGTATGTGTGTGTGTGAGTGTTAGTGTGTGTGTGTGTGTGCGTGTGTGTGTGTGTGTGAATGAGAGAGAGTGTGTGTTTGTGTGTATGTTTGTGTGTGCGTGTGTGTGCTTGTATGTATGTATGTGTATATTATGTGCGTCTGTGTGTGTGTTTGTTTGTGTGTGGGGGGTAGGGGGTAGATATGTTTGTGTGTGTGTGTGTGTGTGTGTGTGTGTGTGTGAGAGAGAGAGAGAGTGTGTATGTATGTGTGTATGTGCATGTATGTGTGTGTGCGCACATGTGTGTGAACGTGTGTAAACTTATTTGTGTATATCTGTGTGCGATTGTGTGTATGTGTATGTGTCTGTGCTAATTTCTGTCTGTGTGTGTGTGTGTGTGTCCGCGTTCTGTGTTTGTGTGTGTGTGTGTGTGTTCGTGTTCTGCGTGTGTGTGTGTGTCCGTGTTGTGTGTGTGTGTGTGTGTGTGTTTGTGTCTCTCTCTCTCTCATTCTGTGTGTCTGTATGTGTCAAGAGTACATAACCCCAAGAGTATGCAACTCTGTATATGGGGTCTAGAGAGGCACGCTGCCTTCACCACATAGCCACAAACTGTACGCCATTGCGTCAGTATTGATCTGCAGCGGTTTCTCTGTTTCAAAATCGGCTTTCCTGGATCCTCGTAGACTCTTTTTGTACATGATGCGTCACACACAGTCAGTGCTGTTGAACGTTTCGAATTGCACCTGAAATAGTCGACCATTTTAATAAACTCGGTTAAAGAGCCAAGGATTAATTTATAGAAAAGAAAAAGGACCAAGGAACAAGAGTGTCGTGCAATGTTGTCGCATGAGCTGATTGTTTAGTAACTGGTGGTGTTAGTGGACATTATAGTGTAACTTGTAGTTCCTTGGTCCTTTTCTTCTTTACTATACATTTTAATAAACTGTTGGACAACTGAAATCCCGTCAGGTTGATTGTAATTTCCCAACCTTATGAATGCAGCAAGCCGTGCAGGGCATCCACAACTCCGACCTCAGACTTTCAAACGTTTAGGGTTATGCACTCTTGTTAACATTCATTAGTTGATCATGTTGAAAAGGTAAAAATATGTAGCGAACATATTAAAGGCCGTGTGTAATTATAATGATTTTTTATCATCAGGTTTCCCTGAGAAATCTGGGCGCGGATCAGAGGTTCATTTTTTATTTTATTTTGAATGTGTGGTTGTATGGTAGGTGTTCGAAACCCCTAGACATGCGTTCATTTTTCTTTTGCCGTTGAAGCCAATTTTTCGCGGAGTGAGATAGATCCATGTGATGCAGATGAATCGTGAGCCTCAAATAACCTATTTTGCATGTGTGGTTGTATGGTAGGTGTTCGAAACCCCTAGACTGCCAGATAACTTTGAGGATTCAAAAATATGGAAAAGTGAAACAACCAAAGTAGGACAACAAAGAGAATCAGGCAGCTGATAATCTCTTTCACTTGTCAAGCCCATAGCACCTACAAAGGCTACCTGTTTGATTCAACCTGCTGACTTGGCCTTCCAATATCTATAGCAACATTGATTAGAGGCTGTATAGGCATAGGTCATAGTACATACAGCACATTTACCATCACTAAAAAATTGGCTGAGAGGGCGAAAATTCGGGGTGGGCGCTGACGAGAAACAATCATCGTTTTTGCTTAGCCTAAAATGGAAATATACGACACGAACATCCTCCACACATGCACCTTGTAATGTACATGCATTGTGTGCCATATTTTCCAGAGAAAATACAGAAAACGTATACCACATTTAACATCGTCAATTTCACCATTTCAGTGTAAGATTTTTCTTTTGGTTGAAAAGGCCGGGTTCGCCCCTTGTTAATTGTTCTGACGATGGGTGACTGGCCCGAAATGTCAATAATTTTAGACATCACTAATAAGAGAATTTTCATCCAGCGCATGCGTCAAGAGTGAATTGGAGCTAAATAGAGCAGCTGTCAGTTGACACACCCCTTTTTTATTTGAATTTCTAGTGCGGCGTCTTTTTCCGGAAATACGGTCTTGCACGTGCACTATGTTATAGATGAGACATTCCTCTTTCTTTCTTTTCACTGTGATCCACAGAGTGTGAGCCAAGGATCAGGGCTCCTGGATGGAACGATGACAAGAGTGATGGTATCGTTCGGTGCTCGCCAGACTCGGCATGGAACTGTTCAAATAACAACGGGTTCCGTTGCGCAAGACCGGACGATGACTACAAGGAATTGCCTGTTTGCAACGGCGGATATCGTGAAAACTACGCTTCTTGTCCTTCGGCACGTAAGCTCTTGCTGGCGTACCTCGGCGACTTGGGAACATGCTCATGTGATAGCAGGGAGGGAGAGGGTGATTATAGTGATAAATTAGCTGAGCAAGTCCACAGTCCGGCATGGCCATTTGCAGATAAGTATTTCAGTAGAAGAGAATGTGAAGGAAAAAGTAAATTATCGTGTCCGCTCCCAAATGGAACTCTAGAGCTCTATGCAGGGTTATCGCATGAGCTGATGGTTTATTAACTGGTGGTGGTAGTGGACATTATAGGGTAACTTATAGTGTCTTGGTCCTTTATGTTCTACACATTCTCTCCTTTGACCTCCTTTTTTACCAATTATTCCCACTGGGAGCAACATATTATTATCCTCCATGTCTGTCGAGAGCTGCCCTATTGACCCTAAGCGACACACTGTAACCACACCCACAAATTCGTCTGTTCTGAAGTTTTACTCCCTGTAGAATGGTGATTCAAAGTCTTGCAAATTCCTGAAGCGTACTCCTTTTTGATGGACTTTGGAGGGTTGGAGGGTGGGGGGGGGGAAGGTGTGAATTCCTGAAGCTCAGGCGATTGTTTTTTATTTGGTTCCCAGTACGCATGCGTCATGCAACTATGAGTGCACTGAGAAGCCCCGTTTGTACGCTGCCGTGCTTTCCACGCGTATCGTGTTTCACTCTTCGGCACTCAGTCATTCCTCACTACGCCATATCAAACGACACACCGTTGTAATGCTCGTTCCAATGAGACCTCACTCCTGGAAATCGAAGAAAGGTCAATATCGTCACGAAAATTTGTACAATAATCTATATGCGCTGCACAAACTTGAAATTTGAAAACGAGTAGACAAGCCCAGTCAGACCTCGCTTATCCGGTCCTCGTTTATACGGATCCCCCGCCACCCGGAAGAAAAGCGCTGGTTACCGATGTGCAGCATATGTTATGCATACAACATAACCGGACCTCGCGATTCGCATACCGGTGCATGATTTTGTGCACAAACCGGCCAAAATGTGCACAAAAAGCTTTGTTGTATCCTGTTGCATGTGGCTTGCAGAAGCTATAGTCAGGGAGTTGTACGAGCAAATGAGGTTTTTGACCTGCTGGATGTATGCGGACAGCACTCAGTTGCATGCACTTGTCATTTTTCTCGCTTGTTTTACATACTGTGCACGCTAGTTGTACTGCATAGGACCCGTCTACATGTATGTACGATGTCACTGCTTTTGACATGTCCCATGCATATACAGTATGTGTGTTCAGTTATCCGGTTCCCTCGCCTAACCGGATATGTTTTGTGGAAAACAGATGTGTGCGGTTAAACGAAGTCTGATTGTACGTGCCTTAAGGAATCCAGCTATACAATCAACTTTGCGTATATGATACATTGAAGCAAGTCACCGTATAACGACACTCGGCAGGGCATCAGAAAAGTATCCTTATCCGCGAAGTGTCCTTACACCCGAAGTCTCATTATATGTAGTACAGTTAGATGAGACTTTGCTCTGGGCATGGAAAGTCTGTCGTTATTCGCGAATTGCCGTTAATAATAATTCGACTGCAAATATAACCATTTTATCCGCAGTCGTTATTACCGGAGTTGACTGTACCTAGAAAGGATATACTCGTCCTTCGTTCTCAAGTGTGTTGTGCCCCTTCTTTCTATCTTGCAGCTCTCGAGCCTTTAGAGGAATTCCAAAATGTGGAAATCGAGACGGGTACATTCAAATGCCGCTGGCCGACGTTCGAAAGCTGTACCAGCCCTCCTTGTGCTGGCGGCCGATACCACAACCCACCCGTTCTTGTAGGTGTTTCACACTACAACAACCTACCTAACTGTAGGGCAATGAGTGAGTTTCGACTTTTTTTTTTACGAAGGTCCACCCGAACAAGCCTTGATTGTCCTTGTTGTTCTGTTCTGTATACAAAAGTCCACTATATTCCTGAATATGTGAGAGAAGTGGTGGCAGGGCCAGGCTGCACTGCCGACCTTAACGGTCTTGGCGTCTACGCAGACAAAGCGTGCCATAATGCAGTAAAACCATGAGGAGGGGAGAAAGAGAGAGGTGGGGAAATGAAAACTACTGCAGTAGTTTAAAGACACTGTACAGCTGTAGACACTGTACAGCTGTAGACACTGTACAGCTGTAGACACTGTACAGCTGTAGACACTGTACAGCTGTAGACACTTTAGTATTTTTTTTGCTTTGTTTCATTTCGCGAAATTCAAACTGGAATTTCGTCCCAGTAACAAGGTAGCGAAGAGGGAAGAAAAAAGAGAGAAAAAAGTGTGTATGCACTGGAAATGATATTTGGCTGGAGATGAATAAACCGGATCCAGTGTCAAACATGGCAATTAGCTACTGTTGCAGGTATTGAGCAAGGATTAGAGCATGCACAGTCAATGACTGATTGTGTAATGTAGGGCTGCAGCTTTGAATGTCTCCAGCGTTGCACAGGAGTGGACGTCTCCAGGTAATCTGTACCATTTACCTGTAGCGCTTAATTAAGGCTCTCAATCTGCGAACAGAACTGTTTTGTCATTTGCGGACTAATCAGCGCAGCACAGATGGCATACTTCGACTTGCCAGCGTTCGTTCTTGCAACTGGCACACTGAGTCCATCCTGCGGCTGAGGGCGGGTTTCTCTGGTGATCTGTGGAGTCAGCAGCTACATAACAGACCGCGATGTCTCACCGTGTAGGCTCTTCCACTGAAGAGCTAAGGCGTTCTGGTAGCAGTGCTCTGACAGCTGGAAAACCACCCATCATACTAGCACTCGCCCAGGCCTATGACTAAAAACGTAACAAAAACAACCCGTGTAAAATGGATGGGCAGGCTGAACCTGCTTATTTGCAGCGACAACAGATTGAAATGGCTAGGCAGTTTTTGGGAAACTCTCATTTTTTTAAGAGTCAATGTCTGTAAGGACCAAACCACACCGGACATGGCCAAATTTCCGAGCTTTGAAGATCTTGAGGTTAACCCATCTTTTAGCCGTTTCCGAGTTGGACTTTTTATGTGCGCTGCCAGCGCATAGCCTCTGGGTGCATGCTAGCTGTAGTCAACATACTCATCACACAAGGAAAATTACTACTCCCGCACTGCCGTGCTACCTAATTCCCTGGTCGTGTTGTAGATCTGCAAAACTCGATTCCAGAGACTAGACAAGACAAGGACTTGTCATGCACTACACGCGTACCAGTCGTCTGTACAGTCCTGTAGTCAGGGAAGGTGTGTTCCTCCTTGCCGGTGGTTGTGCTTAGAGATATTTTAGATTTCCGGATGGAATAGTCCAGCCTCATTTATGCTTCCGGGATAATCCCCCCTCCCCCCCCCCCCCTCCAACAGCTCCCAGACTGGAAACCTTCAGATCGCGCAGTGTCATTAGCCTTGAATCAAAGAGCCGTGGCAGTGGTTCAAAGAGCCTGCACTGACCGTCAATCGAGCAGCGTCCGAAATATGCCAAGTTCACACCAAAAAATCTCTACGTGGCAGGTCACAGGAGTCCAAGCGAGTCGGTATCGAACAACACTTAGATCACTCGCATCAATCTGCACCATTTTTACGACTCTCCTCTCCCGAGATCTGATAATTGTTATATCAGGCTCGACTTCAATAGCTTTATCTTCTTCATCAATCACAACGAGACAGAGCTGGCTCTTGACCTGCCTGTGCGGTTATGTATTCAGCAGGATACCGAAGTTCTCAGCCCGAGACTGAACTCATGAAGGTTAGCCATGGCCGCTCTGAAACTGCAGATATCTGTGGTAAATGCATGTACCATGGATGAACGAGTGCTGTGATTTATGCCTATTACGAATATTTTTGAAATAACTGAGTGAGTCCTCGAATATTCGGTGTAATTGTTTCACCCCTTCGTTTTGGCCATTCCTTAGTTATTTGTGCGCTCTTGTGTCCATATTCTAGAATCTCTAACAGTTAGCGGAAATCGATGGTATTACAGCAATCACGAGACAACCGTTGATCGGGCTAGCATGGCGTGTGAGGACAAAGGCACAAGACTGATGACGTTGGACGAATTTCTACCCATCCAGAAAGTCATCATCGGCAACATGCCAACCACTGATCGTTCCATCTGGTTGCTGGGTCCAGTGTCAACTGCTCCCCTAGCTTTCAACATGGGGACAAATGAAGAGAAGAATGATTCGTCCACTGCTCTCATCATGTGCAAGTTATTAAGTGAGTACACATTAAGAGCTTTCCATATTGCATTAACTCAGGTACATTTTGCTGTTCTTTTTCCCGCCACGAGACAAAAATATTATTATCACAATCCGCTCGGTTTGTGAATTCAAACAAACGCAACCAAGCAACCAATAAGGAGGACGAACTGAAGTGATACTGGATTACTTTATGAAATTCAAGCAATGGAGACGTTGCGAAAACAATGTAAAAAGGAAAGGGAGAAATACATGTAAGAATAAAAAGAGATGAAAAAAAGATGATTCGAAATAGTTTTCGTACAACACTCATCAGGAATCAACGTTGTACTGAAGAACCAATCTAAACAAATGCAATCATAAGGGCAGCAAGGCAAGGAGGACACAAAGACAGCGCTGAAATATCAAGGTGTGATTTCTCACGAAAGTGTGCGCAAAAGCAGGGGTATGACGAATAAGTCTTGCATGTGTGTATCAGCAACAATGTGAGAATAAAGAGAGACAGGGTGATAGAAATACATGGCAGGCAGAAAGGGCAACAACCTCGCCACAATAAACCAAAAACATCACTTGAACAATTTTTGAGAAATAAAACTGTTGAGTAACGATAGGGGATCCTTATTCCAAACACAACGAACCCAGGAACGGTTAGGTGGAAAGACATGTATTATAGACGGAGAGAAAGACAAACTACAACGACTACATTATGGAAGAGAGAGAGAGATCGAGTGAGAGAGAATGCAAGAGAAAGAGGCTGGGTGACTATGGCACATATGGGCGTGCAAGTACGTACTCATGCCAACGGAACGAAAGGTGAGTACGGGATTCACGCAGGCCGGCTTGGGAAAGGTTGTAGATTGCACGGGAGGAGGTAGCTAACATACTACCGGGGTAAAAATAAAAATACCGCGACCTCGCGGAAAATAGGAAGATGATGAGAAAAATAGAGAAAAAATTAATATAACTGAGGAAGAAGAAAAAAACACACACACACACACACACACACACACAACGCACTGATGTCACAAAAGTAATCTACTTAGATGCAGTACAGGTATTATGTGTCCAGTGCTTCTAATGTAGTAGTTATACGCATCACCCAAGCTAGCGTTAACTGTGCTTCTAATGTAGTAGTTATACGCATCACCCAAGCTAGCGTTAACTGTGCTTCTAATGGAGTAGTTATACGCATCACCCAAGCTAGCGTTAACTGTGCTTCTAATGTATTAGCTATACGCATCACCCAAGCTAGCGTTAACTGTGCTTCTAATGTATTAGCTATACGCATCACCCAAGCTAGCGTTAACTGTGCTTCTAATGTATTAGCTATACGCATCACCCAAGCTAGCGTTAACTGTGCTTCTAATGTATTAGTTATACGCATCACCCAAGCTAGCGTTAACTGTGCTTCTAATGTATTAGTTATACGCATCACCCAAGCTAGCGTTAACTGTGCTTCTAATGGAGTAGTTATACGCATCACCCAAGCTAGCGTTAACTGTGCTTCTAATGGAGTAGTTATACGCATCACCCAAGCTAGCGTTAACTGTGCTTCTAATGTAGTAGTTATACGCATCACCCAAGCTAGCGTTAACTGTGCTTCTAATGTAGTAGCTATACGCATCACCCAAGCTAGCGTTAACTGTGCTTCTAATGTATTAGCTATACGCATCACCCAAGCTAGCGTTAACTGTGCTTCTAATGTATTAGCTATACGCATCACCCAAGCTAGCGTTAACTGTGCTTCTAATGGAGTAGTTATACGCATCACTCAAGCTAGCTTAAACTACAACGGCAACGGAAAATAGGAGAAATGAAAAAAGAAATGTCATTTCACGGAAGTTTTATTGGGATGTGAAGAACAAATTCTGGAGAAAGTGGTGATGGACAAAGAAGTAACTATGATGGAAATGGAATGTGAAGGACAATGACAGGAATGATGGGAAATATAAAAATGCATCGAACTAGCTTTCTCGCAACGCTCATGTCTCATTGCTTCTAACATTTCTCATAGTTGACATTATTGTTCTTCACATTCCATTTCCGTCATAGTCCATTACCACTTTCTCGAGATTTTGTTCACATCTCAACGAGATAACTTGAAAGCTCAGGGCCCTCGCTTGATGTTTTCGCAATACGATCATCGGCTATTGCAAAAAAAACACATTTCCATCAGTTTGAAGAACATTATTATTATTATTTTTTTTTAAATGTTTATTTGAATTCGGATAGCTCAACAGTACAGAAATACAACTACAAAGAGTACCGAATAGAAGGCCCCGAGAACGGGAAACCAAAGAAAAAAAAACAAAAAAAAAACAGCAACATCAAGTTACTGATTATGCACATTGCTTGAAAGCAAATCACAACAATGATTAAGAGCTAAGCTGTCTTTTAGCCAAATAGCCAATTTGACGCGGAAATCTTGTATAATGACCTAGGCCCCTGAGCTTTCAAGCTCTCTCGCATAAAAACGGTAAAATCCATTCAAAAAAGAAATTTCCCTCGCATTAACCCGGGGGTCACTATGGATACACAGGCACCTGCAAAGTTTGCCCAGCGCCGTGTGAACTGGGTCTCGGCTTCAAAGGCCTTCATGGTAACCCACGTGAATGTGCTTGCACGACTTTGACCACATGTGGTATGACGGAACCAGCAAGATTTTGAGCTTTGAGTTTCGGAGTTCTCACCATCCCAAAATGGGCTCCAACACTCTCTATAAGCTATAGAGGACTATCAATACACAAGAGAGAATTTTTTTATTTTTTTTATACGAAAGTCCACTATATTCCTGAATATGCGCGAGAAGTGGTGGCGGGGCCAAGCTGCTCTGCCGACCTCAAAGGTCTCGGAGTCTACGCAGACAAAGTAAGTAAAAGTAAATTATCGTGTCCGTTCCCGAAGGGAACTCACGACGGCCGCTAACACCCGGTAAACCCTAGCGGCAGATGCAGCGCCTAACGGTGGGGTGAGTGGTTAAGTCTCACAACCACTGGCACAACTGCCGAGAACGACCCCATTAGCTGCATCCATGTACCCCTTGTGCCTGGCCACAAGTTCCCAGTTGACTGTGGGTAGCAGCACGGCTGGAAAAACCGCTCCCAGGCAGGACTTGAACCAGGTACCTCTCGTATCTCAATCATGGTCTTTGACCAACCCAGACAAAGCGCGCCATAATGCAGTAAAATCGTGAAAGGGGAGGAAGAGGGGAAATGAATAATAGTGAGAAACAAGGACAATGGGTAGTGGGTCGTGAGAGAAGCAGAGTGAAAGATAACGTCACATTGTGCTAAGGGGGGGGGGGGGGGGAAGCTAGTGAGGCACTGGACTAAACCGTTTCATAGGGCGTCGGTGGCTGCTTGCCAGTTCAGGTGCAGCAGATACTTGTTGCATTTTTCCTTGAATGATTGGAGCTGTCTGGGTTGCGGCCGTGCTGGTAGAATGGTCGCTGGTAGGCTGTTCCCCAAGGGAATAATGCAGTCTGGGTAGGAACCCTGGAGGCTGCTACGAATGCGCACGGGCAGCGTCGACTTGAGCTGGAGCGGGTGGCAGTGGGCAGTCTCCGTGGCTAACCTAGTAGATCGACCACCCACTGGGCGGGGATTGGCTGGAGGTGGGAGGATGGGCTTCAGGGGGCTTGTTGTTGGAAGGTAGGACAGCTTGAACGTGAACGAAAGCGCAGCAACCAGTCGGCGGTGTTTCAGGCAATGGAAGCTTTGTCACAACTCTCAGTTTCACGTATTACTACGATCATCAGGCAACTAGGTTTATTAATATTACACAAACACAAGGAAGCAGGGCCTCGTTGGAGCCAACCCATGTTTTTGGCCCATCGCGGAAGTGTAGCATAGCCAGCAATCGCGTGTCATCACGTACATTGAAAATCAACATAATTTTGCGAATCGACCTTTTTTTTCAGGATCACTTTTCAACGAGGACGAAGCAAAGTCGGCCGAACGAAGCCTAGAGGAAGAAAATCCCCCTCTCCACTTCACCATCACGATACTGACATAGATACGAGATGAAGCAACTAAAAAATCAACAAGAAAACTGTACTGCCATCTTCGCACTGACTTTGGTCTGACTTTGGTCTGAAAATTTTCTATCACGATCAAAAATGTACGAGGAGCACGCAAAAAAAGCTACAGACGTACCTTTATTGCTCTCTATTCCTTTTTCAAGACACAAAAGTCGACTCTCAACTTCCAAACCAGGAACCAGACATACCAGTGGTCCTTTTCAGCTGCTCCACAAGCGCAGGAAATGTTCACCAAGGGGCGCAGAGCAGCATCCATTCCAGAAAAAGAGCTAAAATACTAGTGAGACTGTATGCCTGAGTAAATGAGTACATGCATGAGTACATGTAGAAAATAGTCAATTTCAGCGTTTCTGCTCCAAACAGCAACTATAGCTTCGACTAGAAACAAAGATTACATCAAAGGATCAAACAACAACCATTTTCTTCAGTTTTTTTGCAGATGGCTTCCTTGTGCATGGTCCAGCACGCCGAAAATCACACCTCGGAGGAGTACAAAAATTACAACTCTCAGATGTCCTCGATTGCTGGCCATGGTGCCCAGAGTAGGCGCTCTGCAAGGCACCACACGGTATCCCACTGCGGCATTGGGGTTGATAGTAGCAGGAATGTGACGGTCAGCGCCAGTCCCCGGCCTTGTAGTTAACAGGGATGTCGGACACGGTACGGTCACTACGGCATTGACCATACCACTCTTTGCCCCAAGTATCATGTGAATCAATAAAATGCACTGATTTGGGCTCTCAATTTCCACTTCCGAAGCCCCTGGTTAAGAAGTTTGAAGTCTAGAGAGGCAAAGAGAGTCGGTGTGAGCTGATTGGTGGCAACATTCCACAGTGGAATGTGGCTTTGCGTTCTTGAATCGTGGTTGACCGTATTGTCCAATGGTCTTGCCAGTATCGTCATCGACATGCATGAACATCCGCCAACGTCCTTCACAGCTGAGACTTTCTGCTCGTGCTTATCTTGGTTTTGCTCACCTTCCCCTCCTTATGAACTTAGAAGTTGCGACTTTGGCAGTAACAGTCATGAAGTTGGTTGCTCCAAAGAGGAGCACACGATTCTTGCCGAACTTGACACTTGACTGACTCACGACTGCCATCCAAAGCACACGAGGAGCACGTTGCACCTTCCACTCGGCAAACCTGAAAGAAAGCACCACTCCCTGCGCAAGCGTGTGCTCCTCGTTGGAGCAACCCACTTCCCCTCCCTATGTTATTTCTATAACTTAGAACCTTCCAAGTTGGAAGGCTGTTGGAGCGCGCATCCAACATGTGCTAGAGCTGTTAGCCAGTTAGTTGTAGAACGGCAGTATCGTCGGTCCGTGTCGTGCAATGTTATTGCATGAGCTGATTGTCAAGTAACTGGTGCTGTTAGTGGCCATTATAGCGTAACGTGTAGTTCCTTGGTCTTTCTCTTTTGTGTAAATATTTTATTTGCATTTCTTTTACCTGCAGAAAAGGTGGGTGGGTGGGTGGGGGATGAAAAATACTAAAACTTTTCGTTTTGCAACAACTATTGGTAACCCCGGACGGTCCCTGACAAGGAAGAGAACAAGTTTCGTTTATTGGTGGGTGGGTCAAGGGGAGTTTTGTTTCGAAAAAATATTGATGTGATCCACATCAATCAGGGGGGGGGGATTGTGGGGGAGGAGGGTCCTTCTTTTGTTTCATGAAAATTATCTATAATGCTGGATAGCATCTTAGTCTATGCAATAAAATAGTTGTTTTCTTCACACAGTACCGTAAAGTTTAAACAATATTCGGCCAGGTTTGTACCGAACATTTTTTCGAAAGATAATTTCTCAAATGTTGACTTGAGTACCTTTTCAGCAACATAGCGGGCCAGTTTCAAATAATTGGACTGCAAACTTGCATCGCTGGTTGTTGCAGCTCCATCACAGGTCGTATTACGGGAAATTGAGTCCAGCTCCACTTTAGGTTTAGGTTGGGTGACAAGTGATGGGGATCACTTCCTGCCTGCTGGTGTATGTGACTCAAGAGCTCTGGCTGGCAAGCAGTTTTAGACTGCAGGTGCAATGCATGATTTTCTGGGATGTGCTATGCATTGTGCATTGGATTTTTCGAGAGACCCTTCACGCTATGTGAAAAAAAGAGTTTCGCTCGATTTGGTATTGTGCATCGTGCAATGCAACTTTCCCCCAAAAATGGACTCAAAGCACCTTATAGCTGTGGCTTACAGGAAAGATTTTCCTATTTGCGACTCTTGGTTTAATGGGTGCAGTAGCATGCATGTGCCTGGTGATATTGTTGCAATGAATCCTAGTGTTGGTGTAGCAGTACTTGTGCACTGATAGTTGATAATGGCATGAGTACATAACCAAGAGTGGGCAACTCGATGATCCCTCTGCCCATGGCAGAAAGTTTCATCACCTCAGTTTTGTGGGCCACTGGGCTCACTAATACCATCATGCGTAGCCAGAGATCAAAACCTGAACATCACAACTCTGGTAGTTGAAGCTGAACAATGAACTGTGGATCCATGCCTACTGAGCCTAATCTCTATCTACATGGCACATGTAGAAATATATGCGTGCTTGCTCATAATCATTAATTGATTTTGAAGCCGATCGTACCTTATGTTAGTAGTTGCACATTCTTAGCAGTTATGTAGTTTGATCATAACGTTACGATAGATTATCAATACGGGTGGAAACGTTATGCTGGTTACATGATTCTTATACCCGGTGTGCCATGACCAGGCATGCTAATTCATCGGATATTAGCAAGATTGCCTGCCTGCTGGGTGTTGTATCTTAGCTTCACTGTACTACAAATACGATAGGCTTATTTTCCTAAATTGCTTCTTTATAGCATTCAGTTTGTTGCGCTGCAATCTTTTCACGTGTTTTTGCAGGATTGTAGCCAAGGGTGAATGCCATTATCATGAGTGAAGGTCTCTGAGAACCCATGCCTGAAAGCTGGTCATGTTGGCCCAACGATGACTTTCATTGCCTGCAGTCTCTGTTTCTGATGTGGAAGGACGGAACAGATTGTCTGTCTCTGTGGATCACAGAAGGCTGAACAGTACAGTTGGATGATTATTGGATCTCACGAAGTGACTGAATCTGAAGCGGCTGACATATATCTGCACAGCGCTTTCTTTCTGAGATTTGCTTCAAGGCAGGTTATTGTGTACAATTTTGGCCACAGTATTCCTATATTTGCCAAACGTATTTCTCTGATAGCATTGTGACTACACAGGCTCAATGATCTCTCCGTCATCAGTCTTTCACAATGATGTGACTCCCTGATTACAGCATGCATAGCCCAGGCCCGTCGAACCGACTTTGGAGGTAGGGCGGCCATGCGAGCGAGGGGGGGGGGGGGAGGGTCCGGAGGGGTTAAACAATTGAAGCCAATTGCAAGAATTTCCGGGCATTTGGTGCCATTTCAGTGTAGCTATTAACTACAATGAAATACTTTTTGATTCTGCAACAAACGAAGAAGACGCTACGATCGGGGACAAACATTCCCCTCCCCGGGGAAAAGATTTCAAAAATTGAAACCAATTGCAAGTATTTCCAGGCGTTTGTTGCCATTCAGTGCAACTGCAATGAAAGACTTTTTTTGTTTTGCAACAAACCACGATCATGGACAAGGATTTGCCACGTTTGCTCTGAGCTGAGATCATCGCGCTTGTTGCAGGGTGCTAAAAATATATTAGACTTAGATAATGAAGCAGTAATAAATGAAAAAAAAGAGAAGAAGAACATGAGAACGAGTTAAACAGTAACTATCCAAGACTGCATGCAAGATGATAAACGGTCAGAAAGTGCGATAATAGGGCACAAAAGTGACAAGCTACTGAGACATTCAGCGACCGGAGCAAAAAAAAAGGCCTCAGCCGCCCCAGCTGGCTGTGACGGCCTTGTAGCCATAGATGAAATGAGCAGCTAAGGTAGTTGAAGCAGAAGAATGGATCAATGCATCCTGAACCTGGTGTACGGCCTATATGTACTCAGCTCAGTAGTATTTGTAACGTGTTTACTATCAAGTATCAACATTGCTTCTCTTCTATGTGGGTGGTGTGAGTGATGTCAGAGGGTCTGTACTGCCATGGCCGATGGTGTTCACTGGAAGATGTTGGGTGGGCCATTGTGCCCTCTTGCAATAAATATTATGCTGTTGCAACCTGAAGGCAATGAAAATGTCAGCATTCAAATGTTCCAAAACGTTCGAATGCTGATCTGCTTTCAAGCGTAGAATGTCACATTATGTGCATTACATATTTGCATATTATTATGGTTTGTACTGGAGTGTGAATGTGCGGCAAGGGCCTGCACATGCAAGTATATCGAACTGCAAACAGCCTAAGAGGTCACGTGGTATGTGATAAGTACACTTTGGGATGTGCATGCACAGTCGAATCCTATAATGTTAAAACAGCCTTCGTGCTCCTCCCTGAATGGCTGCACAAATAGAAATCTCCGTCTTCCATTGTTTCTTTTTGCTCGAGTTGGCATGGCGGTCGTAGAGTTGGAAATTGTCAAGTATGATAACAATCGTTGGTTGATCTGGAGACAATAATACATTTGGATATTTGTCCCCGGACTGCATGGCGTCCCAAACCGCATGTTAAAATTAATAGCAATGAAAATTATCAATTGTGCACTCATAACCATGTATAAACAATTAAAATGAAACAATTCCAGAACGTTTTCGTGTGACCATCATCAGTGGAACATCGTCACATAGTAAGAATCACTAAAACAACCAGTTATATAGCTACAGTCTGTTTCAAAAAGATTAGCAATCCTGGCGATCGCCCGCGGAGTTTGCCGTCTTACCGTATGCGCGGTCGAGAGCTGGCTGGAAAAACTCACTGTGAACTCGAAGAAATAATCCGCGCGAAAGCATGAAAAATGACAACTCACTCACTTCAGTACATGTACGTCTGGTTTACAACAAACGAGTTCTTCCTCGTATCGATATGGAGTCAGAGAGGACATGTCGAAAGTGTGGTAAATGTTGACGATCGGGATGGGTCCCAATTCGTTTCGTGCCCAATTTCTTTGAGCTGCGATGCAATTTACTCTCACGATGTGACGAAAACGACATCGACACAGACTCATTCCCAACGCCATGACTTGGCAAAGCTATCCGTGTGACTTCGACGACATTTTGAGAAAAGCTGACGCCTGTGAAAGCTGATAGAAGACGGCGTTGACTCCTAAGGGCCGTTTCACACGAGGTATACATGGCTTTTCACGAATGGGCGTTCTAGGCACAGTACACAGCGCGTGATTTCACACGAGTGTCGCAACATGCTTTTCAAGCAGCAGTTGCCATGGCAGCTTTGACCTGCCTCGCACAGAAGTCGTAAAATACGGAATCCGCACGCGAACGCGGGAGTTTTGAACACAAAATAATAATAATTATTATTAGTTTGGCAAGGAGACGTTCTCTCCCTGATTCTCGTTTTCTTTGATCGCCACAAGGAGAGAAAGATGAACGGACGAGAGAGGTTGCAAAGGATGGCGAGGTGTAGAAGGACTGCATTGCCCTCGCTTGTTCAAAGTGTAATTTCAAGTTTTTCTCTGGATTCAACCATCCTGAGCGGAAGGTTTGATTTCCTCAATTTGATCGAGTCCACTCAGGTGTCTTGTCAGCTTGACTACCAGTCGCAGTCTATCTCCGAAATCTTCGGTACAAGTCCCTCGCCTTTGCCTTCAAATTGTCCACCTTGTTGTGGACTATCAAGGGGGTGATCTCGATGTCCAAATTGCTCTCTTTGGCAAAAGCATTGAGTTTCTCGGCGATCTCCCTTTCCCTCATAATACGCTTCACCATCTGGCCACTTTTTGACTTTTGATAGTCGGCCCACAACTCAATAAGTCTAGCCTCCAGGTCATCAGAGAATATTTGGCGAGGCATTGTCCGAAACGGAAGGCACAACCAGCAACCAGCAATGAAAGCAAACAGAAGCAAAAAAAGCAAACACGACGACAGATCACAATGCAAGGAAAACGAAGTTTGTCAGTAGAACGCTGGGTATATCCTGCTTTCTACACCCCTCCTGGTCTTGCTGAAAACGTACACGATGCGGTTCACATTTCGCGCCAAAAGTGCTCCATCTCCTAGGGAACATAACCGGAAACGTGACATGTACGCGATTTTGTACCTCGTGTGAAACGGCCCTAAATTCAAATAAATTGGCGATCTTGAAATACTAAAATAATTCTCAAAGAGAAATCGATCGACCGATGTGACGTATTCAACAACACGTAGCTACAGCGCAATGACTTCCGTGTTCACTCACACCGTTTCAGTGTTGTGGGTGTGTTGACATGGCGTGAACCAGTCAAGTGTCCGACAGTAAGTATTAGTTCGGCAGGAAACGCGAGCTCCAACAACAAGTCAGCAGACTGCATTCATAACCACAAGGCCAAAAAGGAAAGGATAAATCGTGGGTTTTGATAAAAAATCGATACTGACATCCAGGGCAAATCGTAAACCAAGGGAAAAGGCCGGAAACCTGGCCGAAATTCTAACTCCTTAACGGCTGGTCCAATTGTTCCGAAACCTCCACAGAACAATTTGCCATGTACTAACAAGCCATTCTATGTACTTTGCTGTCCAAATTTCCCTTATCTTCATACTTTTTAAGACCAAAACCTGATTGCTAATCTTTTTGAAATGGACTATAGTAGTCTTTTGGACGCTGAGTGGACTGGTTTTGGTCCGAAAAGGCTGCGATGTTACAGATGTAGCATTCGGCCCTTATTCCAACTTACAGCATGTTTGAGCGAGTTTCAACCACTCGAGTTGAACCTTTGAACCTTGGTGTTAAAGTTGTAGCCTGCCGGCGCGGTGACCAAGTAACTTGTGTACGCAGGAGCACGTGACCGCTTGTTCAGCCATGTTCGATTGGGAATAAGGGCCGAACGCTACATCGCAGCCTTTTCGGACCAAAACCAGTCGACTCAGCGTCCAAAAGACTACAACATATGAGCCAATCGCGGTCATCCGTGCTTTTATAAGAACGAAAGGGCGCTTTTGGTGACATTTTGCATACAAATCCCCATCTAGTAGGGCGCAGTCACCCAATTTCGGTGGATGTGCGCGAGTTCCATTGGGAATAAAAGAGGAAGGGAGCGTCTCAGCTTCCTTGGACAGAGACCATTGGACTCAGCACCCCGAAGACTACAACTGGTGAAAATTTGATTTCAGGCTTAACTTCCCTTTTCAGAACACGGAGCCCAAGAACACGCAGCCCGAAATACTAATAATTATAAGAACGCCTGAAACCAAAGCTGAGAATGGGACATATCATTTTCTACCGTTCTGTAATTCAGCTTTTGTTATATACATGTACACGTGTTATAAAGTGCACACACCATGATCCAGTACATTAAGAGTCTAAGAATGTGCTATAACTCAGAACGCAGCCATATTGCTAAAACGATGACTCAACTGCAGTTCTTTGTGCACAGATCATACTAAGAGTCCATCACACCTTTCCCTTGGGGTTGTGGACTCTTGGCTCATATTCCCATTGACATTCACGATGACGGCTTAAAGTTCGTTCCACTCAGACCTTTGCACTTCACTGAGAATTGAAACTAACTTCAAGCTGTCCTGAGAGTACATTACAACTTTCAGTTTGGCACGAATCTTGCAAGAGAAGTTCATGATGAATATAACATGATTGCAACCCCGAAGAACACGCCAATGCTGCATAAACTACCTATAGGCTATTGGCTTGGCCATTTTTCAAGGGACCAAAAATGACATTCAAATTGCGGTCTGCAGACCCTGGTTAGAACTTTGTCATTTGAACGAAGATGATGTGGGCTTCTATCTCAGGCCCCTCAAGAGTGAATACGGGTGCTGGTGTGTTTCTTTGCCATGTAATACGTCTCCTACTGGTGACGACAGACAATGCATTGGTTTTGTTTTGTTCCAAACGGTGGAGGCCACCACGACCCCATCAAGAACCGGACACCGATGAACGCTTCTGGAAGTGTTTCCACATCGGTGGAGAGTCAAAGGAAAGCATTGATATCTACATACTACCTTGCCCAAAAATTTGGCGAATTGTTCTTTGCCACTTGCCTGATTTTCACGAATATTTGACAGCTCCCCCAAGAACACTCCCAGCGACGTCGAGACAATGAGTAACGACCACTACAACCAAGAGTACATAAACCAGAGTGTGCAACTGTGCATATCAGATCTGAAACAGCGCAGTTCGTGCACTACGTCACCCTGATGAGATCAGCCAAGCCGCGACTTGCGTAGAGCTCAAATTTTCATGTTTCATAGCCCGGAAATCAGCCAAGTTTGCTTGATTTTAGACGTCCTGTTTCAGGATTTCGGTGTTTTGTGTGACTGTGTACGCTGCGTACATCCACCGACAAGTAAAGTCACCAGGCTATCCGTCTCAAAAAACCGAAATCAGGACAAACTCAGTGAACTGCACCACCGCGACTGGTTACGCAACTTTTCACCGTACCTGTGGCTTACCATGCCGTCAGAAATGACGTAGTGCACGAATTACGCTCCCACAGGAACCATCCCGAGTTGCACACTCTGGTTTATGTACTCTTCCTACAACTGACATCCATAAGGTCAAAGGCCCAATCAAGGTGTCCGGAAAGCAAAACTTCCGCAAACGAGCACTGATGGAGAGAAAATTGCAAACGACTCGAGACATCTAACATTTTCTTGACAATTTTTCAAGGAAAATTTGAATATATTCAGCTCGGAAAAGTGGCAAATCTGCATAAAAAAGTACAACTTTTAGACGACTTTTTCGGTCTTGGCGCATGGACTGTCTGCATGCACTTTTCTCGAACGTAGGATGCGCGAGAACCTGCGCAGAAGACGAGTTTAGAAATAGGCGCGAGCCAACTTAAAGGCCGATTCACAATACAACTTTCTGCGATGCGACATGCGACTTGCGACGAGCTGCGACAGCGACACACGGTTCACAATATTCTTCATGTTTGCGACATCCTCATGCACAAGTACCGTAAAATCCCGCCAGAGCGCCCCTACCTCCTCGACGCTTCAGGTGGGGAGGGCCTAGGGGCGGATGGGCGAGTCCTACTTGCCGCATTCAGTGCTACATGAAAAAGTACTCACCCTACGAAAACTGTTCGTGCATCTCGTACACCGACCAAAGGTCAAGAGCCAGGGGTCGAACAGACCCGACAAAACGCAGGGTTTGTGCGATCCCTGGTCAGGAGGGTGGGCACTGTTGCGTACATTTCCAACGGGGTCGAGCACGCGTCTGCAGTTCAGTAGGGCATCACAGACTGCGACAGAGTCATACGAGGATACAATTGTGGATTATACAAGAAACCATAGGTTTTGATGTATAGATGTAACAGTCCAACTAACTTCAGTAGTCATTCTTGGAATAAGCAATGATCCTTGCCATAATGCATTCTATTATACATGAACAAGCAATGATGGACATAACACCTAACAGCAGCAGCGTGATAATAGCAGGTGATAAGTGTATCCTATTCCTAGTGTTAGTAGTAACAGTGAATCTGTTACACCATTCCCCCCTCTCAACTGTCAGAACAGTACCAATTCGAAGGAACAGTTATGGTAACTAATGATCATGCATGGATATGTGGAATGCATGGTAGCCGAAAACAACACTGATGAACTCAAGATCCAGTGCATGTCCTCTGCAAATAACGCCTGGCTGGCAGGGAAGCACTATCCTAATCATGCAGAATGCTACATTTCTATTGCAACACGTAGAAACTAGCAATACAACTGTGGCTGCCAATTAAATAGCAATTTTATGAAAAACGGTCCAGGTAGGTTTTCAGCGGAATAATAGCGTTTCCTGCTTCATCCATCAAGTATTCCTCCGGCTCCCAGGTGGCATCTCGGTAGCCCTTCCATTTCACTAGGTACTGCGTGCGCCGTCCTCTCTTCTTGTGCGACAACACCTTTTCGACAATGTACCGCGTATGGCCATCCGCATCGGTTAGGGGTGGAGGTGCCGGCTGAGTACGGCCCGGTATCTCATTGCCATGGTACAGCTTGAGGGCAGCAATATTGAACACTGGATGGGCCCGAATGATTCTTGGAAGAGCTAATCTGTACGCATTCGGGGCCACTTTCTTCTGCACCTTGAACGGCCCATACCACTTGAGCCTTAATTTGTGTGAAGGCCTGTCTCGTTCCTCGGGCGTCAGCAGGAAGTCCCTGAAGACCAACACCTCATCCCCCACCTTCAGGGCGTCCTCCACCCGTCCTCGATCCGCATACAATGATTGCCGGGCCTGTGCCGCCACGATGGCATCCTGTGCCTCACGTAGTGCCTCTACGCGGCCATCCAGCCATGACAGCGGACCATTCGTGTCCATGCCAGTTCCAGCTTTCTGCTTCGTCAATAAGCTCGAGGGAGTAACTGGATGGCATCCATGGTTGAGGAAAAATGGCGTGTTACCTGTTGACGCTTGATCGGCATTGTTGATCGCAAACTCACATAGCGATAGGAGTTCATCCCAATTGTTTTGCCTATGGTTGACGAAAGCTCTTAGCGTATCCTCAGTGACACGGTTCACACGCTCAGTCATGCCATCGGTCTGCGGGTGGTTGGCCGTGCTCATTTTTAGCTCCACGCCAAGAATACTGAAAACCTCCTTGAAGAACGCCGACGTGAATCGCGGATCTCGATCACAAACTATCGTTTTGCTCAAGCCATGGGCAGCAAACACATGATCCACGTACAATCGGGCTGCCTCCTTAGAGTCAACATGAACAGTCGTCGGGATCAGGTGCACATACTTCGTCAGACGGTCCACAAAGGTTAGAATGGCGCTATGTCCTCGGCAGGTCAGCGGCAGTGCCATGATGAAATCCATGCTGATGTCTGTCCAGGGCTGTTCGGGGACTGGAAGGGACTGCAACAGTCCTGCCTTGGTCTGGCTACCCTTTACACGTTGGCACCGGTCGCAAGATTTAACGATGTCCTTCACAGTACTTCTCATGCCTGGCCAATAGAAGTATCTGCTCAGCTTCAGGTAGGTCCTGTCTCTCCCCGGATGGCCGGCCGTCAGGCAATCATGATTCTGTTTGAGCAGTTGCAGCCGTACCGGACCGCGAGGAATCCAGAGGCGAGCATCGCCCGATGTTACTAGGTACAGCCGCCGGTCCACACTGTTCCAGACGTATCGCTCATGCATGGCGTCTTCGCTGCAAGCCATCAAGCGCTTGATTACTGGCGAAAGCTCTGGGTCACTATCATACCCTGCTGAGATCTGATTCGCAATTCCTTGATTCACATCCAGAGAGAATTCGATTCCATTCAGTTCCAAGTCTGGTCGACGTGACAACGGGTCTGCTATGTTACACTTCCCTGGCTTGTGATGTACCGTGTAGTCATAGTCGGCCAGGAATTCAATCCATCGAGCCTCTCTCTTGGTTAAATTTGGTTTGGTCCTGAGGTAGACAACTCCCATGTTGTCGGTGTAGAGTTGAAAGTGGCGAAATAGGTAGACTCGCCAGCACTGCAGGGCGTACACTACAGCCAAAGTTTCTCGCTCGGCGGCCGTGTAATTCCGTTCGGCAGAAGACAGCTTTCGGCTCACGTAAGCCACAGGATGCCAGGACTGGTCCTCTGCTTGCTGCGTTAAGACTCCTGCCACAGCAAAGTCACTTGCGTCAGTCTCAACGCGGAAATCCTGACTGACGTTTGCTAGTCGCAACACTGGTGCATCCAGCAGAGCAGACTTCAATCGCTCAAATGCCTCCTGTCGAGTCTGATTCCACTCGAAGCGCACATGTTTCCCTGTCAGTTCCTCCAGGGGTTTGGAGATGGCCGAGAAATGGTTAATGAACCTTCGAAAGTAATTAGCGAATCCCAGAAACTGTCTTACGTGCGTGACCGTCGTCGGGACAGGCCAGTTATGCACGGCCTTGATCTTCTCTGGATCTGGAGAAATGCATTGGCCGTCTATCCGGTGCCCAAGAAACAGAACGTCTGTCCGGCCGAATTCACATTTAGACGGTTTGCAATATAGCTCATTCCTCCTGAGGGCGTTTAAGATGGTTCTGACATGATCGAGGTGCTCCTCCCATGATTTGCTGAATATGAGGATATCGTCTAGAAACACCACAACGAATTTACGCAGGTATGGCTGGAGGACACTGTTCATCAAGGTTTGGAATGTTGCCGGGGCATTTGTTAGGCCGAAACCCATCACTGTGAACTGAAAGTGACCGAATGGGGTATTTATTGCTGTCTTCGGAATATCTGTTTCTTCTATTCGAATCTGATTGTAACCGGACCTCAGATCTAGCTTGGTGAAATACGCACTGCCTTGGACGGTATCAAAGAGGTCGTCAATATTCGGTAGGCATGCCTTGTTCTTAATGGTTATGCGGTTTAGCTCACGCCAGTCGCATACCATTCGAAGTGTTCCATCCGCCTTCTTTACGAAGAACACAGGGGCTCCGTATGGGGATTTGCTGGGCTGGATGAATCCTCTACGGAGCAGCTCGGTGAGCTGAGCTTGAAGCTCATCCATCTCTGGTTTTGGTAAACGATATGCTGCACGAGATGGCGGTTTAGCTCCTTCTTCCGTTTTTATCTCGTGATCTGCGCCTCTTCTGGGTGGCAGCTTGTTTGGAAGCTCATCGGGAAAGACGTCCCCGAACTCCTTCAGCAGGTCCTTGAAATCCTTCTGATCCTCCCTACCCGGACTATCCACCGTCTGTGGCTCGTCCGGATCTGCTGTCACATACGCTAGGGTTCCTTCTGCGCCACCTCTCATTGCATGCCTAGCCTGCTTCCCTGAGATGAGGAACGTCTCGATCGGTGGGTTGGATTTGTCCGTGCCATCACTTTCACTCGGTTGACAGATGATGGATCCACCCTCCAGCTTGATTTCATTGGTACGAAAATTGATCTGTGGGTTCGTCCGGGTCAGCCATGGCTTGCCGAGGATCACGTCATACCGCGTCATAGGGAATACTAGGAACTGTTGGTGCTCGCTAAAGTCGCCGACTACGGTCTTTAAGCTGTCCGTTTTCGTAATAGGCTGTGAGCGGACCGATCCATCAGCAAGTGTGACGTTCAGGACGTCGCTACCGGTTGTTGTGGAGATGTTGTGCTTCTTGACAAGGTCAGTTGAAATGAAGTCGTGGGTTGACCCAGAATCCAGTAGCATGGTAACGCGACGTCCATTTATCTTGCCCTGGACGCGCATTAGGTCGTGTTCGTTGTCGGCGGAAATGCTCCCTGTGCTGGCGGTTACTTCATTAGCCCGGCCAACAGTATCAGGTGACGAATGCTTGACAGGCGAGGCTTGAATTTCGGTCTCCTCGAGGCGTGGTTCCTCATTTGCTAAGGGGCTGAATTTGTTCTGAACTTTGATTCGTGGCCTATTCCTGGGTGCTCTCGTGTTCGCCAGTAGTCGCACTCCCTTCCTTACTGGCGTCCATCGTTTAAAGAAGGCTTGCTTGTGGCGTTCCTCCCTCCTTCTGGACAGAATCTGGCAATATGGCCGGGTTTCCTGCAGGTGAAACACAGCCTTGAACGACCCTCTGGCTCCCTGGTTTCTCTCCCACCGGATGGTGTTGGTTGGCTTGACCAGGGTCCAGGCTGGCGCCTCTGATGCCCTGGTACGCGCACTGCCTTGGCGTAGCTTGCTTGGGCTAGCCGCATCGACTGGTCTGCTGAGACCGCAGCTCGTATGGCTTGGGCCAAATGTTGCGGATGCTCCCTAAGTACCTCACCGCTTAGGCCCTGAGCCAGCCCACGCGTGAACAAGATAGCTCTGGAGTGGTCATCAAGCTCGGGAACTTGTAAGCTAAGGCGCGAAAATTTGTTGATGTATTCGTCAAGAGTCTCATCTTGGTGAAGAGCGAATAAGTCGATGCGCGCCTGTTCCCTGTCATAAACCGGGCCGTACACTTCTCCCAGCTTGCTCTTCAGGTCTGGCCAGTCGGAAAACAGCGTGTTTGCCTCCTGAGAGGCGATAAACCAAAGACGAGCGTTGCCCTCCAGAAAACTCGCCGCGTAGCTCAAGCGCTCCTCCGCGTTGTCCAGCTGCAGGGACTTCATGGCGAGTTCGATGGCGAAGGCCCACTCCTTGAACTCTCTTGTATCTCCACGAAACACAGGCGGAGACTTAACATGGCGCATGCGTGGCCTCTCTCCGCTGGGAGCTTGAGCACGTCTTGGCGTTTGATCTGATCCATCGCACTGACCGAGTGCGATAAGGTGATTCAGACGCTTCTGAATCTCGAATATACCGTAGGCGACTAATGCGGCCACTGCGCATAGCCCGAACATGACGAAAAGAAAAACCATCCTCTTGCTACCAGTGTAACAGTCCAACTAACTTCAGTAGTCATTCTTGGAATAAGCAATGATCCTTGCCATAATGCATTCTTATATACATGAACAAGCAATGATGGACATAACACCTAACAGCAGCAGCGTGATAATAGCAGGTGATAAGTGTATCCTATTCCTGGTGTTAGTAGTAACAGTGAATCTGTTACAGTTTGGCCTGGAGAGCAGTATATAAGTGGTGCTTTTCAGGCACAATCTTCCTCAGCCTACTCAAGCTCAACTGATGAGGGGTGAATTCCCCGAAACACTGTGTATTGAGCAGGGAGTGGTGCTTTCTTTCAGGTTTGCCGAGCGGAAGGTGCGACGTGCTCCTCGTGTGCTTCGGATGGCAGTCGTGAGTCAGTCAAGTGTCAAGTTCGGCAAGAAGCGTGTGCTCCTCGTTGGAGCAACCGCCTTCATGATTATTATCGCCGAAGTCGCAACTTCTAAGTTCGTATTGTTGTCCCTCACGCGGACGTGCGACTAGTTGTAGGAGGTGACAGCGTTGTGAATAGCTATACTGGCTCTCAACGTCTGCTCAGCACAAATCCATGAGCGACTCTGACTCACGCTGCTACCTGGGGCTTCACGGGGTGTTTGTCGCGCTGGAAACAAAGCGTCTCTGTAAGTTTGTATCCCTGGTGATGGTTTGGCCTGGAGAGCAGTATATACGTAGTTTCTTGTCAGGCACAATCTCCCTAAGCCTACTCAAGCTCAACTGATGAGGGGTGAATTCCCCGAAACACTGTGTATTGAGCAGGGAGTGGTGCTTTCTTTCAGGTTTGCCGAGCGGAAGGTGCGACGTGCTCCTCGTGTGCTTCGGATGGCAGTCGTGAGTCAGTCAAGTGTCAAATTCGGCAAGAAGCGTGTGCTCTTCGTTGGAGCAACCACCTTCATGACTATTATCGCCGAAGTCGCAACTTCTAAGTTCGTATTGTTGTCCCTCACCCGGACGTGCGACTAGTTGTAGGAGGTGACAGCGTTGTGAATAGCTATACTGGCTTTCAACGTCTGCTCAGCACAAATCCATGAGCGACTCTGACTCACGCTGCTACCTGGGGCTTCACGAGGTGTTTGTCGCGCTGGAAACAAAGCGTCTCTGTAAGTTTGTATCCCTGGTGATGGTTTGGCCTGGAGAGCAGTATATAAGTAGTGCTTTTCAGGCACAATCTTCCTCAGCCTACTCAAGCTCAACTGATGAGGGGTGAATTCCCCGAAACACTGTGTATTGAGCAGGGAGTGGTGCTTTCTTTCAGGTTTGCCGAGCAGAAGGTGCGACGTGCTCCTCGTGTGCGTCGTATGGCAGTCGTGAGTCAGTCAAGTGTCAAGTTCGGCAAGAAGCGTGTGCTCCTCGTTGGAGCAACCGCCTTCATGACTATTATCGCCGAAGTCGCAACTTCTAAGTTCGTATTGTTGTCCCTCACGCGGACGTGCGACTAGTTGTAGGAGGTGACAGCGTTGTGAATAGCTATACTGGCTCTCAACGTCTGCTCAGCACAAATCCATGAGCGACTCTGACTCACGCTGCTATCTGGGGCTTCACGAGGTGGTTGTCGCGCTGGAAACAAAGCGTCTCTGTAAGTTTGTATCCCTGGTGATGGTTTGGCCTGGAGAGCAGTATATAAGTAGTGCTTTTCAGGCACAATCTTCCTCAGCCTACTCAAGCTCAACTGATGAGGGGTGAATTCCCCGAAACACTGTGTATTGAGCAGGGAGTGGTGCTTTCTTTCAGGTTTGCCGAGCAGAAGGTGCGACGTGCTCCTCGTGTGCGTCGTATGGCAGTCGTGAGTCAGTCAAGTGTCAAGTTCGGCAAGAAGCGTGTGCTCCTCGTTGGAGCAACCGCCTTCATGACTATTATCGCCGAAGTCGCAACTTCTAAGTTCGTATTGTTGTCCCTCACGCGGACGTGCGACTAGTTGTAGGAGGTGACAGCGTTGTGAATAGCTATACTGGCTCTCAACGTCTGCTCAGCACAAATCCATGAGCGACTCTGACTCACGCTGCTATCTGGGGCTTCACGAGGTGTTTGTCGCGCTGGAAACAAAGCGTCTCTGTAAGTTTGTATCCCTGGTGATGGTTTGGCCTGGAGAGCAGTATATAAGTAGTGTTTTTCAGCCACAATCTTCCTCAGCCTACTCAAGCTCAACTGATGAGGGGTGAATTCCCCGAAACACTGTGTATTGTAAGTTCGTAAAATTTAAAAAAATAATAATAAACGGTATTACGCAGCTGTGTTAGCAGTACATGCACAGTGCGGCTGCCAGGCATCTCTGTCAGATGCCAACTGGCAATTCTCATGCAGAGACATACCAGTCCACGAAACGATATTGTCAGCAAAGGAAATCTTCGGACGACCACGCTTTCTCTTACCATCAACGACACCAAACATCACGTCCTGTACAAGCTCGCAGCCAGATGGGCGGCATGTGTGCCCGAAATAGGTCAGTTTGCGTATCTTGACCCTGGCTAGCAGCTGTCTCTGTACTCCCAACTCCACCAGAATACTGTCATTTGTGCGCTTCTCCATCCAGGATACTCTGAGCAGACGTCGGTACTCATCGCCTTGCTCTGTCTCTAAAATGGCGTATGGGTGTTCCGAGGCTTGTAATATTTTGCTCAAGCCGCGGTTGGCATTGGTGCATGTCGGTACTAGTAAATGCCAGCCACTGCTGCCTAGTACAACAGGGTTTGTATGATGTAGAATGCGCTCTGTGTATCTACAATCGAGTGGCCTACTTGTGTGTAGGATAGCTGTAACTACACCAACAAGTGCACTAGTATTGTACACTGTTCTGCTACAGTGTATCATACTCAGTCGTGTCACTTCTCCCACGTGTACTGCATTGTTTTTAAAATTCATTGTACACCTCTTGCCCAGCTCTTCTAAGGCCACACAGAATTAGTAGACGGTTTGTTGTTTTGGGCCACTACACTCGGCTGGTGTAAGGTTGGTCTGCTTCACTCTTCCTTCTCTTCGACGTGTCCAGCTCCTCCAGCTCCTCGACATTCTATAATTATTACTACAGTTCTAGTAGCTATATTTCATGTACAGTACTACAGTAGAGTCAGGCGCCGAAGAACGTGTTGCCCAAGAATGTGCAGCCTGAAATGCTAAGAACGCCACCGCCTCCAGTTAAGAATGGCGGTGTTGGTTTTCCGGCAGCTTTCGGGATACTACATAATGATCCACTTAATGATTGTTTCTAAGAACATGCTATAAGAGCGCAGCCGGATTGCTGAAAAATAAGAACACCCCAGGCTAACCTCTTGGACACAACGTTCTTGGACACTCGACTCTACTGTAGTATGGAAGAACGGCTTCGGCAGGGATGTTACATTTTAGAAATCCATGCATGCCAAAGGTGGAGTGCAATGACATGCATTTGGAACCGTGATCACTACAATCCTGCGCTAAATTCTAAGATTTAGAACTATAAGTGATGTTGCCTACCCAAGAACGTCGTTCCGAGGGCCTAGGTCGGGGACGTTCTTGGAAGAAGATCATACTGGATTGTAGATAAATTAATATTATGACCCACATGTGTGTGATAACAAAAGCTGCGGTACAGTGCGGAGAAACTAGTATAACATACTAATATCACCAGTAGGTTTTCTAAACTTCTTGGCCTATACTGGAGAATATTCCAGTGAGTGAATCCAGACCAAGGGCTATGGAATGGACTAGCGAGAGCTGACAATAGCCGGACAGACCCATGCGTCCTTTTTTGAACCGAACAACAATTATCTTTGGCATTAAACATGCAGTTGGGGAAGCCATGCAGTCCTGGGACAAATATCCAAATGCATTCTTGTCTCCAGATCAACCAACGGTTGTTATCATACTTGACAATTTCCAACTCTACGACCGCCATGCCAACTCAAGCAAAAAGAAACCAGGGAAGACGGAGATTTCTATTTGTGCAGCCATTCAGGGAGGAGCAAGAAGCCTCTTCTAACATTACAGGATTTGACTGTGCATGCACTTCCCCAAAGTGTACTTATCACATACCACGTGACCTCTTAGGCTGTTTGCAGTGAGATATACTTGCATGTGCAGGCCCTTGCCGCACATTCACACTCCAGTACAAACCATAATAATATGCAAATATGTAATGCACATAATGTGACATTTTACGCTTGAAAGCAGATCCGCATTCGAACTTTTTGGAACACTAATTTTGAATGCTGACATTTTCATTGCCTTCAGGTTGCAACAGCATATTCCAAGAGGGCACAATAGCCCAACCTAACATCTTCCAGTGAACACCATCGGCCATGGCAGTACAGACCCTCTGACATCACTCACACCACCCACATAGAAGAGAAGCAATGTTGATACTTGATAGTTAACACGTTACAAATACTACTGACAGTACATAATAGGCAGTACACCAGGTTCAGGATGCATTGATCCATTCTTCTGATTCAACTACCTTAGCTGCTCATTTGATCTATGGCTACAAGGCCGTCTCAGCCGCCCCACTTTTTCGGCGTTTTTTATTTTATTTATTTTTTTGCTCCGGTCGCTGAATGTCTCAGAAGCTTGTAAACTTTTGTGCCCTATTATCGCACTTTCTGACCGTATATCATCTTGTTGCAGTCGTGGATAGTTACTGCATAACTCGGTCTCATGTGTTTCTTCTCTTTTTTTTCATTTATTACTGCTTCATTATGCGAGTCTAATATATTTGTAGCACCCTGCAACAAGCGCGATGATCTCAACTCAGAGCAAACGTGGCAAATCCTTGTCCATGATCGTGGTTTGTTGCAAAAACAAAAAAAGTCTTTCATTGCAGTTGCACTGAATGGCAACAAACGCCTGGAAATACTTGCAATTGGCTTCAATTATTGAAAATTTTTTCCCGTGGAGGGTAATGTTTGTCCCCGATCGTAGCGTCTTCTTGGTTTGTTGCAGAATCAAAAAGTCTTTCATTGTAGTTAATAGCTACACTGAAATGGCACCAAATGCCCGGAAATTCTTGCAGTTGGCTTCAATTTTTGACCCCCTCCGGACCACCCCCCCCCCCCCCCCTCCCATGGCCGTCCTACCTCCAAAGTCGGTGCGACGGGCCTGGGCGATGCATGCTGTCATCAGGGAGTCACATCATTGCGAAAGACTGTTGACGGAAAGATCATTGAGCGTGTGTAGTCACAATGCTATCAGAGAAATACGTTTGGCAAAGATAGGAATACTGTGGACAAAATTGTACACAATAACCTGCCTTGAAGCAAATCTCAGAAAGAATGCGCTGTGCAGATGCATGTCAGCCGCTTCAGATTCAGTCACTTCGTGAGATCCAATAATCATCCAACTGTACTGTTCAGCCTTCTGTGATCCACAGAGACAGACAATCTGTTCCGTCCTTCCACATCAGAAACAGAGACTGCAGGCAATGAAAGTCATCGTTGGGCCAACATGACCAGCTTTCAGGCATGGGTTCTCAGAGACCTTCACTCATGATAATGGCATTCACCCTTGGCTACAATCCTGCAAAAACACGTGAAAAGATTGCATCAAAACAAACTGAATGTTATAAAGAAGCAATTTAGGAAAAAAAGCCTATCGTATTTGTAGTACAGTGAAGCTAAGATACAACACCCAGGAGGCAGGCTATCTTGCTAATATTCTATGGATTAGCATGCCACCATCACTGCTGCGTCTAGGCACAGCGCCTGCTCATTACTTGTCAGTTTGTCCTAGTCTCCGTACCATTGTCTTTCCTTATTCTTTTCGAGCTGGTTATGTGAACATAGAAAGAAAAATGCCTGGTCATGGCACACCGGGTATAAAAATCATGTAACCAGCATAACGTTTCCACCAGTATTGATAATCTATCGTAACGTTATTATCAAAACTACGTAACTACTAAGAATGTGCAACTACTAACATAAGGTACGATCGGCTTCAAAATCAATTAATGATTATGAGCAAGCACGCATATATTCCTACATGTGCCATGTAGATAGAGATTAGGCTGAGTAGGCATGGATCCACAGTTCATTGTTCAGCTTCAACTATCATAGTTGTGATGTGCAGGTTTTGATCTTTGGCTACGCATGATGGTATTAGTGAGCCCAGCGGCACACAAAACTGAGGTGATGAAACTTTCTGCCGTGGGCAGAGGGATCATCGAGTTGCCCACTCTTGGTTATGTTCTCATGCCATTATCAACTATCAGTGCACAAGTACTGCTACACCAACACTATGATTCATTGCAACAATATCACCAGGCACATGCATGCTACTGCACCCATTAAACCAAGAGTCGCAAATAGGAAAATCTTTCCTGTAAGCCACAGGTATAAGGTGCTTTGAGTCCATTTTTGGGGGAAGGTTGCATTGCACGATGCACAATACCACATAGAGCGAAACTCTTTTTTTCACATAGCGTGAAGGGTCTCTCGAGAAATGCAATGCACAATGCATAGCACATCGCAGAAAATCATGCATTGCACCTGCAGTCTAAAACTGCTTGCCAGCCAGAGCTCTTGAGTCACATACACCAGCAGGCAGGAAGTGATGCCCATCACTTGTCACCCAACCTAAAAGTGGAGCTGGACTCAATTTCCCGAAATACGACCTGTGATGGAGCTGCAACAACCAGCGATGCAAGTTTGCAGTCCAATTATTTGAAACTGGCCCGTTATGTTGCTGAGAAGGTACTCAAGTCAACATTTGAGAAAATACCTTTCGAAAAAATGTTCGGTACAAACCTGGCCGAATATTGTTTAAACTTTACGGTACTGTGTGAAGAAAACAACTATTTTATTGCATAGACTAAGGTGCTATCCAGCATTATAGATAATTTTCACGAAACGAAAGAAGGACCCTCCTCCCCACAATCCCCCCCCCCCCTTGATTGATATCGATCACATCAACATGTTTTCGAAACAAAACTCCCCTTGACCCAACCACCAATAAACAAAACTTGTTCTCTTCCTTGTCAGGGACCGTCCGGGGTTACCAATAGTTGTTGGAAAACGAAAATTTTGAGTACTTTTCATCCCCCACCCACCCACCCACCTTTTCTGCAGGTAAAACAAATGCAAATAAAATATTTACACAAAAGAGAAAGACCAAGGAACTACACGTTACGCTATAATGGCAACTAACAGCACCAGTTACATGACAATCAGCTCATGCAATAACATTGCACGACACTGCCCGACGGTACTGACGTTCTACAACTAACTGCCTAACTGCTCTAGCACATGTTGGATGCGCACTCAAACAGCCTTCAAACTTTGAAGGTTCTAAGTTATAGAAATAACATAAGGAGGGGAAGTTGGTTCCTCCAACGAGGAGCACACGCTTGAGCAGCGAGTGGTGCTTTCTTTCAGGTTTGCCGAGCGGAAGGTGCAACGTGCTCCTTGTGTGCTTCGGATGGCAGTCGTGAGTCAGTCAAGTGTCAAGTTCGGCAAGAAACGTGTGCTCCTCTTTGGAGCAACCAACTTCATGACAATTACTGCCAAAGTCGCAAGTTCTAAGTTCATAAGGAGGGGAAGGTGAGCTGAATGTCTCAGCTGTTAAAGACGTTGGCGGATGTTCATGCATGTCGAAGACGATACTGGCAAGACCATTGGACAATACGGTCAACCACGATTCAAGAACGCAAAGCAACATTCCACTGTGGAATGTTGCCACCAATCAGCTCACACCGACTGTCTTTGCCTCTCTAGACTTCCAACTTCTTAACCAGGGGCTTCGGAAGTGGAAATTCAGAGCCCAAATCAGTGCACTTTATTGATTCACATGATACTATGGGCAAAGAGTGGTATGGTCAATGCCGTAGTGACCGTACCGTGTCCGACACCCCTGTTAACTACAAGGCCGGGGACTGGCGCTGACCGTGACATTCCTGCTATCAACCCCAATGCCGCAGTGGGATACCGTGTGGTGCCTGGCAGAGCGCCTACTCTGGGCACCATGGCCAGCAATCGAGGACATCTGAGAGTTGTAATTTTTGTACTCCTCCGAGGTGTGATTTTCGGCGTGCTGGGCCATGCACAAGGAAGCCATCTGCAAAAAAACTGAAGAAAATGGTTGTTGATTGATCCTTTGTTGTAAGCTTTGTTTCTAGTCAAAGCTATAGTTGCTGTTTGGAGCAGAAACGCTCAATGAAATTGACTATTTTCTACATGTACTCATGCTGTACTCATGTACTCAGGCATGCAGTCGCACTAGTATTTTAGCTCTTTTTCTGGAATGGATGCTGCTCTGCGACCCTTGGTGAACATTTCCTGCGCTTGTGGAGCAGCTGAAAAGGGCCACTGGTGTGTCTGGTTCCTGGTTTGAAAGTTGAGAGTCGACTTTTGTGTCTTGAAAAAGGAGTAGAGAGCGATAAAGGTACGTCTGTAGCTTTTTTTGAGTGCTCCTCGTACATTTTTGATCGTGATAGAAAATTCTCAGAACAAAGTCAGACCAAAGCCAGTGCGAAGATGGACGTACAGTTTTTTTGTGGATCTTTTAGTTGCTTCATCTCGTATCTATGTCAGTATTGTGGAGAGGGTGATTTTCTTACTCTAAGGCTTCGTTCGGCTCGACATTGCTTCGTCCTCATTGAAAAGTGATCCTGAAAAAAGGTCGATTCGCAAAATTATGTTGATTTTTAATGTACGTGATGACATGGGATTGCTGGCAATGCTACACTTCCACGATTGGCCAAAAACATGGGTTGGCTCCAACAAGGCCCTGCTTCCTTGTGTTTGTGTAATATTAATAAACCTAGTTGCCTGATGATCATAGTAATACGTGAAACTGAGAGTTGTGACAAAGCTTCCATTCTCTCTTGTGTATTGATAGTCCTTTAAGCTTATAGAGAGTGTTGGAGCACATTTTGGGATGGTGAGAACTCCGAAACTCAAAGCTCAAAATCTTGCTGGTTCCGTCATACCACATGTGGTCAAAGTCGTGCAAGCACATTCACGCGGGTTACCATGAAGGCACTTGAAGCTGAGACCCAGTTCACACGGCGCTGGGCAAACTTTGCAGGTGCCTGTGTATCCATAGTGACCCCCAGGTTAATGCGAGGGAAATTTATTTTTTGAATGAATTTTACCGTTTTTATGCGAGAGAGCTTGAAAGCTCAGGGGCCTAGGTCATTAAAGTAAGTAAATTATCGTATCCGTTCCCGAAGGGAACTCACGACGGCCGCTAACACCCGATAAACCCTAGCGGCAGATGCAGCGCCTAACGGTGGGGTGAGTGGGCAAGTCTCACAACCACTGGCACAAGTGCCGAAAACGACCCCATTAGCTGCATCCATCAGGTCATTATACAGAATAATGTTCTTCAAACTGATGGAAATGTGTTTTTGTGCAATAGCCGATGATCGTATTGCAAAAACATCAAGCGAGGGCTCTGAGCTTTCAAGTTATCTCGTTGAGATGTGAACAAAATCTCGAGAAAGTGGTAATGGACAAAGAAATAACTATGACGGAAATGGAATGTGAAGAACAATAATATCAACTATGAGAAATGTTAGGAGCAAAGAGACATGAGCGTTGCGAGAAAGCTAGTTCGATGCATTTTTATATAAAATTTTCTCATCGTTCCTACTATTGTCCTTCACATTACATTTTCATCATAGTTATGTCTTTGTCCATCACCACTTTTTCTAGAATTTGTTCTTGACATTCCAATAAAACCTCCGTGAAATGACATTTCTTTTTTCATTTCTCCTATTTTCCGTTGCCGTTGTAGTTAACGCTAGCTTGGGTGATGCGTATAACTACTACATTAGAAGCACTGGACACATAATACCTGTACTGCATGTAAGTAGATTACTTTTGTGACATCCGTGCGTTGTGTGTGTGTGTGTGTGTGTTTTTCTTCTTCCTCAGTTATATTATTTTTTTCTCTATTTTTCTCATCATAAAAATAATAGTAATGAAAAATATCCATTGTGCACTCATAACCATGTATAAACAATTAAAATGAAACAATTCCAGAACGTTCTGGAATTGTTTCATTTTAATATACATGGTTATGAGTGCACAATTGATATTTTTCATTGCTATTTTACGACTGTTGTCTCCTCGTCGGTTATTTTTCTCATCATCTTCCTATTTTCCGCGAGGTCGCGGTATTTTTATTTTTACCCCGGTAGTATATTAGCTACCTCCTCCCGTGCAATCTACAACCTTTCCCAAGCCGGCCTGCGTGAATCCCGTACTCACCTTTCGTTCCGTTGGCATGAGTACGTACTTGCACGCCCATATGTGCCATAGTCACCCAGCCTCTTTCTCTTGCATTCTCTCTCACTCGATCTCTCTCTCTCTTCCATAATGTAGTCGTTGTAGTTTGTCTTTCTCTCCGTCTATAATACATGTCTTTCCACCTAACCATTCCTGGGTTCGTTGTGTTTGGAATAAGGATCCCCTATCGTTACTCAACAGTTTTATTTCTCAAAAATTGTTCAAGTGATGTTTTTGGTTTATTGTGGCGAGGTTGTTGCCCTTTCTGCCTGCCATGCGTTTCTATCACCCTTTTCTCTTTATTCTCACATTGTTGCTGATACACACATGCAAGACTTATTCGTCATACCCCTGCTTTTGCGCACACTTTCGTGAGAAATCACACCTTGATATTTGAGCGCTGTCTTTGTGTCCTCCTTGCCTTGCTGCCTTTATAATTGCATTTGCTCTGATTGGTTCTTCAGTACAACGTTGATTCCTCATGGGCCCTACTTCGAATCATCTTTTTTTTCATCTCTTTTCTTCTCACGTGTGTTTCTCCCTTTCCTTTTTACGTTTGTTTACGCAACGTCCCCATTGCTTGAATTCGCAAACCGAACAGATTGCAATCATATTGTCGTGTCGTCCCAGAGTATTTAAAAAGGGTTTTGAAGGGAAATGTACCTGAGTTAATGCAATACGCAATGCTCTTGATGTGTACTCACTTAATAACTTGCACATGATGAAAGCAGTGGACAAATAGTTCTTCTCTTCATTTGTCTCCATGTTGAAAGCCAGGGGAGCAGTTGAAACTGGATCCAGCAACCAGATGGAACGATCAGTGATTGGCATGTTGGCGAGGATGACTCTCTGGATGGGTAGAAACTCGTCCAACGTCATCAGTCTTGTGCCTTTGTCCTCACACGCCATGCTAGCCCGATCAACGGTTGTCTCGTGATTGCTGTAATACCATCGATTTCCACCAACTGTTAGAGATTCTGGAATATGGACACAAGAGAGCACAAATAACTAAGGAATGGCCAAAACGAAGTGGTGAAACAATAACACCGAATATTCGAGGACTCACTCAGTTATTTCAAAAATAATCGGAATCGGAATAAATCACAGCACTCGTTCATCCATGGTACATGCATTTACCACAGACATCTGTAGTTTCAAAGCAGCCATTGCTAACCTTCATGAGTTCAGTCTCGGGCTGAGAACTTCGGTATCCTGCTGAATAAATAACCGCACAGGCAGGTCAAGAGCCAGCTCTGTCTCGTTGCGATTGATGAAGAAGATATAGCTATTGAAGTCGAGCCTGATATAACAACTATCAGATCTCGGGAGAGAAGAGTCGTAAAAATGGTGCGGATTGATGCGAGTGATCTAAGTGTTGTTCGACCTGCCACGTAGAGATTTTTTGGTGTGAACTTGGCATATTTCGGACGCTGCTCGATTGACGGTCAGTGCAGGCTCTTTGAACCACTGCCACGTCTCTTTGATTCAAGGCTAATGACACTGCGCGATCTGAAGGTTTCCAGTCTGGGAGCTGTTGGGGGGGGGGGGGGGATTATCCCTGTAGCATAAATGAGGCTGGACTATTCCATCCGAAAATCTAAAATATCTCCAAGCACAACCACCGGCAAGGAGTAACACACCTTCCCTGACTACAGGACTGTACAGACGACTGGTACGCGTGTAGTGCATGACAAGACCTTGTCTTGTCTAGTCTCTGGAATCGAGTTTTGCAGATCTACAACACGACTAGGGAATTAGGTAGCACGGCAGTGCGGGAGTAGTAATTTTCCTTGTGTAATGAGTATGTTGACTACAGCTAGCATGCACCCAGAGGCTATGCGCCAGCAGCGTACATAAAAAGTCCAACTCGGAAATGGCTAAAGATGGGATAACCTCAAGACCTTCAAAGCTCGGAAATTTGGCCATGTCCGGTGATGTTTGGTCCTTACAGACATTGACTCTTAAAACAATGAGAGTTTCCCAAAAACTGCCTACCCATTTCAATCTGTTGTCGCTGCGAATAAGCAGGTTCAGCCTGCCCATCAATTTTAAACGGATTGTTTTTGTTACGTTTCAAGTCATAGGCCTGGGCGAGTGCTAGTATGATGGGAGGTTTTCCAGGTGTCAGAGCACTGCTACCAGAACGCCTTAGCTCTTCAGTGGAAGAGCCTACACGGTGAGACATCGCAGTCTGTCATGCAGCTGCTGACTCCACAAATCACCAGAGAAACCCGCCTTCAGCAGCAGGACGGACTCAGTGTTCCAGTTGCAAGAACGAACGCTGGCAAGTCGAAGTATGCCATCTGTGCTGCGCTGATTAGTCCGCAAATGATGAAACAGTTCTGTTCGCAGATTGAGAGCCTTAATTAAGCGCTACAGGTAAATGGTACAGATTTCCTGGAGACGTCCACTCCTGTGCAACGCTGGAGACATTCAAAGCTGCAGCCCTACCTTATACAATCAGTCATTGACTGTGCATGCTCTAATCCTTGCTCAATACCTGCAACAGTAGCTAATTGCCATGTTTGACGCTGGATCCGGTTTATTCATCTCCAGCCGACTATCATTTCCAGTGCATATAGACTTTTTTCTCTCTCTTTTTCTTCCCTCTTCGCTACCTTGTTATACGGACGAAATTCCAGTTTGAATTTTGCGAAATGAAACAAAGCTAAAAGAATACTAAAGTGTCTGCAGCTGTTTAGTGTCTACAGCTGTACAGTGTCTACAGCTGTACAGTGTCTACAGCTGTACAGTGTCTACAGCTGTACAGTGTCTACAGCTGTACAGTGTCTACAGCTGTACAGTGTCTACAGCTGTACAGTGTCTACAGCTGTACAGTGTGTTTAAACTAGTGCAGTAGTTTTCATTTCCCCACCTCTCTCTTTCTCCCCTCCTCATGGTTTTACTGCATTATGGCACGCTTTGTCTGCGCAGACGCCGAGACCTTTAAGGTCGGCAGAGCAGCCTGGCCCTGCCACCACTTCTCTCACATATTCAGGAATATAGTGGACTTTTGTATACAGAACAGAACAACAAGGACAATCAAGGCTTGTTCGGGTGGACTTTCGTATAAAAAAAGTCGAAACTCACTCATTGCCCTACAGTTAGGTAGGTTGTTGTAGCGTGAAACCCGTACAAGAACGGGTGGGTTGTGGTATCGGCCGCCAGCACAAGGAGGGCTGGTACAGCTTTCGAACGCCGGCCAAAGGCATTTGAATGTACCCGTCTTGATTTCCACATTTTGGAATTCCTGTAAAGGCTCGAGAGCTGCAAGATAGAAAGAAGGGGCACAACACATTTGAGAACGAAGGACGAGTATATCCTTTCAAGGTACAGTCAAATTCGCTAATAACGACTGCGGAAAAAATGGTTATATTTGCAGTCAAATTATTCACGAGGTTTTGCATTCCGAAATTCGGCAAAAAGATTCGGCACGCGGGAGTGAGGTCGAAAATGCACACGAAGATTCGGCATGATTGTTCGGAAAAAGCTCACTTTGCCGAACATATTTTTCGGATGAATTTTCTTGTTGAAGAGCGCTATAGCTATGCTAGCGCGTGATTTATTCAAAGATGTTTCTTATCTCGGCATGGCTTCGCAGGCGTCTTTGGCGACATCAGCATCGTCAGCTACCTCTGATTGCTCCTCTCCACTGCCTGTCTACTCTCTTTTGCCTGGAGTGTCCTCACCGTCATCTGTGTGGCTGAAAAGACTATGGCGATACGCATAAAATTTGACTTGGCCATGGAGTTGGTTTTTCTGAGGCGACTGAGGAGGCAGGTTTGGCCCTCGACTGTTTGGGCGATCAAAATTCGTCGGAATCAGCAAGAAAAGGAGCACGGGACAAAACGTTGCTGATGCTGGGGCTCACGAAATGAAAACACATCATTTTCGACTTGCAAAACAAACGTTGGTGCGAAAATTCGACATTTTGATGTTCGACAAATGCCCGAAAAACGCCGAGCCGAAATTCGGAATGCAAAACCTCACTATTATTAACGGCAATTCGCGAATAACGACAGACTTTCCATGCCCAGAGCAAAGTCTCATCTAACTGTACTACATATAATGAGACTTCGGGTGTAAGGACACTTCGCGGATAAGGATACTTTTCTGATGCCCTGCCGAGTGTCGTTATACGCAAAGTTGATTGTATAGCTGGATTCCTTAAGGCACGTACAATCAGACCTCGCTTAACCGCACACATCTGTTTTCCACAAAACATATCCGGTTAGGCGAGGGAACCGTATAACTGAACACACATACTGTATATGCATGGGACATGTCAAAAGCAGTGACATCGTACATACACGTAGACGGGTCCTATGCAGTACAACTAGCGTGCACAGTATGTAAAACAAGCGAGAAAAATGACAAGTGCATGCAACTGAGTGCTGTCCGCATGCATCCAGCAGGTCAAAAACCTCATTTGCTCGTACAACTCCCTGACTATAGCTTCTGCAAGCCACATGCAACAGGATACGACAAAGCTTTTTGTGCACATTTTGGCCGGTTTGTGCACAAAATCATGCACCGGTATGCGGATCGCGAGGTCCGGTTATGTTGTATGCATAACATATGCTGCACATCGGTAACCAGCGATTTTCTTCCGGATGGCGGGGGATCCAGATAAACGAGGACCGGATAAGCGAGGTCTGACTGGGCTTGTCTACTCGTTTTCAAATTTCAAGTTTGTGCAGCGCATATAGATTATTGTACAAATTTTCGTGACGATATTGACCTTTCTTCGATTTCCAAGAGTGAGGTCTCATTGGAACGAGCATTACAACGGTGTGTCGTTTGATATGGCGTAGTGAGGAATGACTGAGTGCCGAAGAGCGAAACACGATACGCGTGGCAAGCACGGCAGCGCTCAAACGGGGCTTCCCAGTCGACTCATAGTTGCATGACGCATGCGTACTGGGAACCAAATAAAAAACAATCGCCTGAGCTTCAGGAATTCACACCTCCCCGCCCCCCCCCCCCCCCCCACCCTCCAACCCTCCAAAGTCCATCAAAAAGGAGTACGCTTCAGGAATTTGCAAGACTTTGAATCACCATTCTACAGGGAGTAAAACTTCAGAACAGACGAATTTGTGGGTGTGGTTACAGTGTGTCGCTTAGGGTCAATGGGGCAGCTCTCGACAGACATGGAGGATAATATGTTGCTCCCAGTGGGAATAATTGGTAAAAAAGGAGGTCAAAGGAGAGAATGTGTAGAACATAAAGGACCAAGACACTATAAGTTACCCTATAATGTCCACTACCACCACCAGTTAATAAACCAGCAGCTCATGCGATAACCCTGCATAGAGCTCTAGAGTTCCATTTGGGAGCGGACACGATAATTTACTTTTTCCTTCACATTCTCTTCTACTGAAATACTTATCTGCAAATGGCCATGCCGGACTGTGGACTTGATCAGCTAATTTATCACTATAATCACCCTCTCCCTCCCTGCTATCACATGAGCATGTTCCCAAGTCGCCGAGTTACGCCAGCAAGAGCTTACGTGCCGAAGGACAAGAAGCGTAGTTTTCACGATATCCGCCGTTGCAAACAGGCAATTCCTTGTAGTCATCGTCCGGTCTTGCACAACGGAACCCGTTGTTATTTGAACAGTTCCATGCCGAGTCTGGCGAGCACCGAACGATACCATCACTCTTGTCATCGTTCCATCCAGGAGCCCTGATCCTTGGCTCACACTCTGTGGATCAAAGTGAAAAGAAAGAAAGAGGAATGTCTCATCTATAACATAGTGCACGTGCATGACCGTATTTCCGGAAAAAGACGCCGCACTAGAAATTCAAATAAAAAAGGGGTTTGTCAACTGACAGCTGCTCTATTTAGCTGCAATTCACTCTTGACGCATGCGCTGGATGAAAATTCTCTTATTAGTGATGTCTAAAATTGTTGACATTTCGGGCCAGTCACCCATCGTCAGAACAATTAACAAGGGGCGAACCCGGCCTTTTCAACCAAAAGAAAAATCTTACACTGAAATGGTGAAATTGACGATGTTAAATGTGGTATACGTTTTCTGTATTTTCTCTGGAAAATATGGCACACAATGCATGTACATTACAAGGTGCATGTGTGGAGGATGTTCCTGTCGTATATTTCCATTTTAGGCTAAGCAAAAACGATGATTGTTTCTCGTCAGCGCCCACCCCGAATTTTCGCCCTCTCAGCCAATTTTTTAGTGATGGTAAATGTGCTGTATGTACTATGACCTATGCCTATACAGCCTCTAATCAATGTTGCTATAGATATTGGAAGGCCAAGTCAGCAGGTTGAATCAAACAGGTAGCCTTTGTAGGTGCTATGGGCTTGACAAGTGAAAGAGATTATCAGCTGCCTGATTCTCTTTGTTGTCCTACGTTGGTTGTTTCACTTTTCCATATTTTTGAATCCTCAAAGTTATCTGGCAGTCTAGGGGTTTCGAACACCTACCATACAACCACACATGCAAAATAGGTTATTTGAGGCTCACGATTCATCTGCATCACATGGATCTATCTCACTCCGCGAAAAATTGGCTTCAACGGCAAAAGAAAAATGAACGCATGTCTAGGGGTTTCGAACACCTACCATACAACCACACATTCAAAATAAAATAAAAAATGAACCTCTGATCCGCGCCCGGATTTCTCAGGAAAACCTGATGATAAAAAATCATTATAATTACACACGGCCTTTAATATGTTCGCTACATATTTTTACCTTTTCAACATGATCAACTAATGAATGTCAACAAGAGTGCATAACCCTAAACGTTTGAAAGTCTGAGGTCGGAGTTGTGGATGTCCTGCACGGCTTGCTGCATTCATAAGGTTGGGAAATTACAATCAACCTGACGGGATTTCAGTTGTCCAACAGTTTATTAAAATGTATAGTAAAGAAGAAAAGGACCAAGGAACTACAAGTTACACTATAATGTCCACTAACTACACCAGTTACTAAACAATCAGCTCATGCGACAACATTGCACGACACTTTTGTTCCTTGGTCCTTTTTCTTTTCTATAAATTAATCCTTGGCTCTTTAACCGAGTTTATTAAAATGGTCGACTATTTCAGGTGCAATTCGAAACGTTCAACAGCACTGACTGTGTGTGACGCATCATGTACAAAAAGAGTCTACGAGGATCCAGGAAAGCCGATTTTGAAACAGAGAAACCGCTGCAGATCAATACTGACGCAATGGCGTACAGTTTGTGGCTATGTGGTGAAGGCAGCGTGCCTCTCTAGACCCCATATACAGAGTTGCATACTCTTGGGGTTATGTACTCTTGACACATACAGACACACAGAATGAGAGAGAGAGAGAGACACAAACACACACACACACACACACACACAACACGGACACACACACACACGCAGAACACGAACACACACACACACACAAACACAGAACGCGGACACACACACACACACAGACAGAAATTAGCACAGACACATACACATACACACAATCGCACACAGATATACACAAATAAGTTTACACACGTTCACACACATGTGCGCACACACACATACACACACATACACACATACATACACACTCTCTCTCTCTCTCTCACACACACACACACACACACACACAAACATATCTACCCCCTACCCCCCCCCCCCACACACAAACAAACACACACACAGACGCACATAATATACACATACATACATACAAGCACACACACGCACACACACACATACACACAAACACACACTCTCTCTCATTCACACACACACACGCACACACACACACACACTAACACTCACACACACACATACACACGCACCCACTCGCCTCTCTCTCTCTCTCCCTCTCTCACACACACGCACACTCATACACACACACACACACACACGCACACACACACACACACACGCACACACACACACACACACACACACACACGCGGTGAAGTAAAATAAAAGTCAACAACAACACACGCACACACATAACCACACGTGCACTCACACACACAAACACACACACACGAACACACACACATGAACACACACACACGAACTCACACACGAACTCACACACACGAACACACACAAACACACGCAAACACACACGAACACACACACACACAGAGACTTACTCTGATGTTGATACCAGTATTCGTCTTCTCGAAGTTTGTAGACGTGGCTATCTTGATTATTAGGGACAATCACGTACTCTAAATACAGCAAAACCATACGGAGAAGTACTGTTGTTGCAGCTGTTATCCCAGGGCCGGAGGCGGCTTCCGCAGAGTGCTGCGGCCGAAGGGCCATCCTTAAGGGGGTGTGGGGATCCTCCCCGAAAAAAATTTAGACGGCAAATCCTGCACTCTGGGAGACTCCCTGTGCAAAATCATACATGAAAACTTTTCTCCCCCGGTTTTGGACGTTCCACGGCCACGTGGACCGACTTTTTGGGAAGGGTTTTTTGTTTTTTTGTTTTTTGGTACGGCCATGGCTGTACCGGCCGTACCAGTGGCGCCGGCCCTGTATCCATGCCTACTAATATAAAGAGCTAGCTACTTAGTATGAACTAAAGAAAACAAAGAGGAACTAAGAGCTACAATGGACTCGGATGAAGAGCCAAGGATTAATTTATACAAAAGAGGAAGGACCAAAGGACTACAAGCTATGCTATACTGTCCACTAACACCGCCATTTACTAAACAATCAGCTCGTGCGATAACATTGCACGACACCAGTACCGTCAGTCAGTGTCGTGCAACGTTATCACGTGAGCTGATTGTAAAGTAGCTGGTGGTTTTAGTGGATATCATAGCGTAACTTGTAGTTCCTTGGTCCGTTTTTTTCTTATAAATAAATCCTTGACTCTCCACCCGAGTCTAAAAGAAAACAAATTACTTTTTTGGGAATGTCACTTCAAACACCAGTATTAAAAATATGTATAGACATCTTTTTTTATAAAAATTAATAATTTGCACGCAGACAATTACTTTATTACTTTGTTGCTTTAATAGCAGAAAAAAAGAAAAAAGAAACGCTATTCACAATGGGGTGCTCGACCCATGAGGGGCGGTAAGTCATGATATTACCACTCACGACCTGGGCAGAAGGATGGTAAGAGAACTGGTTTGTGACTTTGTATTGACCTACCCTAGAACAGTTTAAATTTCATTCATGTAGGATTTGACTCACTGTAACAACCAGCAGTGTTCTGCCACACTCCCTTATATGGACGTGCTGGTATGATCTCGCGCAAGGGTTTTCTGTAGCCCTTCTTGCATGTAACGTGACCATTCTCATCGATGTAGTCAAAGCCTTCATACTTGCGAACCCCATGACTGGATACTGCACTCGCCGGAAAACGGGCTCCTGAGAAACACAAGTCACAGCAAAGAGGCAAATGTACAAGTTGCTGAGCACAAAGAGATGCGACTCACCTCCTTTTCTCAATTTTTATAACTTTCTTCGCACCTCACCCTTCTTACTTATCTGCTGCCTTTTTACTGGTGCTTCTGACAGCAATATTGAAGTAGTTTGATCAGCTAAACCCGACCTAGCAGTGAATTAAAAGTGGGAAGGCTTCCTGCAGTTTCATAAACAGTTAAGAGTAGAGCTCACATGCTCTCTTCCAGAGGAAGTATACCCTAAAATCAATTTTTCACCAGTTGTAGTCTTTGGGGTGCCGAGTCGAATGGTCTTGGTCCGAGGAAGTTGAGACGCTCCCTTCCTCTTTTAATCCGAATCAAACTCGCGCACTTCCACCGAAACTGGGTTAATGCGCCCTACTAAGTAGGGATTTGTATGGAAAAAGTCACTAAAAACGCCATTTTGTTCTTATAAAAGCATGGTTGACCGCGATTGGTCCATAATTATGTTGTAGTCTTTTGGCCGCTGAGTCGACTGGTTTTGGTCCAAAAAGGCTGCAATCCACGTTCGGCCCTTATTCCCAATCGAACAAGGTTGAGTTAGCGGTCACGTGCTCATTTACAGCCTGTTTGGACCCGTTTATGTCACTGGAGTTGAACCTTTGAACCAGGGACTCCCTCCTTTGAACCTTTGAGTTGAACCTTGATTTGAAAAGTGTAGCCTGCAGGCATGGTGACCAGGCGACTGGTGTATGCATGAGCACATGACCGCTTACTCAACCGTGTGCGATTGGGAATAAGGGCCGAACGCTGCATTGCATTCTTTTTGGACCAAAACCAGTCGACTCAGCGGCCAGAAGACTAAAACATATGGGCCAATCGCGGTCATCCGTGCTTTTATAAGAACGAAACGTTGTTTCGAGTGACTTTTTCCATGCAAATCCTTATCTAGTAGGGTGCAGTCACCCAGTTTCGGTGGAAGTGCGCGAGTTCGGTTGGAAACAAAGGAGGAAGGGGGCATCTCAGCGTCCTCGGACCAAGACCATTCGACTCCAGTATCGTCATCGACATGCATGAACATCCGCCAACGTCCTTCACAGCTGAGACTTTCAGCTCCTGCTTGGCTTGGTTGCGCTCACCTTCCCCTCCTCATGTTATTTCTATAACTTGGAACCTTCCAAGTTGGAAGGTTGTTGGAGTGCCCATCCAATATGTGCTAGAGCTGTTAGCCAGTTAGTTGTAGAACGTCAGTACCGTCGGTCATTGTCATGCAATGTTATCGCATGAGCTGATTTTTTAGTAACTGATGGTGTTGATGGACATTATAGCAAAACTTGTAGTTTCTTGGTCCATTTTTTAAATGAAGAAGATGCCAGACCGTTTTCTCGTGACTATCATTAGTGGAACATGGTCACATGGTAAGAATAACTCAGACAACCAGTTATATAGCTAGAATAACAATAACAAGTGGCAGCTCGCGGTTACAAATAGAGTCATTTACACTAGCTGTGTAAGCGTGTGCATTGCATGTCAAGAATGTTCTGGAATGTTTTCATTTTAATAATAATTGTTTTACACAAGAGAAATTGGAAGCTCCAAAACATATAATTGTTTTATACCCGAGTTATGAGTGCAGTATTAGTGTTTATCATTGCTATTTCACGAATATTGTGTTCTCATCCGTTACTGAAATGGTACCAGTTATGGTATGATGGAGAACGGAAAAGGACAAAATGTTACGAGTTATGACAAACTGTCCACCAACGTAACCAGATCTTATACAGCCAGCAAGTGCAACAAAATGGCACAAAACCGACAAAGAGTACTGAGACATTCGCTGACCTGACACTTAGCTCGAACACTTCTCCAAGGCGCAAACCAACAACCTACCAACTTGGAAGGCTCAGGTTCGGAAAGGTCCAAGAGGGGAAGGAAAGCGCAGCGAAGAAGAGCATGAGCTATGCACTTGCTGGCTGTATAATATCTGGTTACGTTGGTGGACAGTTTATCAGAACTCGTAACATGTTGTCCTTTTCCTTTCTTCATCATAACTGTATTGGCTCACCATCCCAGTTCAAAGTTATGGTATGGTATGGTATTATAATTCCCCAATAAAAAGAAAAAAAAGAAAAAAAGAAAAACAGAAAAAAACAGGTAATGTACAACTGTTGCTGAAAATCACGTTTTTTTGTAGAATTGAGATGAAACTGTCTTTTCGAAATAAGAAAGGAGACAGATCCTGGCTGATATCACTTTCCTATGTGCTCCCAACAGATCTCACTGTCAAGTGGTTCTTCCTTTCTTTTCTTTGTGAAGTTTTATAAGAGAACCAGTTGTGGTAGACCGTGTAGGCAAAAAGTTGATTTGAAGCATTTAAAAAATGATTAACTAGCAATTTCCAAGCAACGAGCCTCACCATCACTATGCTCCCATTATGCATTTTTTGTCTTTGCCTCTGAGCTGTGATTATTGTAAAAAAAAGCGGTTGACCGCGCTTGGTTGCAGTTCAGGGCTCACGGTTGTGTACAAATACGTGGGCGCCATTTTGTTTCTGGCCAGCTCACGCGACGACAGGTCGACTGTCACGCGACCACAGCTCGACCACCCCTTGTACACAAACTCTAGCCATCTCGCAGCGTATTTTCCGTGCGACGCATGCCTCTTCAAAATAGAGTAAGGTAGCACGAGTAGACAGTACGACACTGAAAATTTGGGTGGAACCAGGCAAGATGTGAACTGGGGGTTCAACCGAAGGAATTTTTGATTTTGGCCCTGGGAAACTGAAGATATTGTCACAAAGTCCGTGAATGCTCTACAGCGATCCCTTCATCTAGAAAAAATCGCTTCGGTTAAACCGTAGCTTAGTATCTCCTGAGGATTTTGAGCCATGGATTGTCAAAATCAGCCAATATGGTGCTACCTTATACTGTTTTGAAGTGAGCTAAGTCGGCAGGGGCGCACGCGAACTCCCGTGCGCGACGACGCGGAAGGAAGCCTGTGCATATGCGTTGTACGATGCGGAAACTACACTAGCGAGGCGCAGCAGCAAGGCGTTTTTTGCAATGTTTCCCCCGTGACTGACAAACTCTTGAAATACTATTGACCGTTTGCTGTCTCGCTCATCGGCGCTCTACTGCTGTGTGCTTCAGCAGCTATGGCGAACCGAAAATACATGACCAGTACAACGGCGAAGCCATTTGATGCATCCTCTTGCAACGAAAGAGAGTGGCAAATCAAATAATTCACAACTCTCCATCGTCACTTCTCACAGCAGCGTGGCACGGCTCTTTCACTCGTGTAAGTGCTTTTACAAAACGCTCTGAGAACACAGACAACGAACTAGAACACGGTGTGAGTCTTTGCTTCATTCCATCAAGGAGCTCTTGTCCTCTACCTCTCCTCACCTGCGCCAGTGCATCAGCGGACGACATAGATGTCGATCCCTTTCTCAGCAAAGACTCGGCGGCAGAACTCGCGACTTCTCATCGCAGGACTCAGCGTGCCAACGAACTGTCTGAAGCCTTCGGCTTACGAGGTCAGCACTGCTCGGAACACACTCGCTCGGAAAGAAGCAATAACAACGACAGTGAACGGCAACCAAAGTGAAACGCAAGTCCCCAGCCGGTCTCCGTCTTCCTCAGTTCTACTTCTTCTTGTCAGTCACCAGGTCACTGCAACTCTCTCTCGAGTCCTTGCTGTGCTCCGCGCCGCGTAGGCGTGCACTGCCGCGTGCATAGCTCCAGTCACGCGAGCTCATTTCTATGGTAATCAGATTTCAAGATGTCCTCCCACGTAATCGAGTTTTGGCATCCCAACCGTGAGCCCTGAAGTTATTTGTTGCGTGAGTAGTTAAAATGTCTCGTCCTAGCAGTAGGGAATTTCCCTTAGTCTCCATGAATCAAAGCAAGCTCAACTTCGCCCAGTCGTTTTGTGCATAAACTATTCCTAATAGATGTGAGTGTTCAAGGGATTTGACGATGATGATACTAAAAATTATTATTATGGACATCATTTCACCTAGCCTCTATATGTTTCCAATCCAACATTTACTCATTTCCCTAGTCTAATCCGCTTTCAATTCTGCTTGCATTACCGTCAGATGCATTAAATGTCTATGGTTACTGATCACGGCTCATTTCTAGTAGCACATTATAATTGCGCACTTGCCGGCCAAGATAGATTCTTTTTTTCGTAGTTTACACACCGCATTATTACTCCTGTCCAACCGCATCCAAACATGTGTTCTTTTCATTTGCTTTGAGTTCTTTACATTTTAAAATTGTTTTGGGTTTTAGTTGCATTTCTAGTATTGATCAAGAAGGTATTTTTCCCGTACAAGAGGCTTGAGTCAGAAAACAAAACAAAACGTGTGAACGCCTTGGAGCTATACAGTTCTCACAGTGGTGCGCCTAGCTGCCTAGCTGGTGAAGGCTGGGCAAAAAGGGTCTGGCGTTCTAATGTGCACCAGAAATTCACGTATGGCATTGTCAACAGGTCAAAATGCTTGCAAAAGACGATGCACGTGCTATGCATCAACAGGGTCCAATGACATTATTATAGTTCATTGCCCTCTACTTACCGACACAAACCGATGAACGGTGGGCCTCGTCGGCTTCTTTCCAATGTCTTGCATACCAGAGGGAAATTTTGTCAAAGTTTGCTGCCAGTTTCCTGCATTCCAAATCTGTTGATACCTTCATTTCCTTCAGTACGCTATTCCACAGTGTCTCGCTTGGCAGGAAATATCCCTTGTTACTGCGGCACGCAGCCTGGGCAGCAGTGTATGTTAGCTTTTGGTAATTCTTGGTTTGCACAAGAATTTTCCAATGTCCGCACAATCTTTCAAACTCCATGCTTGTGTCTCCTGGGGGACAAGAAAGGCGAAAAGTCCAGGTGCAATTATCTTATGAAATGTGTGGAAACTGTTAAAGCTATAAAGAGAACAAATTCTGCTGTCATCGCCACACTACAACAAAGTCATGAAGGTTTACCAAAATCGATTTTCTTGTCACAATCATCAGTGGAAAGCCGTGACTGAAGAATAACCATGCCAAATCAATAATTTATCTACATTCAATAATGTGTTACGAGAACAAAACAAAGTGCTAAAAATAGAATGAGGGAAGGTGAGACAATAGACGTAAAGTGAGAGCTAAGTGCAACAGGGGTGAGGAACTAATTGCAACGCTAGAACTATGTAGTGAGACAAACAATCATGCTGTGCACCTACGAAAACAATCTTAACGCAACTACATGTTTCTTCTGCTTACAAAGATCAGGCTTATGCAAACGAATACAAACAGCCTCAAGTACTTTCAACTGACTAGCGTACCGTGCACGACAAAGAACAGAAAAACTAAAATCATCATACACCTGCAGACACTTAGGGTGAGACAACAGATGAAGAAAAACGGCAGACTTCTTACGATCACAATCACCATCCGATTCCTCGTCTCCACCAACCGCAACCTCGTCCCCCGTCTCATCTTCCAACTCATCCTCAGTGTCGTCCTCCGTGTCATTCTCCTCATCACCACCGATCGGTCCCGGGCTCGCTTCACGTTGCTGAACCTCTGTTCGTTGACTCCTCCTTTGATCTTGATGGTAATTTGTTACCATTGTTGTTGTTGTCATTGTTGTTGTTCCTGTTGTTGCTAAATCTTCTGTTCCCAGTGTCTTCACCGGTGCTTGACATCCAGTACTGTAATAATTCATTGAATAATTAGCCGTTGATCGTCTAGGTCTTTGAATGTTGATCGTATTGTTTTCTCTGTTGAATTCCGTTTCCTTCAGCCTTCTTTCTTCTTGTTCATGTTCAGTGCTTACCTCATCCATATTTGCCCGTTCCAGCGACACCACAGACTCAGCCCCAGCACTGCCGATGGCAGATGCAGGTGGCGGTTCTGGGGGAGGCAACGGCAACGATGGCGATGGGGGCGCTAGTCAGTTGAAAGTACTTGAGGCTGTTTGTATTCGTTTGCATAAGCCTGATCTTTGTAAGCAGAAGAAACATGTAGTTGCGTTAAGATTGTTTTCGTAGGTGCACAGCATGATTGTTTGTCTCACTACATAGTTCTAGCGTTGCAATTAGTTCCTCACCCCTGTTGCACTTAGCTCTCACTTTACGTCTATTGTCTCACCTTCCCTCATTCTATTTTTAGCACTTTGTTTTGTTCTCGTAACACATTATTGAATGTAAACAATAGGAGGACAGAGGAAGTGTTTTTACTCAGAGTTTCACGCACTAAGCGATCATCAGAAAACAGTAATTGGAAATCTGGATCAGTATTGGTTTATATCCTCACAAAGCAAAGTGAATTATTGAATGTAGATAAATTATTGATTTGGCATGGTTATTCTTCAGTCACGGCTTTCCACTGATGATTGTGACAAGAAAATCGATTTTGGTAAACCTTCATGACTTTGTTGTAGTGTGGCGATGACAGCAGAATTTGTTCTCTTTATAGCTATTATAAAATTGTTGTCTCCGCGTCGATTATTTACAAACTGTTAAAGGGGAAGTTCACCCTAAAATCAAAATCAGATATGTTATTGGGAAAAATCAGCTGAGTCGATTGGTGTATGTCTCGTCTCCATCCGGTGACTATAACCGGAGATATACGCAACTGAAATATCACTTTGATCCCCGGTTTTTGGCGCCGCCATGGCGTCACGAATCTGTGACGTCAAAGAGATAGAGGAGCTCCTGGAGCTCGGAACTTTTACTTGGAGTTGGACGGAGTACTTGGAAAGTGAAGTCGTGAATGTCCAATGCGGAAAGTCAAGCAGTATGAGGCTCAGAGCGGAGACGATTCAGGGTAGGTCTACCTCCTTGTCAGGAGATGACAGTGACTCCGAGGAGAGCGAGTTGGACGCCAGCGAAGGAACCGGAGTATACCGAGGATGAGATCATGCAGATGGCGAGTGCGGAGCAAGTTGGTGTAAATGCTGACGAAACTGCAGCGGCTGCTGCCGACACTGACCCTGCTGCTTGCTTAGAGGACTGCTGGCCACCTGCCGATCGCGTTGGCAATACGTCCTGCTATGAATGTGGCAAATGCGTCGTTCAATTATTGCGGAACGACTGCATTTGCTGCAAAGATGTTCCGGAATCGGCAGCCGCGGATTGGTTACTGAGTCTGGCTGCATTACTTGCACCTCACAGTTCGAGGAAGGCTGCAGCAACCAGCACGCACTGTACATTGTACTGCGTGGCTATTTGGGCAAGATCCATCAGCAGGCCGGATCGAAGCCATCTGAGTTTGGAAACCGGTACGTGCTAATAGTGTAATATTGTCGTCGATTTTGCATCGGAGAACTGTATTTTCTCATCAAAATTTTAAAAATACTGTTCCATGGTGCAAAAATATAACCAGGATATTGGCTTGTATACTTCTTCAAAAATTTGTTGTTGTAGTGTGCTGCTGTTGCACTGAAATGTACGTTGACATGTGAGACTAACAGCAGGAAGATCTACTCCCTTGTTCCCCAAAGCAGCTCGCACCGTTACGCAGCATACCGACAATACATATGGCTGATGTTCGGAAAACTTGGCCAAGGAGTCCGGTGGAACACCTGCATAATGGACAAACGGCAAAGCAATCATAAGCTGTCACTATTTGTAGTCAGCCAGGTGCTTGCACGTGTGTGTGTGTGTGTGTGTGTGTGTGTGTGTGTGTGTGTGTGTGTGTGTGTGTGTGTGTGTGTGTGTGTGTGTGTGTGTGTGTGTGTGTGTGTGTGTGTGTGTGTGTGTGTGTGTGTGTGTGTGTGTGTGTAGCTGCATGGTGTAGACCAGGCTGAATTGTGACGGTCAATTCTTCAGCCTTGCAAGCTGTTGAATGGTGCAATTCCAGCACAAGTTGCTATGGCTTCTGCCGTAGCATTGCCATCATTGCCTCCGGCGATTGGCGTCAAAGGTGTGTGTGTGTGTGTGTGTGTGCGCGCGCGCACGCCCGCACGTGTGTGTGTTTATAGCAAAAGAATAGTCATGAAAATGTACTGCCAGTGTTGCAAGCATATGTACGTGTGGATTTGATCTACACAGTGGGTACCATAACATCACCTCTAAATTTCCCGTGTGCTGACGGGGGTCTGTGTGCACGCATCAGCAGATATCATGCCATCGTCTGGACTCAATGCGCATGCAACTGGAGACCGAAAAGCTGCGGCATACGGCTCAGAATAGGCTTGAGCTAGGATCATACTCGCAAAATACACGCAGATAACAGTGACAATGCAACACAATAAAGACTTTCTTGGAATTGAAACTTACCAAGCAGAGGACAGAGCTAGTGACCACTGTATGCCTTTTCACGACATGTAAAACTTGAATTGAAATAAAACAAAAATATATTGCACGATCTTCTGTCTTCATTCAGTACCTTGCAATCAACACACTGCAAACAGCTTTGTACCGGTATCTGTAAATAATTTTCTCTACAAGTATACGATGTACTCAACACAGTGGGTGAAACTGCCCTCTCCAACTCGCGATGTACAGACAAAATTTCAACACGCTCTCAAAGCACGAAATCACCAGAACCATTCACTCACCTCTTCTCTCTCCTGCCTCTCCTGATACTGCGACATCCTTCGCTTCGCTGGGGGACGCCTGTCCGGGAAAATCGATGGCACAGCGTCTGCTTTCAGCTTTCGGCGGCACGTTTTGCCCATCTCTCCGTGCAAGTTCCTCTGGAAGGCATCTCCTCAAAATGTGCCGAACAAATTGCACAGCTCTCCTCAAACTTAGGTGGCAAATTCTCGCGGTGAATCGCTGCAACCCATTCCGCTCGGAGAGCTTTATCCCGCGGAATACGATGCACCGTGGTCCCAGGGGGCTTGCCAGACTGGTTAGAGCAGCCGACAGCACAGCAAACCGTCATCGTGGTTGAAACTGTTCAGGTCGCAAGAAAGAAACTCCACAAACGCCACTCTTTCTCGCTCACTGAAAAGCAAGCAGACCGGGAACCTCTATCTCTTTGACGTCACAGGGTGTGGAGGGGGTGTGCGCCGGCCGCATGACGTCATTTTGCATGACGTCATGGTAAATTTCAAATTCAAATATCTCCAGAACGGCGTATCGCACGGCGATGGGACCTTCACCACCGAACTCAGCGCCTCGAAATCTACAAACTGTGAAATTTTGATTTTAGGGTGAACTTCCCCTTTAAAGGCGAAGTTAAGGCTAAGATCAAAATTTCACCAGTTGTTGTCTTCGGGGTGCTGAGTCGAATGATCTTGGTCCGAGGAAGCTGAGACACTCCCTTCCTACTTTAATCCCAATCGAACTTGCGCACTTCCACCGAAACTGGGTGGCTGCGCCCTACTAGATAGGGATTTGCATGCAAAATCTCACTAAAAACGCCATTTCGTTTTTATAAAAGCACGGATGACCACAATTGGCCCATATGTTGTAATCTTTTGAACGTTGAGTCACCTGTTTTTGGTCCGAGAAACCTGCGATGCAGCGTTCCTCCTTTCTTCCCAATCGAACATGGTTGAACAAGCGGTAACGTGCTCCTGCGTGCCCAAGTCACGTGAACACAGCGACAGCAGGCGACAACTTTCACACCAAGGTTCAACTCGAGTTCAACTCGAGTGACAGAACTGCACCCAAAAAAGGTCAAACAGGCTAGTAAGTTGTACCCTGTTCGATTGGGATTAATGTAGGGAGGGAGCGTCTCAGCTCCCTCGGACCAAGATCATTCGATTCAGCACCCCGAAGTCTACAACTGGTGATTTTTTTGGATTTTAGCCTTAACTCCCCAGTTTCCATGGTGTTATGGCTCAGTAGCATTACAGCTCTGCAAAACCTGTAGCTTTTGTAGCGTCTGGCGCTAGCCATACTCCACAACGCTTTATTGTGTGTGTGTGTGTGTGTGTGTGTGTGTGTGTGTGTGTGTGCATGTGTGTGTGTGTGTGTGTTTGTATCAATGTGTGTGTGTGTGTGTGTGTGTGTGTGCGTGTGCGTGTGTGCATGTCATCGCCCCTACTGTTCCGAACCTGCTCAACCCCCCATGGGGTCCGCATAGCCAGAATATGGCAGCGCGTCCAAGGTCCAAGGTGTGCATGTGTGTGCGTGTGTGTGTGTGTGTGTGCATGCGTGCGATTTTCCGCGTCGAATTTCTGATGCTGCATGGATGTCCGATGCGCGTCAACAGTACTTCCCGCTTTCCATTTCCCACATTATCACCTCAGCTACGCCAGTTTTGTATGTAGAAAACCCTATATAGCAGCATTTTGTCATAATATTTAAATCTTTCAACGTCTACCTTCACTGATGAGCTATGTATTAGCGAAACAGCTGTCTGAAGGAATAAACGTTGTCAATATTCTCAACGGAAGTGTCCTCGCAGTGGTGATGGTTGTGTGCAGGAGGGTCTAGTTGGCTGAGAGCACAGTGTACTGGTGGAGGTGATACTCAACATTCTCTTCAATAACCGAGAGCTCTGTCGCACCCTGTAATAATTTTGTATTATCTGCCCGTTGCAGTTTCAATAGATACCTCTACATTTGTCAGCGCTAAATTGGACTGCCTCTTAGCTTTTGTCATAATTCTCTCTCTCCTTCACTCTCTCTCTCACTCTCTCTCACTCTCTCTTTCACTCTCGCTCACTCTCTAAATCTCTCTTTCCCTCTCTCACTCTCTCTCTTTCACTCTCTCTAACAATCTAACATTCTCACTCTCTCTCTCTCTCTCTCTCTCTCTCTCTCTCTCTCTCTCTCTCTCTCTCTCTCTCTCTCTCTCTCTCTCTCTCTCTCTCCCTCTTTAACTCTCTCTTACTCTCTCTCTCTCTCTCACTCTCTCTCACTCTCTATCACTCTCTCTCTCTCTCTCTCTCTCTCCATGGCCAGCAATCAAGGACATCTGAGAGTTGTAATTTTTGTACTCCACCGAGGTGTGATTTTTGGCGTGCTGGGCCAAGCACAAGGCAGCCATCTGCAAAAAAACTGCAGAAAATGGTTGTTGTTTGATCCTTTGGTGTAATCTTTGTTTCTAGTCGAAGCTAGTTGCTGTTTGAAGCAGAAACGCTGAAATTGACTATTTTCTGCATGTACTCATACCTGTACTCATGTACTCAGTCATACAGTCTCACTCGTATTTTAGCTCTTTTTCTGGAATGGATGCTGCTCTGCGCCCCTTGGTGAACATTTCCTGCGCTCGTGGAGCAGCTGAAAAGGACCACTGGTATATCTGGTTCTTGGTTTGAAAGTGGAGAGTCGACTTTTGTGCCTTGAAAAAGGAGTAGAGAGCGATAAAGGTACGTCTGTTGCTTATTTTTGAGTGCTCCTCGTACATTTTTGATCGTGATAGAAATTCTCAGACCAAAGTCAGACCAAAGTCAGCGCGATGATGGCCGTACAGTTTTCTTGTGGATTTTTTAGTTGCTTCATCTCGTATCTATGTCAGTATCGTGATGGTGAAGTGGAGAGGGTGATTTTCTTCCTCTATGCTTCGTTCGGCCGACTTTGCTTCGTCCTCGTTGAAAAGTGATCCTGAAAAAAATTACGATTCGCAAAATTATGTTGATTTTGAATGTTTGTGATGACATGCGATTGCTGGCTATGTCTCTCATACACCTTTGCTCTCTTGGTTCTATTCGCATATCTTTAACCATATCACGTAGTGCCCGTAGGCCCAAAAAGCTCGTTTTTAACTCACATGGTCGTATTTTTTCATCCCTTTTCCTACAGAAAACTGGTTCTCTTTGGAATTGTCTTCCACCCCGATTGACCACTTTAGATTCCCTATCTGATTTCAAGCGTCATTTACGTATTCACATTGCTAAGTATCAGTTCGACTGCACTGGTACACCTTTGATGTGCAATCATTGATTTATATGCTTGTTCTTTTCTTTTCTGTCTTACTTTCTTTCCTTGTGTTTCTTATTATTCTTTTTTAAAACCAACATTTCACACTCACTTTGCGCACTTTCTCTCGCATCCATAACTATGTTACTGGTACAAACACAAATAGGAGATCCCCCAGATAGGCGTTAGCCTTTGGGTAATCCTGAAATAAAGATAAAGAAAGATTATTATCTTTTTCGCACGCACGCACTCACACACCCATGACCTCTCCCCCATATATGCACGTACACACATACACACTCATACACACATCACTGCATGCACCCTTTTCCCATTCCCGCTTCTCGAATACATGAACGCTGCAACTTTTTGCTCCTGCGCTCTCCCCTCACTTTTCCCATGTTCCTGTATAATTCGTTTGGCCTGGGTAGCTGAATAAGCGCTTTCGTACATTCATTGCCATAGCTACCCAGGCCATTTATATCCTCCTGTCTCATCCTTTATCATCTCGAGTCCCTCGTGCGAACCAAGAACTTTGACTTCCATTATACATGCGTGCGTGCCGTGAGACTTCAACATAAGCATGATACTTTTTGATACTTTTATAGTTCACTGAATTTAAACATGAGTTTGTTTGAAGAGATGTGCAATGCGTTTAACATGTACAGGAGAGTTTAGTGCCATGAAAACAAATACCTTTTCATCACAAGTATGCACTTACTGACACACAGCATTGCTGGTAGTACACCGTCACACTTGATGGTAAAGTCTCGATCAACTTCACCAAATCGGTGTTCACCCCTCTGAATTCTATCCTTTTTTTCGTAATTGCAGGACCGTTTCCCAGCATACATTGCAAGGGTACGAACTGTCTAAAACATAAGACGAGAAATTCCAACAGTCAGCAATCGGCGATCAAGAGTCATCTGTGTGTTAGTGATAGTTGTCGTGAGTCGTCACAGAGATGATGTTTTCTCAGTTTTGGCCCGAGACAAATCTGTATTACATTTGTCTGTTTTGGAAGCGTTATATATTCGCAAATTGTCCCCTGAACTATGTGTCGAGAAGGAAAATGTTTAGTCGCTTCAGTTGTTTGGCGCTAATCCTCGTCAAAGTGTCAGTAATGCTTCTCCTCATTGATGTTTTCATTATAATTATTATAATTATTTTAATCATTATAATCATTATAATTATTTCTTCACCTTCACCCTGTTGTTGACTTGTTCAGCTGAATTTTATTTTTTCCACACGAAGAGCGTGAGTTCTCAATCTATGCTTTTGCTCTATAAGTTACTGTATTTGACATTTTCCATTATTCCCTGTGTTTACCCATGATGAGAAGGGAATGAAAACGTTCGGTTAATAAATTGGCTTACCTGACTGTGTGTATTGCGTCGGTGCTGATGTTGTGACTGGCTTTCTCTACCTGCTCCCAGTCCCGTGCCATCTCCACACTTATTCAAAGAGACAACGATAACTACATTTAGGAAGACTGTTTATTGACATGACGACGACGGAAACACAACTAGACATGACGAACTCGAGACGAAGACATGCTGAACTCAAGACGAAGACAGCTTTTCACACCACAGCAACACGCGCATGCACCAACATGACGTACACACAACGTACACAAAATAACGTACTACAACATAACTCCCTCCCAAGAGAAAAAAAAAAACAGAGTAAAAAGAGGAAAAGATAACACAAATCACTCAATCATACCACACCAGTCACACCAAGAAATAAAATACCTCTGCCTGCACTGCAGATTACAAAAACTCTGTCCGCCCACCCAGAACACCAGCCACGATCGCTGCCACACGTGTAGGAACTGATAACCTCAAAACTCTACTTCACACAACACACCACCTCACGATCACGCAAAAATTCTAAAATGTGAGAGCACAAATCATAGGAAAACCAAAAAGAACAAAATCCACTGGCTCTGTCGGGGCCTCTAGTTACCCTCTTAGAAGAGCAAATCAATCAACGAACAGAACACACGCGCTGTGCGGGCGCCTCTTTACCCTCGAGGAGAGCAAATAATAAAGAACAAACTGTTGTGAGAACAGAAAATACACAACTCACATACTCATCATGTTCACAACAACACACGTACCCTCTCACCAACGAAACTCCTCACGCCGTCTGCCATGCCGTCCGCCATCTCAAGGAGCGCTGCTCAGCGTCCACATCCTCACACTGCAGCCTTCACCTTCCATCCTTCTTTTTTCTGTTTCAGTTTTTCTTCTGGGCACAGTTTTACGTCGTGTCCGGGACCATCCATCCTTCTTTTTCTTTTCTTCTGGGCACAGTTTTACGTCGTGTCCGGGACCACCAGTGACGACGACTGACAAGAGACGGGAGAGACGAATGATGAAGGACGAGGACGATAGACTAACTTCTTCAAGACGGACAAAACTGTGACGATAGGGCGATTTGAGATGACATCGGAAACTGGGAGCGAAGGCCACGCAGGACGAATCCAGAAGTTGACAACAAATTTCTATCACCGCTGCCACCAATGTTGTAACTGGCTTTCTCTACCTGCTCCCAGTCCCGTGCCATCTCCACACTTATTCAAAGAGACAACGATAACTACATTTAGGAAGACTGTTTATTGACACGACGACGACGGAAACACAACTAGACATGCTGAACTCGAGACGAAGACATGCTGAACTCAAGACGAAGACAGCTTTTCACACCACATCAACACGCGCATGCACCAACATGACGTACACACGACGTACACAAAATAACGTACTACAACATCGACACCTTTAATTCGAAATAATAATAATATTTTGAACTTGGATGGTGAGCCAATATAGTTAGGATGAAGAAAGGAAAAGGACCAAATTTAACGAGTTATGAAAAACTGTCCACCAACGTAATCAGATCTTATACAGTCAGCAAGTGCGACAAAATGGCACAAAACTGACAAGGAGTACTGAGACATTCGGCGACCTGACACCTAGCGCCAACACTTCTCCAAGGCGCAAACCAACAACCTTCCGACTTGGAAGTCTCAGGTTCGGAAAGGTCCAAGAGGGGAAGGAAAGCGCCACGAAGAAGAGCACGAGCTACGCATCACGGCAACAAAGAATGCCGAAAGTTACTGGATGCTGACGAAACTAGTAAGACCATTGGACAGACCGGCCTTACTACAACTCGACGACGCAAAGCAACAAACCACCCAACTTGGGAGGCTCAAGTTTATATAATAAACATAGAAGGGGAAGCTAAGCGAAGACGAATTGTGACAAACCGAAACGCCAACATCCTACTTAAGTCCACTATCATGTATGATGGACTAGTTATGTACAATAACAAGTAGTTCCACACGACGTACGTTTCGCCGTATAGGTCATGACGGCTCATCAGGTGTGTAAATTTAAACTCGAATGGTGAGCCAATATAGTTATGATGAAGAAAGGAAAAAGGACAAAATGTTACGAGTTATGACAAATTGTCCACCAACGCAACCAGATCTTTATACAGTCAGCGAGTGCGACAAAATGGCACAAAACTGACAAAGAGTACTGAGACATTCAGCCCAGCTCCAACACGTTGGAGCTCGGCGTCAGGTCGCCGAATGTCTCAGTACTCTTTGTCAGCTTTGTGCCATTTTGTCGCACTCGCTGACTGTATAAGATCTGGTTGCGTTGGTGGACAGTTTGTCATAACTCGTAACATGTTGTCCTTTTCCCTTCTTCATCATAACTATATTGGCTCACCATTCGAGTTCATAATAATAATAATAATAATAATAATAATTAGTGCAATTAGGAGTATAATCGATGCAGACATGGCCAAAACAACAACGAGTTCATGGAATTTTTAAGGATTTTTATGTTATTCAAAATCGATTTTCGTGTTCCGCTCATCAGTGAATAGTATCGGAACTGAGGGTACTGTGTACAAAAATAGAACATTTTATAACAGCATAATTAATTAAAAGTGTGAACAACAAAGGAAGTGCTCCAGCATTACATAATAGGTGTCAAACATAGTGCTAACGTATATAACTGAGTGCAGCCACAAAGCAAGAGGTGATACAGTGCAACATGACACAACATTTACATCTGATAACCAGCTACGAGAACAACTTTAGCGCGACTACATGCTTCTTTTGTTTACAAAGAACAGGATTATGCACACGAATACATACAGCTTCCAGAACCTTCAACTGCTAGCGGAGGAGCATGCCGAGATGATGGTGGTGATGAGGACGATGATGATGAAGATGAGACGGAGGACGAGGATAAGGCGGAGGAGATCGAAGGAAAGGAGCGGGATGAGACGGAAGAGAGCGACGTGAGCAAAAAGTCAGCTGTATTTTGTCACTTGTTATCACGTCCAGATTGTCGTAGTGTGTACGATGATTCTCACTTTTCTGTTTTGTGCCGTGCAAGTTATGTTAAGCAGTTGAAGGTTCTGGAAGCTGTATGTATTCGTGTGCATAATCCTGTTCTTTGTAAACAAAAGAAGCATGTAGTCGCGCTAAAGTTGTTCTCGTAGCTGGTTATCAGATGTAAATGTTGTGTCATGTTGCACTGTATCACCTCTTGCTTTGTGGCTGCACTCAGTTATATACGTTAGCACTATGTTTGACACCTATTATGTAATGCTGGAGCACTTCCTTTGTTGTTCACACTTTTAATTAATTATGCTGTTATAAAATGTTCTATTTTTGTACACAGTACCCTCAGTTCCGATACTATTCACTGATGAGCGGAACACGAAAATCGATTTTGAATAACATAAAAATCCTTAAAAATTCCATGAACTCGTTGTTGTTTTGGCCATGTCTGCATCGATTATACTCCTAATTGCACTAATAAAATTGCTTTCTCCACGCCGACTCTTTAAATAATAATAATAATAATAATAATTTGAAACTCTGGTATTGAGCCAATAATAAAAGTAGAAAGGAAAAGAACATATGGAAACGAGTTTAAGAGTAACTCTCCATCACTGTAACTAGATACTATATACAGTCAGAAAGTGCAACAACTAGGCACAAAACTGACAGAGTACTGAGACATTCGACGTCCTGACACCTAGCTTCAACACATCTCCGTAGCGCTAACTGACAGCCTTCCAACTTGGAAGGTTCAAGGTTATGGAAAGACCAAAGAGGGGAAGGCAAGCGCAACGAAAACGAGCACAAGCTACAGTCCTAACGGAACAAAGAATGTCGATTGTCACTGGACGATGACGAGACAAGTAGGCAATTTGACAAAGCGGTCTAACTACAATTCGAAGCAGCAAAGCAGCACACCACCCAACTTGGGTGGGTCAAAAATATCAAAGATAAGTTAAGAAGGGGGAAGCTTTGCGAGAACGAATTGTACAAGCCGAAATCTAAACTCCTACAGTACTCCTCATGCATGACATTGTGATGGACTAGTTGACTACAAAACAAGTTGTTTCACACGACGTACGTTTCGCCGTATGGTTCGTGACGGCTCATCAGGTGTGCAATTTGAAACTCGGGTATTGAGCCAATAATAAAAGTAGAAAGGAAAAGGACATATGGAAACGAGTTAAGAGTAACTCTCCATCACTGTAACTAGATACTATATACAGTCAGAAAGTGCAACAACTAGGCACAAAACTGACAGAGTACTGAGACATTCGACGTCCTGACACTTTAGCGCTACGGAGATGTGTTGAAGCTAGGTGTCAGGACGTCGAATGTCTCAGTACTCTGTCAGTTTTGTGCCTAGTTGTTGCACTTTCTGACTGTATATAGTATCTAGTTACAGTGATGGAGAGTTACTCTTAACTCGTTTCCATGTGTCCTTTTCCTTTTTACTAATAATAATAATAATAATAATTCAAATGATCAGTCGGGAAAGTGAACTGCCTGAAAAGAGAAAAAAACGCCAGACCCACCAGGACTCGAACCTGGGACCCTGCTTGTCATGAGCAATGCTCTAACCACTGAGCTATGGGACCAGGCTGAACCTAGAAGGCGCTGACAAATCCTTCACTCCAAAGGCAGCTCACAACACGTGCCACACATACTGATGGCACTTGGGTCTTTTTCCCAAAAAAGAAGGATTTGTCAGCGCCTTCTAGGTTCAGCCTGGTCCCATAGCTCAGTGGTTAGAGCATTGCTCATGACAAGCAGGGTCCCAGGTTCGAGTCCTGGTGGGTCTGGCGTTTTTTTTTTTTTTTCTCTTTTCAGGCAGTTCACTTCCCCGACTGATCATTTGAATTTGAAGTTCTCCCAATCCGTTCCAAATAATAATAATAATAATAATTTGGAAAGGATTGGGAGAACTTCAAATTCAAAGGATCAGTCGGGGAAGTGAACTGCCTGAAAAGAGAAAAAAACGCCAGACCCACCCGGACTCGAACCTGGGACCCTGCTTGTCATGAGCAATGCTCCAACCACTGAGCTATGGGACTAGGCTGAACATAGAAGGCCCTGACAAGTTCTTCACTCCAAAGGCAGCGCACAACACGTGCCACACATACTGATGGCACTTGGGTCTTTTTCCCTCCCCCAGGGGACCAACCACGGTCAGTTTCTGGAAACTACCAGAGGTGAAAGAAAGTGATTAAATTTGGAAAGGATTGGGAGAACTTCAAATTCAAATTTCGACCTTCTCTACTCTACTAAAAAATCCAGTACACTGAACCAACGGAGCAAAACAAAGAAGAAAGGAAAAAGCGAAACAGAAAACGAAAGATCATACGGTTCAACCCTAGTAGGAAGCGACGAGCGGGTTCTGGGCCAGGGGGCGCCCGGGTCCCAAAAAATGGGGTATTATTGAGAAATGGGGTACTAATAGTACCCCATTTTTGCGGTGAAAATTATTTTTGGCCCGGTTTTTTTGCGGATAAAAATATGTGCCAGGGGGTGCCCTGACCCCAAAAAATGGGGTATTATTGAAAATATGTGTTGTGCACATGTGGGTTTGAATCTCACTTTTTTGGGCCACCTTGCCCCGGATGGGAGTGGGTATAAAAAGTAGAATGTTGAATATGGTGTTTATCATGAAGTTTTTTCCGTGACCTACCCCACCTCCCCATGCAATTTTTCAAAAATGGTCCTGCTCGCACACACGTCAGAAAGGTCAGTTCTTGATAGATACGATACATGTCATTACAAAGAATAATGGAACGAACAGTGAATATCGCAATGGAGTGGAGGAGAAAGGTAGTACAATTCAGTTCTTGTTGTCCTGATTTCATCAAGCTGGTATTGGATGAGAGACCACAAAGTTTACTCTTCTAATACGTGTGAGGATGGATTCACCCATGATCTCTTCCGTGACACGCAGTACGAGATGGAGTTGTCGGACGCTCTGATGTGCACCAATGGTTCCACCCAGTCAGCAATGGAACTGTCAGTCGACGACCTCCTTTGCACCGCCATCGTGTCAACAGTCGACTCGGGTAATTTGGAGATAAATCCATCGTCGCCGATGTCGATCGTACCAACTCGCACACGAATCCGCGTTACTCTTGTTGCAACGGCACGGAGTTGAACGGCCTTGGTACTACGTCGTACACGCACACGATCAACTCGAGAGACTTCATTTTTCGTTCACCTCCTTGACAAGTTGCATTACGTCGCTGGAATCCAAATAGGTTGCATCAGCGAAGAGGTCGATGATGTGTTGAGAGCACGGTTCGTCACGCATGTCACTAAGCTTGTAGAATGAGTGTCTACCATCAGTCCACCTTCGCAGTATGACACCATCATCAGTCTCACTAATAGTTCCGTAGTCCTCCACACCACCGATGACGATTTTAGGAAGGTGCTGTTTCCTATTCTTCACATTCAAGATCAGGCTGGTGACCCTGCAGATAATATACTCAGCAGCAGTGAGTGGTGACATATCGAATCTTCTGGGATGTGCTATCATCGGGTCAAGATCCCTGGTTGTCTTGCTAGCACTGAGGCGACGGATTGAGAACTCTTCATTATCGCATGAAAATAAATACCATTTCTCTGCTCTGCACGTCTCAGAAAATGTCCACGCCATTTTAGCTTCTTCACACTGCAAGAAGGAGTCGATAATGAAACTGCAGGTTGAGACTACTTCACCTCGAGGTCAAAGTTCACGCCGCGATGACCTTTGTAAACAAGGCTACGTCTAGACGTCTCAAACAAGACCAAGGGGTCACGCCACGGGGAGGTGACGACCTTGGAGAACACGATGTGTTTCGAAAGCGGAAAGACGCCCCCGTCATGGTGAGTCTTTTTTGTTCGGGTTTGGAATCTTTCGACTATGATATCAGATTGAGATGTGAATACCTTTCTTCTATTGCTTTGACCTTTGGGCCAAATAAGGCACACTGTGTCGGTCGTGCTTGGTCTGACCCCGGGACTCCCCCAGGGTTTGACCTTTGACCTTTGGGTTGAATAAGGCACACTTATCGTCATTGTTAATCTTTATTCTGTTCATTTTTTATTTATTTTTTCAGGAGTATTTTGCTATTATCCCCGGATAGGAGTGGGTATAAAAGTAGATATATTGATGGATAATGTTTCACTATGAAGATGATGGTGTGGGGTGAAGATGGATTCTGAATTAGAGATCTTACGTGCCTATGTACGTGAAAAGAGACTTCGTGAAGAAGAAGAAGAACAAGAAGAAGAAGAAGAACAAGAAGGAGGAGAAGAAGAAGAAGAGCAAGAAGGGAAGGAAAAGCAGTGTCATCATCTTGATCATGTTGTTCATGAAGGAAGATACGTATGTTCTTCTTGTGGACTTGTCATGGATGTGGTTTACTTACCTGAAGTTGATGTGCATCAGAGATGTAGTTTGATGAAGAAGCCTTACGCTGCGCATGAGCGGTTATGTGGTGTGGATCGTCATCTTTTGCATTTTCTTTCGAAAACTGAACTCTTATCCGATCAGCTTCGTGTACACCCTCTTCGAGAGCAGATACGTGCGATGAAGAAGTCCTGTTTGTACAAGAGTATAAATTATGCTATAGCATTATCCTGTATAGTATACGATACGAATGTGGATGCATTACGTAAACTGTATTCCTACTTACCTCATAGCAATGTAGCCTGGTTGAGGTTCAGTCGAATCATGAAACCTCTTCCTCGGCATTTTCCACTCCTATACGTACTGCATCTCATGGAGTCGACTAGGATGGTGTCTTCATTGCAATTGTCCATGTTGCGTTCGAATTTGCTGCTTTTATCTCCATCTGATATATCTCTTATGACATCATTGATTGATGCTTATTGCTGGGAAATCTATTCACTTGATCACGTGATCCAGAACATGCACACGTTTGACTGTGATCTTCTTTCCATACTGTATCAATTCACCAAGGTGGCGGTATCATGTAAGGAATCTTTATAATGAGATATGATTTTGGCGGGCACGATGCTGATTGGTCAAATGTTTTTGGCGGGCTTGATGCTGATTGGTGAAATGTTTTTGGCGGGCTTGATTGGTTGACACATATCTTATCATTTCAATCCACATACCTCTCTGGCTCGTATAAACGAATGATTGTCTGCAGTTGAGTCATTCATTCATCGAATACAGTGCTGACGAGTTGTCCTGACTTCACTTCCTAGAAGATGGCTTCCCTATACGAGCGAAGGATGAAGAAGAATTCCGCTCTTTCTGCTGACCCTCCTCGAGTTGTGCTCTCTTCGAAGCCAGTACCGGCTAAGCGTCGCTATGCATCACCTGCTCCTACCAAGCTCCACAAAGAGATTGTGGTGGATGGGTTTCAGGAGGACATGCAGCTGCCCTACAAGTTATCTGGTAAATCCTTCTACAAGCCTGGATATAAGATGTACTTCCCTTCGGGAGCTCTGCCAGCCTGTGGTAGTACGGCAACAGCTCGCAAAGATGCTCAAGGACAAGTTTACATCGAACTGAACGAGTCCACTGAGTTCATCATTACGAACTTGATCAAGACTTGTCCATCGCTCCGTGACACTCTCCGAAGTGGACGTGTGGAGAAGATCATAACCAACTTCTATACATCACGTTCGTCCGACGGTCAATGTCGGGTGTACATCAACGGTGAAAACAAGCTAGTCCCGACCAGCTCGTTTGAACTGGATGTGGAACAAGATGTATTCATCTACCCCGGGGCAGTCTCCCTCGACACTGACGAGCAAGTGATGAAGGTACGTCTTGCTGTTGCTCCAATCATCTGCATCAACGTGGAACCCAGATGTTTTCATCGTGCTCTGGACGCACACATGGCACTTTCTATCACGGAGCTGAAACAGCTGACTGAGAGCTTCACATCATTATGCAGTGTCGTCGTCCAACAAGACGATCAGCTGGTAGAGACCTTCCAAGAAGTCTTTAATGAACTGCCTTCTTTATCACACAGCTGATCATTCATTCTTATTCTATCCTATACTATCCTATACTACTTTCTACGTCAATACCTCATGATACAAATTAAAAAAAAAAAACTTCTAAAGAACAAGTATGGGTGGTGTTGTGTCGAGTAGTACGTCCACGGAAGAGTGCTGCCTTGCCTCTTCGGACTCTAGTACCCCCACTGCTACTACTAGTGGAGAATGGGTTGCAGGATGTGAAAAGAATGGAATTGGGAAAGATGAACCAGGGTGATCTCATGTGAACACCATCAATGAATGCGTCATTCATGACAAGATCAATCATGTCAAGGTTACATCATCTGTTTTTGGCGGGCTTGATGGTGATTGGTTGACAACTTTGCATTTTCAACCCACCCCATTCTGACTTGTATAAATATGCATGCTTGACATGCAGTCGAGTCATTCCTTCACCCGATACAGTATTGATCAGTTGCCTCGTGTCTTCGCATTCTAGGAAATGAATTCCCTTTACGAGAGATGGTTTCACGTTGCAAAGAGTCTTAACGGATCGGCTGATCACAAGACTCACGAATGTCAGGTGTGTCATCTGCTAGTACGAGTTGCTGACCATGTTCTTGCAACATACGCAAAGGATGAAGGTGAATGCTCGGAGACTCGTCATGCCTTTGCCATTGACCATTTGTTCGTTCGTGATTCGACATTGTTTCACGTGTGGACATCTGCTAAACATGTCGCTATGAAGAGACCTGACATTCTCAGGTATGCTGCGAGCTTTACTGTTGGCGATGGTGATCGTGAACAAGCTGAACGACTTGAAAGTTGCATATGCGGCATCATGGAAGGTTTATGGAGTCATGCGTCAAACGACGTCGTTGCCCTGGAGATGACCTTGGCATATTCAGTCACTCTGTTGGACATGCTGGCACGGAAAGGCGATCGTGCGAAGGTGTTGTTAGCACGAGATTTCCTCATGAAACACATTCATGAACAATCGAGGAGGAGGATGAACGGTCGACTCATCAACACGATGACTGTGGCTCTTGTTTGTTGTGCATTACCTGTTGTTTACCTGTTCTTATGAGCATCATAAAGATTTATTTGAGAAAGAAAATATTTCCTTTCATAATTAGTACAGTGTGTGTGTGTGTGTGTGAAGATGGCGTACTGGGCTACGCATTTCCATAGGAGTGATGGTGATGAGGCCTCCCTCAAACACATGCAAAGCATGCGGAATGACATTATCGAGATGCAATCGGTTGTGGGGAACGAAGACACCGAAAACACCTTGGTTCATGATGTGGAGAAACTGAAAGAGGAGAAAGCCGATGAGAGCAAAGTGGAAGATGTGGAAAACAGATCTACGCGCTACACAGATCAAGCCATAGCAACTGATGAGCTGCACGTTAGAACAGACGGATCCGTGTCCATGGATGCTAACCTCGACATGAACGAACATTCAATCTGTAATTTGGCGTACGACGATAGCTCTTTGACATGTGCTGTCCCTGCCGGTTGGGTCAAGAATGAAATCCGTCAATCCTCATCGAGATTGCAACACGACATCGACGCTGTGCGCAAGATGAAAGGTCCTCGTGGTGATCGGGGATTGGGATGGCTTAGTGGAGGTGGCATGCCGCTGAACTCTGTAGGGAGAAATGGTGACTTCTACCTCGATGCAGCCACGCTGATCGTGTACAAGAAATTCAGCTCGAAATGGATGGCTTTCGGTCGGCTTCGTGGACCAAGAGGTGAAGCTGGTCCACGTGGGGAACGTGGATTGATCGGTCCTGAAGGTGAGACTGGACCTAGAGGAGGCGATGGACAAGGTGGTGAACGCGGTCAAAAAGGCGATCAAGGAATACCTGGTCCAGAAGGTCCCAGAGGTAAAGTTGGACCACGTGGAGAACGTGGATTAGTTGGTCCTGAAGGTGAGATTGGGCCTAGAGGAGAAGATGGACAAGACGGCTCACAAGGTGAACGTGGTGTTCAAGGTGATCAAGGAACCACAGGTCCCGTCGGTCCCCAAGGAACCATCGGTCCAACCGGTCCTCCAGGAAACAGAGGTCCCGTGGGCCCCCAAGGAATCGTCGGCCCCATAGGTCCTCCAGGAGCCAGAGGTCCCGTGGGTCCGCAATCAAATCAGAACCTATCCGATCCGTTTCATCTACTACCTCTCATTCGGAGAAACGCCTACCTCTACATATACTCTCATCCTAGCAGATTTGAATCCGTCACCAGGGTGAGCAGAAACAGATACAGAGGGGGAAATATCGTTGACATGAAGGACAAGAGAATCAACGTGAACAGCATCGACATGTTCCGAGACGATCACTTCTACCTCAACATTACACAACCCAGCCAAGTTTCCATTAGAGAACGATTCGTCAATCTGTTTCACGACAACATGTCTTTTGCAATGTTCCAAGTAATTCAAGTGGACGCACCTGACCCTAGAAACATGTCATTGAAGGCATTCGATATCGATACTGTCGGAAATTTCAGCTTGGATAGTTTGTACGTGTTGTTCACTGCCACCCACATAAGTGGTAACTACTTCACGCGTCCCGGCCATTCATCATTCAACATACCCGTTTCGTCTGTAGTCAGCCAATTATCGGCGGCTTTGGATAAACCTGTGTCGAGCATGACGGATCTCTTGGGTACAAAGTGTGTCATAAGTTACGCTCGGAATTCAGAAGGCCTATTCACTCTATACGTAAACTCCATTTTGATACATTCCAACTTAGACACTGTCCCATTTTCCAGAACCAATGGAATCGAAGATTGCAATTATAGCATTGGTGGTACTCAATTCTTCAACGGCACTTCATCAAAGTTGTTCTGTCATTTGCACTTTGCAGAGAGTTTATCTTCTCATACAATCCAGCGCATCCACACAGAACTCATGGCACACTACGATATATGAAAGTGCTACTTTGATTGTACATAATATATAGCACACAGGCTACACTACATTCTTGAGATGAAAATGAAAAATAAAACCTATCTATAGTGAGTGTCATCACAACACCAGAATGTCTGTGATATTGACAGTGGCGAACAACACGTCGGGCGTGAGCAGGGGATTGCACAAACCGAACTTTACTCTAAATGTGAAGGAGCTCGATACGCGTGATAAAGTCCTGCATGTTGAATCGGCTCAGTTTGAAGTACACTTTGAGAACATAGACGAGGCAACGAACAAACTCTATGTGGTACATGGTGTAGAAGAAGAAGAAGAAGAAGAGGATAGACTTTCCATCAAGACGGGAACATACAGCGATGTAGACGATTTGGCGTCTATTATCAATGCCACTCTGAAACGAGCAGGACACGGAGACATTGTGTTTTCCTACTCTCGTCACACCAGCCGTATAAGTGTCTCGGTACCCAGGAATAAACGGTGCTTGTTGAAGAAGGACTCACCCGCATTGGTGCTGGGTGTGGGCACTATTCTCAAGCCATACACGATCGAGGGATCTCACACGTTCCCGTTCGCTGTGGATCTGACGAAAGGCAGAAGACTTGTCCTGCTCTACACCGACCTCATTGGACCTGCTGTGGAGTACGAAGACAATACTGATTCGAGGGTGCTGAAGACTTTTCTTATTCAAACCCTCAACGGTTTGAATAACTACGTGTTCGGGAAAGAAGACAAACGACTGCTGCTTCCACACGAAAACGTGACTAGCATTTCGTTCTGGTTGAAATTCAACACCGGTGAACACATTACTTCCGGATATCCCGTCTACCTTGATCTTCGGATCACCAACACAACTACTTAGATGGATCTTCCAGATGTTCGTGTCCGTCACGTGCGTGACATGGTGGAGGATATAGCAAAACGAAAGAAATTGGAGAGCGAAAAGGTGCGTTGCCGGGAGAAGTACGTAATTTACAACACTGCAATCTTGTCCTTTCTCATACTCATTCAAACCATTCTCAATATCCTTCAAGGGAGTGGTGTTGTATCTGGAGAACATCGCATTCGAATCATCGCCATCAGTAGCACGATCATCGGTGTGATCATGGCATGCGTTGGTAAACACGTTCTCGACACCAAACGTCAGCTTGTCAAGTGTATTGAACAACTGCAGCAGATGGAGAGAGCTGAAGACTCGTTCATGTTGGAATTGGGCATTACTCTTGAAGATGGGAAGCTCACTAACGAGGAGCATCAACGATTGATATCGATGATGAACGACTTTCGCAAGACACTGGATATTGGATCTTTGAAAAAAATTCACCCCTATTATAATGTGACTCGCAAGAATGGCACAGGAGATATACTCACCACAAGCTCCGGAGTCCTTCACGGGACTCCTGACCAACACGAAGATCGTTCAGAAGAACATCCTCGACAGGACGGAGAAGAAACTCTCGTTGCTTGAGGGTAGACGCGGAGTACGACTCTTTTCCACAGCAGATCGATCACCACCATCCCTGAACAATGAACTAGACATCTCGTCGCCGAATTTCATTGCTCTGGGGGAGAGCTATTTCATCGTGAAAATGCGCTATAGTGTCAAAAACAATCTCAATAACCAGCCTGGAGACTACACGCGATGGGTGTGCACCACGTCACCAGCCTTTTCGTGGTTCAAGAACATTCGAGTGGAGATCAACGGAACAGAGGTCACGCAATCGAGTAAAGTTGCCGACATGCAAATGGTTCAGCACATCCTCAGTCTAATGGAAAGCAGCAGCGAACGCCTTCAGTACGTGGACTCGGATCTCTACGGTCTACAGAAACTGGATCCGCAAAGAGCATTGAGAGGTGTGGATTTAACGCCCTATCAACTTGGTGTGAAGCGTAAGCATGGCTATGCCTTCGAAACAAACGCTGCAAACGCTAATGCAGCACAAGCACCGGATTTCGTCGATGATTTCACACTCAGGCGTGCACCCACCGTCGAGCTTGTCACCAACGAAGGCTTCTCCAACACGGTTCAGGAAAATGCACTTCGTGCAGCTGTTGGACGGTTTCAGTACAAGCTGAGACCCTTCCTACCGTTTTTCAATCAGGACGATGCTTGGTTACCCCCGGGTACACAGGTGAAGCTTCGCTTTGATCTGCCACAATCCGAGCTTTCCAGATACATCATGCTTAGCGATCAAGGCGGTGGTGCCAACAGTGCTCTGAGCGTCGGTGATATTGAGATCGATCTACTCCAATTGGACTTTGTGTACACTACCTATCGCATGGAACCCAATCTCACCGATCGTGTACGCCTTCCCAAACAACTCTATTTCCACACGTGGTGCCCTCGTCTCATACAAAAGAGCATTTCAGATGATGCTGGTACACTGGAACTGCTTCACAATGCGGACATTCCACGCAGGATGATCCTGTTCTTCACAGATTTGACTCATGGTACACAGCCAGCATTGGCTGGAGGTCAAGCATCGCATTCTTCGAACAGACTGGCCATGATTCATGCAAATCTCAGTCAACTTCGTGTCACTGTCAACGACCAGACGCTCTTTGACAACCCGCTCAAGTTCCAGTGGGATGTGAGTCGTAATACTGAAGGGCAATACTTCTACGATTACAACAAATCCTCCTACCTGCGTGGCTACAATCTGGTTCAAGACTTTTTCGGCAAGACGTATGGAACGCAAATCCCCATCACCGCTGCAGATTACTGCAATCACTACTTTATGGTGCCTATCAACTTGAATCTGGATCGGACCACAGACAATCCAAGATCGAGAGGAAATCTGTCCATCGACTATCAATTTAGCGACGTGACAAACGCCCCCGTGAGGAGACCTAGCGAAAATGGCGCCTCGATCAAAGTCAACCTTCTCTGCATGGACAAGTACTTGTACACCATGAGCAAAGATGAAGGTATCAAAGCCGAAGTTGTATGAATTAATTCCGACCTAGTAGTAAAAGGGCATCATGGAAGGTGGTGACCTGGAGACCAGACATCGTGTCTACGGTGGTGATTTGAAAACATCGAGTCGACAACACGGTGGATTCTTCTGGAAAAAGAGCTTCTGGAAAAACCTAATCGGTGCTGGACCGGATGAGATGGAAAAGCAGATGGCGGAACCCACGACAAAACAAGATGCAATGCAACGCGGTGGACTTGGACCCCTGGCTGCCATGGCAGGAATGACACTTCTTCCCATGCTTTTGGGGAGAGGAGAGTCCGGAGACATTGTGGAAGCGCAAATGAAAACAGCTTACAACCCTGCCATGCACCGAGGAGGTCTAGCCATTCCACCAGGATTAGCCGCCAAGGCCATACCACTCCTGACGAATCTGGCTGCTCCCTTGGCCATGGGTACCATGGCATCACTGGGTGACAACGTAATGGATAAAATATTCGGCAGAGGAGTAAGGAAGGGAAGCTCAGCAGGTGCCATGAAGCGCACTAAAAGTCGTCGTCGTCGGCATGCACCGAAGAAGATTCGTCAACGAGCATCTCGAAAAACCAAGAAGCCAGCTCGTCAAGTTCGCTCCAAAGGCCGCAGGGCACGAGGAATAAAGAAACAAGGAAGGGCCTTGTTCAAAAAACTAGGACATCGTGCCCTCGACGAAGCTTCATCGTTCCTGTCTGCACCTCGTAGATCCCTAACCCGTCCTGAAACTCCATTTGCTCAAAAAATTCGACAGAACATTAACAGTGCAGGACCGTCTTCTATGAGTTCCGCTCACATCGGTCCATCCTACAACATCTGATCATGGACTTTATCTCGCTCCTTGGACAGGAAATCGGGAGGAAGAAAAAGACTAGTCCCGTAAGGAACGACGATGTTCCGACCACGGCCACTGCTCGACACGGGCTGCACATTCCTGGTCTTCAGTTCGAGTCTAAGGATTGGTTCACGGAAATCATTCCTGCTCTGAAATCCTGGGGTCAAAACGTATTGTTTCTGGGACAGAGCAACATGGGTAAATCCTACTTTCTCATCAAGCTCCTGAAACGTGTGCAACCTGAGCGTATAGTTGTCATCTCCAACACGCCGGCCGATCAGTATCGTCTCCCAAGCCTCAAATCCTTCAAGCATTACAGCACCATGCCCGAGTGTATCGAAGACATGGATCTCCAGCCTAACACCTATGTGATCATTGATGACATCAGAGTGATGGGTTTGAAGCACGGCAGTCAAAGAGAGTGTCTCTACAAGTTCTTCACCATGTACAGTCATCATCATAAGTTGAACGTGTTCTTTCTCTCTCAGAGCTTTGATAACATTAAAGACATGAAGATCAATGCAAACTTTATGTATCTATTTCGCTTCACTGATAAAAGCAATATCAAGCGTTATCTCAATACTCTGTTTGGTGGTCTGTGCACGAAGTCATCCATTATCTTTAGATTGTATGAGAAGTTATTGGCGGTGTGTCGCAGACCTATCCTAACCATTGATTGCTCTTCTAATCAGTACTACACGTATTGCGAAGACACTGCATTAAAGGTGACTTTTGAATAAAAACCTCGTTGATGTGTGTGTGTGTGTGTGTGTGTGTACGATATTAGTCGAAGAGTTAACCGAAAAGTTAGCCGAAAAGTTAGCCGAAAAGTTAGCCGAAAAGTTAGCCGAAAAGTTAGCCGAAAAGTTAGCCGAAAAGTTAGCCGAAAAGTTAGCCGAAAAGTTAGCCGCAACATTGAAAAAAATTCCAATCATGAATAAGAATGGAGCATCTTACGGTGAAATTCTCAAATGGGCTACCGAGTAGTATACAAAGAGTGGGACTCAGAAAGGGATCCTTCTCGATACCCAAGCGTAAAAGGTTGCAAACCTTGCAGTTTATGACGAAACATCCTCAACACATCATTAAGAAGAGAGCAAATTCGTGGGAAGTTCTCGGTATACCACCACTCATGCGGCAAAAAGGAGGTAATAACTACAATGCATACTTGAAAAGCGTTAAGAAAGTTCTTTCCCAAGTACCAGATCACAGTTTGAGCACCTCCACCCTGTTGGAACTGCAAGCCGATCCGCGAGTAAAGCGTCTATATGACACCCACTTCAAAAACAATCCCGATCACATCAGTTACCCGTCTGTGAGAAATGTGATTGCATCCAACATACTCAACTATGATTCCACTACCGATCAAGTTCGCGATTCCGTTTCAGATGTCAGGAAGAAGAGAAAGGCACCTTTAACATCGGTGCCTTTCAATCTACTACAAGATCATGAATTTGACCGATGGATCCTGCAAATCCTGGACAGTTTCCTCCGGCATACAAATATACCGGTAACCTTTTTGAAGAGCAACTATTTCACAAGCCGATCACAACTGCTGCAACTCTACGATGAAGATCGACTGAGGTTCAGGAGTCGGGTGGAAGCGGCTGCGGATGCCCTGAAGACGCAGACGATGAACGACTACACTACTCTGGTCAACGAGACGAATCGCATCTACATGTCCAGGTACCCGTTTGCAGCCATAGCAGGTGCCATGGGAATCAACAAACACGTCGATGGGTTCCTTCGATCAGAACGAAAGATTCAGGAACTAACCACCCTTGTGATAGCTATACCGGGATCACAGCTCAAGTTTCAAGATCTCAACGATATGACTTCCACCTATGGTAGAACAACAGAAGCAAAATTGATCCATCCCGAGCATTTCATGATCAGAGCACAAAAGGTGATGGTGGACGATGCATCATTCATTCAACAGGTGCTGAAGGACAAAAGCAGGATCACTCGTATCATCAAGGATATCCTGAGCGGACGCTCCATGTGATCACGTGCCAAATATTTTCAGGCTATGATCAAGAATGGACTATCCTCTCAGCAGTGCCGATATCAAAGGAAGATTGAATGGTGTCGGAGGGTTCGTGGGCTGCACGAGTTACGACCTCTTGCCACCCTTGAACAATGGAGACTTTTGTATCGTCAACACCGACAACGTTCTACCGGTGTACGATGCAACGGAAGGCGGACATCATTGGTTGACCGTGTGTCGCGAGCAAAACGTGATCCTGGTTTTTGACAGTTTCGGACGCAGTCTATACACTATGGAGCAAGATTACACTGAACCTGCACTGTGCGATTTCTTTAAAGAAGCCTACGCAGACTGTAAGATCATCACCAACACCCAAGCCATTCAAGACAGAAGCACAGCAGTATGTGGATGGTATGCCATATTGATGGGAAAGCTATTTTCCAAATATGGTCTGGATGAAGCACTTCGAATTTTCCGAAGAGTCTTTGATGATGACGAAAAGCTGGAAAACGATCAACTGGTTCTCAGTTCAGGTGCCCTGGAAGGTGCTGGAGCCTTTTGGGACAACAAAGTGCAAAAGGCAATTCAGGATGGAAGACGGAAGAAGAAGACAGAACCCGCACAGTTCCATACGAAACTGGCTAACGAATTGCACAAGCCCAGACGAGTGCATTTCAAAAGACGCAAGGTGAAGAGCAGAGCAATTGACCATATATGGAGTGCAGATCTCGTGGATATGCAACGGTTTGCCCGAAGCAATAAGAACATCAAATTCCTGCTAACAGTCATCGACTTATACAGCCGCTATGCCTGGGCAATGCCTTTGAAATCGAAGACGGGTACCGCCGTGAGAGATGCGTTCGATAAGATTGTCAGTACATCCGGAAGGACACCGCTAAAACTCTGGGTAGACGAAGGCAAGGAATTCTACAATGCCCCCATGAAACGATGGTTATCACAACACAACGTCATCATGTACAGCACCCATAACGAGGGTAAAGCGGTGGTGGTCGAGCGCTTCAATAGAACGTTGAAGGCAAGAATGTGGCGTCACTTTACAGAGAAATCCACGAACACGTACCTCAATGTCCTACCTCATCTACTAGACCGCTACAACCAGTCAAAGCATAGAAGCATTGGGATGACACCTCACGAAGCATCGAACGGTAGAATACCAAAAGATGCAGATCAACAAGACCCCCTGCAGTCAAAACCCAAGTTCAAAGTGGGTGACGAGGTGCGCCTAACCGTATCTAAGCGTCATTTCGAGAAGGGCTACACTGCGAACTGGACGGAGGAAGTATTCGAGGTGGATGAAATCCTATCAACATCACCACACACCTACAGGATTCGTGATCTGATGGGAGAACACATCATCGGATCGTTTTACGAAGCAGAACTGCAACACGCCAGAGAGACCGGTTTGAGATTCGACAAGGTGTTAAAATACAACAAGGATCAACGTCTTGTGCAATGGAAAGGCTACACAGATAATAAATTCAATACCTGGCTCACAAAGAAGGATGTGAACAGTCTTCGGTCATGATTCACAATGTCATTCATATTGAAAAATAAAAAATAAATGATTGAGTGCTATGTACAAGCTGATGGCGTTCATGAGAATTATCGCATGAGTATGAGGGGTATACTGCTGGACACTTTCACGAGTGCGTTAGCACGACGAAAAATATAAGGGATACGGTATGTACAGAGTACGAATGGTATAATCCAGTTATCCCATGTACTATTCCAAATAGAGCGCGATCAGCACTAAGACATGTATCGATTATCCCACGAGTACGAGCAAGAGTACATGTACTCTTGGTACGAGGGATACACCGCTAGATATTTTCATGAGTGCGTCAGCACGATTGAAAATATAATGGGTACGGTATGCACAGAGTACGAATGGTATAATCCATTTATCCCATGTACTATCCCAAATAGAGCGTGATCAGCACTAACATCTCCCTTATTTACTCTGTCGCAAGACCCGGGGAATATTCGTGCTCCGAGCGGGGAATATCGCTCTATTGACAGTTGAGTCCTCTTTCCAAGATTCCTTTTGAATTCCTCTCTACCATCTCTGTATGAGAAGAGACCACGGAATTCCGTATATGTATAGCATCCACCGATCGTGCAGTTCGCTGTGATGTCATTGCACAGTGTATGTATATTATGTGCATGTGTGTGTGTGTGTTTGTGTGGTACATGATGCATCCTACAATCCACTGTGACGTCAATGCACACTCCATGATGTGCGCATCCATGGTCCGTGTGCCTTACGTATTTCCACCCCTGAAAATATATGAAAATCAAGTACTATGAGAGTAAGAATTATATGAGCAGAAAGCTAGAAAAATCCTCCGTCTCATCGACCTTTCAATAGAAGAAAGGCATTCACATCTCAATCTGATATCATAGTCGAAAGATTCCAAACCCGAACAAAAAAGACTCACCATGACGGGGGCGTCTTTCCGCTTTCGAAACACATCGTGTTCTCCAAGGTCGTCACCTCCCCGTGGCGTGACCCCTTGGTCTTGTTTGAGACGTCTAGACGTAGCCTTGTTTACAAAGGTCATCGCGGCGTGAACTTTGACCTCGAGGTGAAGTAGTCTCAACCTGCAGTTTCATTATCGACTCCTTCTTGCAGTGTGAAGAAGCTAAAATGGCGTGGACATTTTCTGAGACGTGCAGAGCAGAGAAATGGTATTTATTTTCATGCGATAATGAAGAGTTCTCAATCCGTCGCCTCAGTGCTAGCAAGACAACCAGGGATCTTGACCCGATGATAGCACATCCCAGAAGATTCGATATGTCACCACTCACTGCTGCTGAGTATATTATCTGCAGGGTCACCAGCCTGATCTTGAATGTGAAGAATAGGAAACAGCACCTTCCTAAAATCGTCATCGGTGGTGTGGAGGACTACGGAACTATTAGTGAGACTGATGATGGTGTCATACTGCGAAGGTGGACTGATGGTAGACACTCATTCTACAAGCTTAGTGACATGCGTGACGAACCGTGCTCTCAACACATCATCGACCTCTTCGCTGATGCAACCTATTTGGATTCCAGCGACGTAATGCAACTTGTCAAGGAGGTGAACGAAAAATGAAGTCTCTCGAGTTGATCGTGTGCGTGTACGACGTAGTACCAAGGCCGTTCAACTCCGTGCCGTTGCAACAAGAGTAACGCGGATTCGTGTGCGAGTTGGTACGATCGACATCGGCGACGATGGATTTATCTCCAAATTACCCGAGTCGACTGTTGACACGATGGCGGTGCAAAGGAGGTCGTCGACTGACAGTTCCATTGCTGACTGGGTGGAACCATTGGTGCACATCAGAGCGTCCGACAACTCCATCTCGTACTGCGTGTCACGGAAGAGATCATGGGTGAATCCATCCTCACACGTATTAGAAGAGTAAACTTTGTGGTCTCTCATCCAATACCAGCTTGATGAAATCAGGACAACAAGAACTGAATTGTACTACCTTTCTCCTCCACTCCATTGCGATATTCACTGTTCGTTCCATTATTCTTTGTAATGACATGTATCGTATCTATCAAGAACTGACCTTTCTGACGTGTGTGCGAGCAGGACCATTTTTGAAAAATTGCATGGGGAGGTGGGGTAGGTCACGGAAAAAACTTCATGATAAACACCATATTCAACATTCTACTTTTTATACCCACTCCCATCCGGGGCAAGGTGGCCCAAAAAAGTGAGATTCAAACCCACATGTGCACAACACATATTTTCAATAATACCCCATTTTTTGGGGTCAGGGCACCCCCTGGCACATATTTTTATCCGCAAAAAAACCGGGCCAAAAATAAGTTTCACCGCAAAAATGGGGTACTATTAGTACCCCATTTTTCAATAATACCCCATTTTTTGGGACCCGGGCGCCCCCTGGCCCAGAACCCGCTCGTCGCTTCCTACTAGGGTTGAACCGTATGATCTTTCGTTTTCTGTTTCGCTTTTTCCTTTCTTCTTTGTTTTGCTCCGTTGGTTCAGTGTACTGGATTTTTTAGTAGAGTAGAGAAGGTCGAAATTTGAATTTGAAGTTCTCCCAATCCTTTCCAAATTTAATCACTTTCTTTCACCTCTGGTAGTTTCCAGAAACTGACCGTGGTTGGTCCCCTGGGGGAGGGAAAAAGACCCAAGTGCCATCAGTATGTGTGGCACGTGTTGTGCGCTGCCTTTGGAGTGAAGAACTTGTCAGGGCCTTCTATGTTCAGCCTAGTCCCATAGCTCAGTGGTTGGAGCATTGCTCATGACAAGCAGGGTCCCAGGTTCGAGTCCGGGTGGGTCTGGCGTTTTTTTCTCTTTTCAGGCAGTTCACTTCCCCGACTGATCCTTTGAATTTGAAGTTCTCCCAATCCTTTCCAAATTATTATTATTATTATTATTTGGAAAGGATTGGGAGAACTTCAAATTCAAATGATCAGTCGGGGAAGTGAACTGCCTGAAAAGAGAAAAAAAAAAAAACGCCAGACCCACCAGGACTCGAACCTGGGACCCTGCTTGTCATGAGCAATGCTCTAACCACTGAGCTATGGGACCAGGCTGAACCTAGAAGGCGCTGACAAATCCTTCTTTTTTGGGAAAAAGACCCAAGTGCCATCAGTATGTGTGGCACGTGTTGTGAGCTGCCTTTGGAGTGAAGGATTTGTCAGCGCCTTCTAGGTTCAGCCTGGTCCCATAGCTCAGTGGTTAGAGCATTGCTCATGACAAGCAGGGTCCCAGGTTCGAGTCCTGGTGGGTCTGGCGTTTTTTTCTCTTTTCAGGCAGTTCACTTCCCCGACTGATCATTTGAATTATTATTATTATTATTATTAGTAAAAAGGAAAAGGACACATGGAAACGAGTTAAGAGTAACTCTCCATCACTGTAACTAGATACTATATACAGTCAGAAAGTGCAACAACTAGGCACAAAACTGACAGAGTACTGAGACATTCGACGTCCTGACACCTAGCTTCAACACATCTCCGTAGCGCTAAAGTGTCAGGACGTCGAATGTCTCAGTACTCTGTCAGTTTTGTGCCTAGTTGTTGCACTTTCTGACTGTATATAGTATCTAGTTACAGTGATGGAGAGTTACTCTTAACTCGTTTCCATATGTCCTTTTCCTTTCTACTTTTATTATTGGCTCAATACCCGAGTTTCAAATTGCACACCTGATGAGCCGTCACGAACCATACGGCGAAACGTACGTCGTGTGAAACAACTTGTTTTGTAGTCAACTAGTCCATCACAATGTCATGCATGAGGAGTACTGTAGGAGTTTAGATTTCGGCTTGTACAATTCGTTCTCGCAAAGCTTCCCCCTTCTTAACTTATCTTTGATATTTTTGACCCACCCAAGTTGGGTGGTGTGCTGCTTTGCTGCTTCGAATTGTAGTTAGACCGCTTTGTCAAATTGCCTACTTGTCTCGTCATCGTCCAGTGACAATCGACATTCTTTGTTCCGTTAGGACTGTAGCTTGTGCTCGTTTTCGTTGCGCTTGCCTTCCCCTCTTTGGTCTTTCCATAACCTTGAACCTTCCAAGTTGGAAGGCTGTCAGTTAGCGCTACGGAGATGTGTTGAAGCTAGGTGTCAGGACGTCGAATGTCTCAGTACTCTGTCAGTTTTGTGCCTAGTTGTTGCACTTTCTGACTGTATATAGTATCTAGTTACAGTGATGGAGAGTTACTCTTAAACTCGTTTCCATATGTTCTTTTCCTTTCTACTTTTATTATTGGCTCAATACCAGAGTTTCAAATTATTATTATTATTATTATTATTATTATTATTATTATGAACTCGAATGGTGAGCCAATATAGTTATGATGAAGAAGGGAAAAGGACAACATGTTACGAGTTATGACAAACTGTCCACCAACGCAACCAGATCTTATACAGTCAGCGAGTGCGACAAAATGGCACAAAGCTGACAAAGAGTACTGAGACATTCGGCGACCTGACGCCGAGCTCCAACGTGTTGGAGCTGGGCTGAATGTCTCAGTACTCTTTGTCAGTTTTGTGCCATTTTGTCGCACTTGCTGACTGTATAAGATCTGATTACGTTGGTGGACAGTTTTTCATAACTAGTTAAATTTGGTCCTTTTCCTTTCTTCATCATAACTATATTGGCTCACCATCCAAGTTCAAAATATTATTTTTTTTTCGAATTAAAGGTGTCGATGTTGTAGTACGTTATTTTGTGTACGTCGTGTGTACGTCATGTTGGTGCATGCGCGTGTTGATGTGGTGTGAAAAGCTGTCTTCGTCTTGAGTTCAGCATGTCTTCGTCTCGAGTTCAGCATGTCTAGTTGTGTTTCCGTCGTCGTCGTGTCAATAAACAGTCTTCCTAAATGTAGTTATCGTTGTCTCTTTGAATAAGTGTGGAGATGGCACGGGACTGGGAGCAGGTAGAGAAAGCCAGTTACAACATTGGTGGCAGCGGTGATAGAAATTTGTTGTCAACTTCTGGATTCGTCCTGCGTGGCCTTCGCTCCCAGTTTCCGATGTCATCTCAAATCGCCCTATCGTCACAGTTTTGTCCGTCTTGAAGAAGTTAGTCTATCATCCTCGTCCTTCATCATTCGTCTCTCCCGTCTCTTGTCAGTCGTCGTCACTGGTGGTCCCGGACACGACGTAAAACTGTGCCCAGAAGAAAAGAAAAAGAAGGATGGATGGTCCCGGACACGACGTAAAACTGTGCCCAGAAGAAAAACTGAAACAGAAAAAAGAAGGATGGAAGGTGAAGGCTGCAGTGTGAGGATGTGGACGCTGAGCAGCGCTCCTTGAGATGGCGGACGGCATGGCAGACGGCGTGAGGAGTTTCGTTGGTGAGAGGGTACGTGTGTTGTTGTGAACATGATGAGTATGTGAGTTTTGTATTTTCTGTTCTCACAACAGTTTGTTCTTTATTATTTGCTCTCCTCGAGGGTAAAGAGGCGCCCGCACAGCGCGTGTGTTCTGTTCGTTGATTGATTTGCTCTTCTAAGAGGGTAACTAGAGGCCCGACAGAGCCAGTGGATTTTGTTCTTTTTGGTTTTCCTATGATTTGTGCTCTCACATTTTAGAATTTTTGCGTGATCGTGAGGTGGTGTGTTGTGTGAAGTAGAGTTTTGAGGTTATCAGTTCCTACACGTGTGGCAGCGATCGTGGCTGGTGTTCTGGGTGGGCGGACAGAGTTTTTGTAATCTGCAGTGCAGGCAGAGGTATTTTATTTCTTGGTGTGACTGGTGTGGTATGATTGAGTGATTTGTGTGATCTTTTCCTCTTTTTACTCTGTTTTTTTTTTTCTCTTGGGAGGGAGTTATGTTGTAGTACGTTATTTTGTGTACGTTGTGTGTACGTCATGTTGGTGCATGCGCGTGTTGCTGTGGTGTGAAAAGCTGTCTTCGTCTTGAGTTCAGCATGTCTTCGTCTCGAGTTCGTCATGTCTAGTTGTGTTTCCGTCGTCGTCATGTCAATAAACAGTCTTCCTAAATGTAGTTATCGTTGTCTCTTTGAATAAGTGTGGAGATGGCACGGGACTGGGAGCAGGTAGAGAAAGCCAGTCACAACATCAGCACCGACGCAATACACACAGTCAGGTAAGCCAATTTATTAACCGAACGTTTTCATTCCCTTCTCATCATGGGTAAATACAGGGAATAATGGAAAATGTCAAATACAGTAACTTATAGAGCAAAAGCATAGATTGAGAACTCACGCTCTTCGTGTGGAAAAAATAAAATTCAGCTGAACAAGTCAACAACAGGGTGAAGGTGAAGAAATAATTATAATGATTATAATGATTAAAATAATTATTAGTTATTTGAGTGTGAGCCAGTGTTGCTCACAACAAATTTTTTACTTATGAAGCTGCGTGATGCGTCCTACAAGATTTTATAAAATAATTATAATAATTATAATGAAAACATCAATGAGGAGAAGCATTACTGACACTTTGACGAGGATTAGCGCCAAACAACTGAAGCGACTAAACATTTTCCTTCTCGACACATAGTTCAGGGGACAATTTGCGAATATATAACGCTTCCAAAACAGACAAATGTAATACAGATTTGTCTCGGGCCAAAACTGAGAAAACATCATCTCTGTGACGACTCACGACAACTATCACTAACACACAGATGACTCTTGATCGCCGATTGCTGACTGTTGGAATTTCTCGTCTTATGTTTTAGACAGTTCGTACCCTTGCAATGTATGCTGGGAAACGGTCCTGCAATTACGAAAAAAAGGATAGAATTCAGAGGGGTGAACACCGATTTGGTGAAGTTGATCGAGACTTTACCATCAAGTGTGACGGTGTACTACCAGCAATGCTGTGTGTCAGTAAGTGCATACTTGTGATGACAAGGTATTTGTTTTCATGGCACTAAACTCTCCTGTACATGTTAAACGCATTGCACATCTCTTCAAACAAACTCATGTTTAAATTCAGTGAACTATAAAAGTATCAAAAAGTATCATGCTTATGTTGAAGTCTCACGGCACGCACGCATGTATAATGGAAGTCAAAGTTCTTGGTTCGCACGAGGGACTCGAGATGATAAAGGATGAGACAGGAGGATATAAATGGCCTGGGTAGCTATGGCAATGAATGTACGAAAGCGCTTATGCAGCTACCCAGGCCAAACGAATTATACAGGAACGTGGGAAAAGTGAGGGGAGAGCGCAGGAGCAAAAAAGTTGCAGCGTACATGTATTCGAGAAGCGGGAATGGGAAAAGGGTGCATGCAGTGATGTGTGTATGAGTGTGTATGTGTGTACGTGCATATATGGGGGAGAGGTCATGGGTGTGTGAGTGCGTGCGTGCGAAAAAGATATGCGAATAGAACCAAGAGAGCGAGGTGTATGAGAGACATAGCCAGCAATCGCATGTCATCACAAACATTCAAAATCAACATAATTTTGCGAATCGTAATTTTTTTCAGGATCACTTTTCAACGAGGACGAAGCAAAGTCGGCCGAAGGAAGCATAGAGGAAGAAAATCACCCTCTCCACTTCACCATCACGATACTGACATAGATACGAGATGAAGCCACTAAAAAATCCACAAGAAAACTGTACGGCCATCATCGCGCTGACTTTGGTCTGACTTTGGTCTGAGAATTTCTATCACGATCAAAAATGTACGAGGAGCACTCAAAAATAAGCAACAGACGTACCTTTATCGCTCTCTACTCCTTTTTCAAGGCACAAAAGTCGACTCTCCACTTTCAAACCAAGAACCAGATATACCAGTGGTCCTTTTCAGCTGCTCCACGAGCGCAGGAAATGTTCACCAAGGGGCGCAGAGCAGCATCCATTCCAGAAAAAGAGCTAAAATACGAGTGAGACTGTATGACTGAGTACATGAGTACAGGTATGAGTACACGCAGAAAATAGTCAATTTCAGCGTTTCTGCTTCAAACAGCAACTAGCTTCGACTAGAAACAAAGATTACACCAAAGGATCAAACAACAACCATTTTCTGCAGTTTTTTTGCAGATGGCTTCCTTGTGCTTGGCCCAGCACGCCAAAAATCACACCTCGGTGGAGTACAAAAATTACAACTCTCAGATGTCCTTGATTGCTGGCCATGGAGAGAGAGAGAGAGAGAGTGATAGAGAGTGAGAGAGAGTGAGAGAGAGAGAGAGTAAGAGAGAGTTAAAGAGGGAGAGAGAGAGAGAGAGAGAGAGAGAGAGAAAGAGAGAGAGAGAGAGAGTGAGAATGTTAGAGGGTTAGAGAGAGTGAAAGAGAGAGAGTGAGAGAGTGAAAGAGAGATTTAGAGAGTGAGCGAGAGTGAAAGAGAGAGTGAGAGAGAGTGAGAGAGAGAGTGAAGGAGAGAGAGAATTATGACAAAAGCTAAGAGGCAGTCCAATTTAGCGCTGACAAATGTAGAGGTATCTATTGAAACTGCAACGGGCAGATAATACAAAATTATTACAGGGTGCGACAGAGCTCTCGGTTATTGAAGAGAATGTTGAGTATCACCTCCACCAGTACACTGTGCTCTCAGCCAACTAGACCCTCCTGCACACAACCATCACCACTGCGAGGACACTTCCGTTGAGAATATTGACGTTTATTCCTTCAGACAGCTGTTTCGCTAATACAAAGCTCATCAGTGAAGGTAGACGTTGAAAGATTTAAATATTATAAGACAAAATGCTGCTATATAGGGTTTTCTACATACAAAACTGGCGTAGCTGAGGTGATAATGTGGGAAATGGAAAGCGGGAAGTACTGTTGACGCGCATCGGACATCCATGCAGCATCAGAAATTCGACGCGGAAAATCGCACGCATGCACACACACACACACACACACGCACACACATGCACACACGCACACGCACGCACACACACACACACACACACACACACACACATTGACACAAACACACACACACACACATGCACACACGCACACACACACACACACACACACACACACACAATAAAGCGTTGTGGAGTATGGCTAGCGCCAGACGCTACAAAAGCTACAGGTTTTGCAGAGCTGTAATGCTACTGAGCCATAACACCATGGAAACTGGGGAGTTAAGGCTAAAATCCAAAAAAATCACCAGTTGTAGACTTCGGGGTGCTGAGTCGAATGATCTTGGTCCGAGGGAGCTGAGACGCTCCCTCCCTACATTAATCCCAATCGAACAGGGTACAACTTACTAGCCTGTTTGACCTTTTTTGGGTGCAGTTCTGTCACTCGAGTTGAACTCGAGTTGAACCTTGGTGTGAAAGTTGTCGCCTGCTGTCGCTGTGATCAGGTGACTTGGGCACGCAGGAGCACGTTACCGCTTGTTCAACCATGTTCGATTGGGAAGAAAGGAGGAACGCTGCATCGCAGGTTTCTCGGACCAAAAACAGGTGACTCAACGTTCAAAAGATTACAACATATGGGCCAATTGTGGTCATCCGTGCTTTTATAAAAACGAAATGGCGTTTTTAGTGAGATTTTGCATGCAAATCCCTATCTAGTAGGGCGCAGCCACCCAGTTTCGGTGGAAGTGCGCAAGTTCGATTGGGATTAAAGTAGGAAGGGAGTGTCTCAGCTTCCTCGGACCAAGATCATTCGACTCAGCACCCCGAAGACAACAACTGGTGAAATTTTGATCTTAGCCTTAACTTCGCCTTTAACAGTTTCCACACATTTCATAAGATTATTGCACCTGGACTTTTCGCCTTTCTTGTCCCCCAGGAGACACAAGCATGGAGTTTGAAAGATTGTGCGGACATTGGAAAATTCTTGTGCAAACCAACAAATACCAAAGGCTAACATACACTGCTGCCCAGGCTGCGTGCCGCAGTAACAAGGGATATTTCCTGCCAAGCGAGACACTGTGGAATAGCGTACTGAAGGAAATGAAGGTATCAACAGATTTGGAATGCAGGAAACTGGCAGCAAACTTTGACAAAATTTCCCTCTGGTATGCAAGACATTGGAAAGAAGCCGACGAGGCCCACCGTTCATCGGTTTGTGTCGGTAAGTAGAGGGCAATCAACTATAATAATGTCATTGGACCCTGTTGATGCATAGCACGTGCATCGTCTTTTGCAAGCATTTTGACCTGTTGACAATGCCATACGTAAATTTCTGGTGCACATTAGAACGCCAGACCCTTTTTGCCCAGCCTTCACCAGCTAGGCAGGTAGGCGCACCACTGTGAGAACTGTATAGCTCCAAGGCGTTCACACGTTTTGTTTTGTTTTCTGACTCAAGCCTCTTGTACGGGAAAAATACCTTCTTGATCAATACTAGAAATGCAACTAAAACCCAAAACAATTTTAAAATGTAAAGAACTCAAAGCAAATGAAAACAACACATGTTTGGATGCGGTTGGACAGGAGTAATAATGCGGTGTGTAAACTACGAAAAAAAGAATCTATCTTGGCCGGCAAGTGCGCGATTATAATGTGCTACTAGAAATGAGCCGTGATCAGTAAACACAGACATTTAATGCATCTGACGGTCATGCAAGCAGAATTCAAAGCGGATTAGACTAGGGAAATGAGTAAATGTTGGATTGGAAACATATACAGGCTAGGTGAAATTATGTCCATAATAATAATTTTTAGTATCATCATCGTCAAATCCCTTGAACACTCACATCTATTAGGAATAGTTTATGCACAAAACGACTGGGCGAAGTTGAGCTTGCTTTGATTCATGGAGACTAAGGGAAATTCCCTACTGCTAGGACGAGACATTTTAACTACTCACGCAACAAATAACTTCAGGGCTCACGGTTGGGATGCCAAAACTCGATTACGTGGGAGGACATCTTGAAATCTGATTACCATAGAAATGAGCTCGCGTGACTGGAGCTATGCACGCGGCAGTGCACGCCTACGCGGCGCGGAGCACAGCAAGGACTCGAGAGAGAGTTGCAGTGACCTGGTGACTGACAAGAAGAAGTAGAACTGAGGAAGACGGAGACCGGCTGGGGACTTGCGTTTCACTTTGGTTGCCGTTCACTGTCGTTGTTATTGCTTCTTTCCGAGCGAGTGTGTTCCGAGCAGTGCTGACCTCGTAAGCCGAAGGCTTCAGACAGTTCGTTGGCACGCTGAGTCCTGCGATGAGAAGTCGCGAGTTCTGCCGCCGAGTCTTTGCTGAGAAAGGGATCGACATCTATGTCGTCCGCTGATGCACTGGCGCAGGTGAGGAGAGGTAGAGGACAAGAGCTCCTTGATGGAATGAAGCAAAGACTCACACCGTGTTCTAGTTCGTTGTCTGTGTTCTCAGAGCGTTTTGTAAAAGCACTTACACGAGTGAAAGAGCCGTGCAACGCTGCTGTGAGAAGTGACGATGGAGAGTTGTGAATTATTTGATTTGCCACTCTCTTTCCTTGCAAGAGGATGCATCAAATGGCTTCGCCGTTGTACTGGTCATGTATTTTCGGTTCGCCATAGCTGCTGAAGCACACAGCAGTAGAGCGCCGATGAGCGAGACAGCAAACGGTCAATAGTATTTCAAGAGTTTGTCAGTCACGGGGGAAACATTGCAAAAAACGCCTTGCTGCTGCGCCTCGCTAGTGTAGTTTCCGCATCGTACAACGCATATGCACAGGCTTCCTTCCGCGTCGTCGCGCACGGGAGTTCGCGTGCGCCCCTGCCGACTTAGCTCACTTCAAAACAGTATAAGGTAGCACAATATTGGCTGATTTTGACAATCGATGGCTCAAAATCCTCAGGAGATACTAAGCTACGGTTTAACCGAAGCGATTTTTTCTAGATGAAGGGATCGCTGTAGAGCATTCACGGACTTTGTGACAATATCTTCAGTTTCCCAGGGCCAAAATCAAAAATTCCTTCGGTTGAACCCCCAGTTCACATCTTGCCTGGTTCCACCCAAATTTTCAGTGTCGTACTGTCTACTCGTGCTACCTTACTCTATTTTGAAGAGGCATGCGTCGCACGGAAAATACGCTGCGAGATGGCTAGAGTTTGTGTACAAGGGGTGGTCGAGCTGTGGTCGCGTGACAGTCGACCTGTCGTCGCGTGAGCTGGCCAGAAACAAAATGGCGCCCACGTATTTGTACACAACCGTGAGCCCTGAACTGCAACCAAGCGCGGTCAACCGCTTTTTTTTACAATAATCACAGCTCAGAGGCAAAGACAAAAAATGCATAATGGGAGCATAGTGATGGTGAGGCTCGTTGCTTGGAAATTGCTAGTTAATCATTTTTTAAATGCTTCAAATCAACTTTTTGCCTACACGGTCTACCACAACTGGTTCTCTTATAAAACTTCACAAAGAAAAGAAAGGAAGAACCACTTGACAGTGAGATCTGTTGGGAGCACATAGGAAAGTTATATCAGCCAGGATCTGTCTCCTTTCTTATTTCGAAAAGACAGTTTCATCTCAATTCTACAAAAAACGTGATTTTCAGCAACAGTTGTACATTACCTGTTTTTTCTGTTTTTCTTTTTTTCTTTTTTTTCTTTTTATTGGGGAATTATAATACCATACCATACCATAACTTTGAACTGGGATGGTGAGCCAATACAGTTATGATGAAGAAAGGAAAAGGACAACATGTTACGAGTTCTGATAAACTGTCCACCAACGTAACCAGATATTATACAGCCAGCAAGTGCATAGCTCATGCTCTTCTTCGCTGCGCTTTCCTTCCCCTCTTGGACCTTTCCGAACCTGAGCCTTCCAAGTTGGTAGGTTATTGGTTTGCGCCTTGGAGAAGTGTTCGAGCTAAGTGTCAGGTCAGCGAATGTCTCAGTACTCTTTGTCGGTTTTGTGCCATTTTGTTGCACTTGCTGGCTGTATAAGATCTGGTTACGTTGGTGGACAGTTTGTCATAACTCGTAACATTTTGTCCTTTTCCGTTCTCCATCATACCATAACTGGTACCATTTCAGTAACGGATGAGAACACAATATTCGTGAAATAGCAATGAATAACACTAATTCTGCACTCGTAAGTCGTGTATAAAACAATTATATGTTTTGTAGCTTCCAATTTCTCTTGTGTAAAACAATTATTATTAAAATGAAAACAATCCAGAACATTCTTGACATGCAATGCACACGCTTACACAGCTAGTGTAAATGACTCTATTTGTAACTGCAAGCTGCCACTTGTTATTCTTATTCTAGCTATATAACTGGTTGTTTTAGTGATTCTTACCATGTGACCATGTTCCACTAATGATAGTCACGAGAAAACGTTCTGGCATCTTTTCATTTAAAAAATGGACCAAGAAACTACAAGTTTTGCTATAATGTCCATCAACACCAATCAGTTACTAAAAAAGCAGCTCATGCAATAACATTGCATGACACTGACCGACGGTACTGACGTTCTACAACTAACTGGCTAACAGCTCTAGCACATATTGGATGGGCACTCCAACAACCTTCCAACTTGGAAGGTTCCAAGTTATAGAAATAACATGAGGAGGGGAAGGTGAGCGCAACCAAGCCAAGCAGGAGCTGAAAGTCTCAGCTGTGAAGGACGTTGGCGGATGTTCATGCATGTCGATGACGATACTGGAGTCGAATGGTCTTGGTCCGAGGACGCTGAGATGCCCCCTTCCTCCTTTGTTTCCAACCGAACTCGCGCACTTCCACCGAAACTGGGTGACTGCACCCTACTAGATAAGGATTTGCATGGAAAAAGTCACTCGAAACAACGTTTCGTTCTTAAAAGCACGGATGACCGCGATTGGCCCATATGTTTTAGTCTTCTGGCCGCTGAGTCGACTGGTTTTGGTCCAAAAAGGATGCAATGCAGCGTTCGGCCCTTATTCCCAATCGCACACGGTTGAGTAAGCGGTCATGTGCTCATGCATACACCAGTCGCCTGGTCACCATGCCTGCAGGCTACACTTTTCAAATCAAGGTTCAACTCAAAGGTTCAAAGGAGGGAGTCCCTGGTTCAAAGGTTCAACTCCAGTGACATAAACGGGTCCAAACAGGCTGTAAATGAGCACGTGACCGCTAACTCAACCTTGTTCGATTGGGAATAAGGGCCGAACGCTGCATTGCAGCCTTTTTGGACCAAAACCAGTCGACTCAGCGGCCAAAAGACTACAACATAATTATGGACCAATCGCGGTCAACCATGCTTTTATAAGAACAAAATGGCGTTTTTAGTGACTTTTTCCATACAAATCCCTACTTAGTAGGGCGCATTAACCCAGTTTCGGTGGAAGTGCGCGAGTTTGATTCGGATTAAAAGAGGAAGGGAGCGTCTCAACTTCCTCGGACCAAGACCATTCGACTCGGCACCCCAAAGACTACAACTGGTGAAAAATTGATTTTAGGGTATACTTCTTCGGGAAGAGAGCATGTGAGCTCTACTCTTAACTGATTATGAAACTGCAGGAAGCCTTCCCACTTTTAATTCACTGCTAGGTCGGGTTTAACTGATCAAACGACTTCAATATTGCTGTCAGAAGCACCAGTAAAATGGCACCAGATAAGTAAGAAGGGTGAGGTGCGAAGAAAGTTATAAAAATTGAGAAAAGGAGGTGAGTCGCATCTCTTTGTGCTCAGCAACTTGTACATTTGCCTCTTTGCTGTGACTTGTGTTTCTCAGGAGCCCGTTTTCCGGCGAGTGCAGTATCCAGTCATGGGGTTCGCAAGTATGAAGGCTTTGACTACATCGATGAGAATGGTCACGTGACATGCAAGAAGGGCTACAGAAAACCCTTGCGCGAGATCATACCAGCACGTCCATATAAGGGAGTGTGGCAGAACACTGCTGGTTGTTACAGTGAGTCAAATCCTACATGTATGAAATTTAAACTGTTCTAGGGTAGGTGAATACAAAGTCACAAACCAGTTCTCTTACCATCCTTCTGCCCAGGTCGTGAGTGGTAATATCATGACTTACCGCCCCTCATGGGTCGAGCACCCCATTGTGAATAGCGTTTCTTTTTTCTTTTTTTCTGCTATTAAAGCAACAAAGTAATAAGGTAATTGTCTGCGTGCAAATTATTAATTTTTATAAAAAAAGATGTCTATACATATTTTTAATACTGGTGTTTGAAGTGACATTCCCAAAAAAGTAATTTGTTTTCTTTTAGACTCGGGTGGAGAGTCAAGGATTTATTTATAAGAAAAAAACGGACCAAGGAACTACAAGTTACGCTATGATATCCACTAAAACCACCAGCTACTTTACAATCAGCTCACGTGATAACGTTGCACGACACTGACTGACGGTACTGGTGTCGTGCAATGTTATCGCACGAGCTGATTGTTTAGTAAATGGCGGTGTTAGTGGACAGTATAGCATAGCTTGTAGTCCTTTGGTCCTTCCTCTTTTTTATAAATTAATCCTTGGCTCTTCATCCGAGTCCATTGTAGCTCTTAGTTCCTCTTTGTTTTCTTTAGTTCATACTAAGTAGCTAGCTCTTTATATTAGTAGGCATGGATACAGGGCCGGCGCCACTGGTACGGCCGGTACAGCCATGGCCGTACCAAAAAACAAAAAAACAAAAACCCTTCCCAAAAAGTCGGTCCACGTGGCCGTGGAACGTCCAAAACCGGGGGAGAAAAGTGTTCATGTATGATTTTGCACAGGGAGTCTCCCAGAGTGCAGGATTTGCCGTCTAAATTTTTTTCGGGGAGGACCCCCACACCCCCTTAAGGATGGCCCTTCGGCCGCAGCACTCTGCGGAAGCCGCCTCCGGCCCTGGGATAACAGCTGCAACAACAGTACTTCTCCGTATGGTTTTGCTGTATTTAGAGTACGTGATTGTCCCTAATAATCAAGATAGCCACGTCTACAAACTTCGAGAAGACGAATACTGGTATCAACATCAGAGTAAGTCTCTGTGTGTGTGTGTGTGTGTGTTCGTGTGTGTTTGCGTGTGTTTGTGTGTGTTCGTGTGTGTGAGTTCGTGTGTGAGTTCGTGTGTGTGTGTTCATGTGTGTGTGTTCGTGTGTGTGTGTTTGTGTGTGTGAGTGCACGTGTGGTTATGTGTGTGCGTGTGTCGTTGTTGACTTTTATTTTACTTCACCGCGTGTGTGTGTGTGTGTGTGTGTGTGCGTGTGTGTGTGTGTGTGTGTATGTGTGTGTGTGTGTGTGTGTGTGTGCGTGTGTGTATGTGATTGTATGTGTATATTATGTGCGTCTGTGTGTGTGTGTGTTTGTGTGTGTGGGGGGAGATATGTGTGTGTGTGTGTGTGTGTGTGTGTGTGTGTGTGTGTGTGTGTGTGTGTGTGTGTGTGTGTGTGTGTGTGCGTGTGTGTATGAGTGTGCGTGTGTGTGAGAGAGGGAGAGAGAGAGAGAGGCGAGTGGGTGCGTGTGTATGTGTGTGTGTGAGTGTTAGTGTGTGTGTGTGTGTGCGTGTGTGTGTGTGTGTGAATGAGAGAGAGTGTGTGTTTGTGTGTATGTTTGTGTGTGCGTGTGTGTGCTTGTATGTATGTATGTGTATATTATGTGCGTCTGTGTGTGTGTTTGTTTGTGTGTGGGGGGTAGGGGGTAGATATGTTTGTGTGTGTGTGTGTGTGTGTGTGTGTGTGTGTGAGAGAGAGAGAGAGTGTGTATGTATGTGTGTATGTGCATGTATGTGTGTGTGCGCACATGTGTGTGAACGTGTGTAAACTTATTTGTGTATATCTGTGTGCGATTGTGTGTATGTGTATGTGTCTGTGCTAATTTCTGTCTGTGTGTGTGTGTGTGTGTCCGCGTTCTGTGTTTGTGTGTGTGTGTGTGTGTTCGTGTTCTGCGTGTGTGTGTGTGTCCGTGTTGTGTGTGTGTGTGTGTGTGTGTTTGTGTCTCTCTCTCTCTCATTCTGTGTGTCTGTATGTGTCAAGAGTACATAACCCCAAGAGTATGCAACTCTGTATATGGGGTCTAGAGAGGCACGCTGCCTTCACCACATAGCCACAAACTGTACGCCATTGCGTCAGTATTGATCTGCAGCGGTTTCTCTGTTTCAAAATCGGCTTTCCTGGATCCTCGTAGACTCTTTTTGTACATGATGCGTCACACACAGTCAGTGCTGTTGAACGTTTCGAATTGCACCTGAAATAGTCGACCATTTTAATAAACTCGGTTAAAGAGCCAAGGATTAATTTATAGAAAAGAAAAAGGACCAAGGAACAAGAGTGTCGTGCAATGTTGTCGCATGAGCTGATTGTTTAGTAACTGGTGGTGTTAGTGGACATTATAGTGTAACTTGTAGTTCCTTGGTCCTTTTCTTCTTTACTATACATTTTAATAAACTGTTGGACAACTGAAATCCCGTCAGGTTGATTGTAATTTCCCAACCTTATGAATGCAGCAAGCCGTGCAGGGCATCCACAACTCCGACCTCAGACTTTCAAACGTTTAGGGTTATGCACTCTTGTTAACATTCATTAGTTGATCATGTTGAAAAGGTAAAAATATGTAGCGAACATATTAAAGGCCGTGTGTAATTATAATGATTTTTTATCATCAGGTTTCCCTGAGAAATCTGGGCGCGGATCAGAGGTTCATTTTTTATTTTATTTTGAATGTGTGGTTGTATGGTAGGTGTTCGAAACCCCTAGACATGCGTTCATTTTTCTTTTGCCGTTGAAGCCAATTTTTCGCGGAGTGAGATAGATCCATGTGATGCAGATGAATCGTGAGCCTCAAATAACCTATTTTGCATGTGTGGTTGTATGGTAGGTGTTCGAAACCCCTAGACTGCCAGATAACTTTGAGGATTCAAAAATATGGAAAAGTGAAACAACCAAAGTAGGACAACAAAGAGAATCAGGCAGCTGATAATCTCTTTCACTTGTCAAGCCCATAGCACCTACAAAGGCTACCTGTTTGATTCAACCTGCTGACTTGGCCTTCCAATATCTATAGCAACATTGATTAGAGGCTGTATAGGCATAGGTCATAGTACATACAGCACATTTACCATCACTAAAAAATTGGCTGAGAGGGCGAAAATTCGGGGTGGGCGCTGACGAGAAACAATCATCGTTTTTGCTTAGCCTAAAATGGAAATATACGACACGAACATCCTCCACACATGCACCTTGTAATGTACATGCATTGTGTGCCATATTTTCCAGAGAAAATACAGAAAACGTATACCACATTTAACATCGTCAATTTCACCATTTCAGTGTAAGATTTTTCTTTTGGTTGAAAAGGCCGGGTTCGCCCCTTGTTAATTGTTCTGACGATGGGTGACTGGCCCGAAATGTCAATAATTTTAGACATCACTAATAAGAGAATTTTCATCCAGCGCATGCGTCAAGAGTGAATTGGAGCTAAATAGAGCAGCTGTCAGTTGACACACCCCTTTTTTATTTGAATTTCTAGTGCGGCGTCTTTTTCCGGAAATACGGTCTTGCACGTGCACTATGTTATAGATGAGACATTCCTCTTTCTTTCTTTTCACTGTGATCCACAGAGTGTGAGCCAAGGATCAGGGCTCCTGGATGGAACGATGACAAGAGTGATGGTATCGTTCGGTGCTCGCCAGACTCGGCATGGAACTGTTCAAATAACAACGGGTTCCGTTGCGCAAGACCGGACGATGACTACAAGGAATTGCCTGTTTGCAACGGCGGATATCGTGAAAACTACGCTTCTTGTCCTTCGGCACGTAAGCTCTTGCTGGCGTACCTCGGCGACTTGGGAACATGCTCATGTGATAGCAGGGAGGGAGAGGGTGATTATAGTGATAAATTAGCTGAGCAAGTCCACAGTCCGGCATGGCCATTTGCAGATAAGTATTTCAGTAGAAGAGAATGTGAAGGAAAAAGTAAATTATCGTGTCCGCTCCCAAATGGAACTCTAGAGCTCTATGCAGGGTTATCGCATGAGCTGATGGTTTATTAACTGGTGGTGGTAGTGGACATTATAGGGTAACTTATAGTGTCTTGGTCCTTTATGTTCTACACATTCTCTCCTTTGACCTCCTTTTTTACCAATTATTCCCACTGGGAGCAACATATTATTATCCTCCATGTCTGTCGAGAGCTGCCCTATTGACCCTAAGCGACACACTGTAACCACACCCACAAATTCGTCTGTTCTGAAGTTTTACTCCCTGTAGAATGGTGATTCAAAGTCTTGCAAATTCCTGAAGCGTACTCCTTTTTGATGGACTTTGGAGGGTTGGAGGGTGGGGGGGGGGAAGGTGTGAATTCCTGAAGCTCAGGCGATTGTTTTTTATTTGGTTCCCAGTACGCATGCGTCATGCAACTATGAGTGCACTGAGAAGCCCCGTTTGTACGCTGCCGTGCTTTCCACGCGTATCGTGTTTCACTCTTCGGCACTCAGTCATTCCTCACTACGCCATATCAAACGACACACCGTTGTAATGCTCGTTCCAATGAGACCTCACTCCTGGAAATCGAAGAAAGGTCAATATCGTCACGAAAATTTGTACAATAATCTATATGCGCTGCACAAACTTGAAATTTGAAAACGAGTAGACAAGCCCAGTCAGACCTCGCTTATCCGGTCCTCGTTTATACGGATCCCCCGCCACCCGGAAGAAAAGCGCTGGTTACCGATGTGCAGCATATGTTATGCATACAACATAACCGGACCTCGCGATTCGCATACCGGTGCATGATTTTGTGCACAAACCGGCCAAAATGTGCACAAAAAGCTTTGTTGTATCCTGTTGCATGTGGCTTGCAGAAGCTATAGTCAGGGAGTTGTACGAGCAAATGAGGTTTTTGACCTGCTGGATGTATGCGGACAGCACTCAGTTGCATGCACTTGTCATTTTTCTCGCTTGTTTTACATACTGTGCACGCTAGTTGTACTGCATAGGACCCGTCTACATGTATGTACGATGTCACTGCTTTTGACATGTCCCATGCATATACAGTATGTGTGTTCAGTTATCCGGTTCCCTCGCCTAACCGGATATGTTTTGTGGAAAACAGATGTGTGCGGTTAAACGAAGTCTGATTGTACGTGCCTTAAGGAATCCAGCTATACAATCAACTTTGCGTATATGATACATTGAAGCAAGTCACCGTATAACGACACTCGGCAGGGCATCAGAAAAGTATCCTTATCCGCGAAGTGTCCTTACACCCGAAGTCTCATTATATGTAGTACAGTTAGATGAGACTTTGCTCTGGGCATGGAAAGTCTGTCGTTATTCGCGAATTGCCGTTAATAATAATTCGACTGCAAATATAACCATTTTATCCGCAGTCGTTATTACCGGAGTTGACTGTACCTAGAAAGGATATACTCGTCCTTCGTTCTCAAGTGTGTTGTGCCCCTTCTTTCTATCTTGCAGCTCTCGAGCCTTTAGAGGAATTCCAAAATGTGGAAATCGAGACGGGTACATTCAAATGCCGCTGGCCGACGTTCGAAAGCTGTACCAGCCCTCCTTGTGCTGGCGGCCGATACCACAACCCACCCGTTCTTGTAGGTGTTTCACACTACAACAACCTACCTAACTGTAGGGCAATGAGTGAGTTTCGACTTTTTTTTTTACGAAGGTCCACCCGAACAAGCCTTGATTGTCCTTGTTGTTCTGTTCTGTATACAAAAGTCCACTATATTCCTGAATATGTGAGAGAAGTGGTGGCAGGGCCAGGCTGCACTGCCGACCTTAACGGTCTTGGCGTCTACGCAGACAAAGCGTGCCATAATGCAGTAAAACCATGAGGAGGGGAGAAAGAGAGAGGTGGGGAAATGAAAACTACTGCAGTAGTTTAAAGACACTGTACAGCTGTAGACACTGTACAGCTGTAGACACTGTACAGCTGTAGACACTGTACAGCTGTAGACACTGTACAGCTGTAGACACTTTAGTATTTTTTTTGCTTTGTTTCATTTCGCGAAATTCAAACTGGAATTTCGTCCCAGTAACAAGGTAGCGAAGAGGGAAGAAAAAAGAGAGAAAAAAGTGTGTATGCACTGGAAATGATATTTGGCTGGAGATGAATAAACCGGATCCAGTGTCAAACATGGCAATTAGCTACTGTTGCAGGTATTGAGCAAGGATTAGAGCATGCACAGTCAATGACTGATTGTGTAATGTAGGGCTGCAGCTTTGAATGTCTCCAGCGTTGCACAGGAGTGGACGTCTCCAGGTAATCTGTACCATTTACCTGTAGCGCTTAATTAAGGCTCTCAATCTGCGAACAGAACTGTTTTGTCATTTGCGGACTAATCAGCGCAGCACAGATGGCATACTTCGACTTGCCAGCGTTCGTTCTTGCAACTGGCACACTGAGTCCATCCTGCGGCTGAGGGCGGGTTTCTCTGGTGATCTGTGGAGTCAGCAGCTACATAACAGACCGCGATGTCTCACCGTGTAGGCTCTTCCACTGAAGAGCTAAGGCGTTCTGGTAGCAGTGCTCTGACAGCTGGAAAACCACCCATCATACTAGCACTCGCCCAGGCCTATGACTAAAAACGTAACAAAAACAACCCGTGTAAAATGGATGGGCAGGCTGAACCTGCTTATTTGCAGCGACAACAGATTGAAATGGCTAGGCAGTTTTTGGGAAACTCTCATTTTTTTAAGAGTCAATGTCTGTAAGGACCAAACCACACCGGACATGGCCAAATTTCCGAGCTTTGAAGATCTTGAGGTTAACCCATCTTTTAGCCGTTTCCGAGTTGGACTTTTTATGTGCGCTGCCAGCGCATAGCCTCTGGGTGCATGCTAGCTGTAGTCAACATACTCATCACACAAGGAAAATTACTACTCCCGCACTGCCGTGCTACCTAATTCCCTGGTCGTGTTGTAGATCTGCAAAACTCGATTCCAGAGACTAGACAAGACAAGGACTTGTCATGCACTACACGCGTACCAGTCGTCTGTACAGTCCTGTAGTCAGGGAAGGTGTGTTCCTCCTTGCCGGTGGTTGTGCTTAGAGATATTTTAGATTTCCGGATGGAATAGTCCAGCCTCATTTATGCTTCCGGGATAATCCCCCCTCCCCCCCCCCCCCTCCAACAGCTCCCAGACTGGAAACCTTCAGATCGCGCAGTGTCATTAGCCTTGAATCAAAGAGCCGTGGCAGTGGTTCAAAGAGCCTGCACTGACCGTCAATCGAGCAGCGTCCGAAATATGCCAAGTTCACACCAAAAAATCTCTACGTGGCAGGTCACAGGAGTCCAAGCGAGTCGGTATCGAACAACACTTAGATCACTCGCATCAATCTGCACCATTTTTACGACTCTCCTCTCCCGAGATCTGATAATTGTTATATCAGGCTCGACTTCAATAGCTTTATCTTCTTCATCAATCACAACGAGACAGAGCTGGCTCTTGACCTGCCTGTGCGGTTATGTATTCAGCAGGATACCGAAGTTCTCAGCCCGAGACTGAACTCATGAAGGTTAGCCATGGCCGCTCTGAAACTGCAGATATCTGTGGTAAATGCATGTACCATGGATGAACGAGTGCTGTGATTTATGCCTATTACGAATATTTTTGAAATAACTGAGTGAGTCCTCGAATATTCGGTGTAATTGTTTCACCCCTTCGTTTTGGCCATTCCTTAGTTATTTGTGCGCTCTTGTGTCCATATTCTAGAATCTCTAACAGTTAGCGGAAATCGATGGTATTACAGCAATCACGAGACAACCGTTGATCGGGCTAGCATGGCGTGTGAGGACAAAGGCACAAGACTGATGACGTTGGACGAATTTCTACCCATCCAGAAAGTCATCATCGGCAACATGCCAACCACTGATCGTTCCATCTGGTTGCTGGGTCCAGTGTCAACTGCTCCCCTAGCTTTCAACATGGGGACAAATGAAGAGAAGAATGATTCGTCCACTGCTCTCATCATGTGCAAGTTATTAAGTGAGTACACATTAAGAGCTTTCCATATTGCATTAACTCAGGTACATTTTGCTGTTCTTTTTCCCGCCACGAGACAAAAATATTATTATCACAATCCGCTCGGTTTGTGAATTCAAACAAACGCAACCAAGCAACCAATAAGGAGGACGAACTGAAGTGATACTGGATTACTTTATGAAATTCAAGCAATGGAGACGTTGCGAAAACAATGTAAAAAGGAAAGGGAGAAATACATGTAAGAATAAAAAGAGATGAAAAAAAGATGATTCGAAATAGTTTTCGTACAACACTCATCAGGAATCAACGTTGTACTGAAGAACCAATCTAAACAAATGCAATCATAAGGGCAGCAAGGCAAGGAGGACACAAAGACAGCGCTGAAATATCAAGGTGTGATTTCTCACGAAAGTGTGCGCAAAAGCAGGGGTATGACGAATAAGTCTTGCATGTGTGTATCAGCAACAATGTGAGAATAAAGAGAGACAGGGTGATAGAAATACATGGCAGGCAGAAAGGGCAACAACCTCGCCACAATAAACCAAAAACATCACTTGAACAATTTTTGAGAAATAAAACTGTTGAGTAACGATAGGGGATCCTTATTCCAAACACAACGAACCCAGGAACGGTTAGGTGGAAAGACATGTATTATAGACGGAGAGAAAGACAAACTACAACGACTACATTATGGAAGAGAGAGAGAGATCGAGTGAGAGAGAATGCAAGAGAAAGAGGCTGGGTGACTATGGCACATATGGGCGTGCAAGTACGTACTCATGCCAACGGAACGAAAGGTGAGTACGGGATTCACGCAGGCCGGCTTGGGAAAGGTTGTAGATTGCACGGGAGGAGGTAGCTAACATACTACCGGGGTAAAAATAAAAATACCGCGACCTCGCGGAAAATAGGAAGATGATGAGAAAAATAGAGAAAAAATTAATATAACTGAGGAAGAAGAAAAAAACACACACACACACACACACACACACACAACGCACTGATGTCACAAAAGTAATCTACTTAGATGCAGTACAGGTATTATGTGTCCAGTGCTTCTAATGTAGTAGTTATACGCATCACCCAAGCTAGCGTTAACTGTGCTTCTAATGTAGTAGTTATACGCATCACCCAAGCTAGCGTTAACTGTGCTTCTAATGGAGTAGTTATACGCATCACCCAAGCTAGCGTTAACTGTGCTTCTAATGTATTAGCTATACGCATCACCCAAGCTAGCGTTAACTGTGCTTCTAATGTATTAGCTATACGCATCACCCAAGCTAGCGTTAACTGTGCTTCTAATGTATTAGCTATACGCATCACCCAAGCTAGCGTTAACTGTGCTTCTAATGTATTAGTTATACGCATCACCCAAGCTAGCGTTAACTGTGCTTCTAATGTATTAGTTATACGCATCACCCAAGCTAGCGTTAACTGTGCTTCTAATGGAGTAGTTATACGCATCACCCAAGCTAGCGTTAACTGTGCTTCTAATGGAGTAGTTATACGCATCACCCAAGCTAGCGTTAACTGTGCTTCTAATGTAGTAGTTATACGCATCACCCAAGCTAGCGTTAACTGTGCTTCTAATGTAGTAGCTATACGCATCACCCAAGCTAGCGTTAACTGTGCTTCTAATGTATTAGCTATACGCATCACCCAAGCTAGCGTTAACTGTGCTTCTAATGTATTAGCTATACGCATCACCCAAGCTAGCGTTAACTGTGCTTCTAATGGAGTAGTTATACGCATCACTCAAGCTAGCTTAAACTACAACGGCAACGGAAAATAGGAGAAATGAAAAAAGAAATGTCATTTCACGGAAGTTTTATTGGGATGTGAAGAACAAATTCTGGAGAAAGTGGTGATGGACAAAGAAGTAACTATGATGGAAATGGAATGTGAAGGACAATGACAGGAATGATGGGAAATATAAAAATGCATCGAACTAGCTTTCTCGCAACGCTCATGTCTCATTGCTTCTAACATTTCTCATAGTTGACATTATTGTTCTTCACATTCCATTTCCGTCATAGTCCATTACCACTTTCTCGAGATTTTGTTCACATCTCAACGAGATAACTTGAAAGCTCAGGGCCCTCGCTTGATGTTTTCGCAATACGATCATCGGCTATTGCAAAAAAAAAACATTTCCATCAGTTTGAAGAACATTATTATTATTATTTTTTTTTAAATGTTTATTTGAATTCGGATAGCTCAACAGTACAGAAATACAACTACAAAGAGTACCGAATAGAAGGCCCCGAGAACGGGAAACCAAAGAAAAAAAAAAAAAAAAAAAACAGCAACATCAAGTTACTGATTATGCACATTGCTTGAAAGCAAATCACAACAATGATTAAGAGCTAAGCTGTCTTTTAGCCAAATAGCCAATTTGACGCGGAAATCTTGTATAATGACCTAGGCCCCTGAGCTTTCAAGCTCTCTCGCATAAAAACGGTAAAATCCATTCAAAAAAGAAATTTCCCTCGCATTAACCCGGGGGTCACTATGGATACACAGGCACCTGCAAAGTTTGCCCAGCGCCGTGTGAACTGGGTCTCGGCTTCAAAGGCCTTCATGGTAACCCACGTGAATGTGCTTGCACGACTTTGACCACATGTGGTATGACGGAACCAGCAAGATTTTGAGCTTTGAGTTTCGGAGTTCTCACCATCCCAAAATGGGCTCCAACACTCTCTATAAGCTATAGAGGACTATCAATACACAAGAGAGAATTTTTTTATTTTTTTTATACGAAAGTCCACTATATTCCTGAATATGCGCGAGAAGTGGTGGCGGGGCCAAGCTGCTCTGCCGACCTCAAAGGTCTCGGAGTCTACGCAGACAAAGTAAGTAAAAGTAAATTATCGTGTCCGTTCCCGAAGGGAACTCACGACGGCCGCTAACACCCGGTAAACCCTAGCGGCAGATGCAGCGCCTAACGGTGGGGTGAGTGGTTAAGTCTCACAACCACTGGCACAACTGCCGAGAACGACCCCATTAGCTGCATCCATGTACCCCTTGTGCCTGGCCACAAGTTCCCAGTTGACTGTGGGTAGCAGCACGGCTGGAAAAACCGCTCCCAGGCAGGACTTGAACCAGGTACCTCTCGTATCTCAATCATGGTCTTTGACCAACCCAGACAAAGCGCGCCATAATGCAGTAAAATCGTGAAAGGGGAGGAAGAGGGGAAATGAATAATAGTGAGAAACAAGGACAATGGGTAGTGGGTCGTGAGAGAAGCAGAGTGAAAGATAACGTCACATTGTGCTAAGGGGGGGGGGGGGGGGGAAGCTAGTGAGGCACTGGACTAAACCGTTTCATAGGGCGTCGGTGGCTGCTTGCCAGTTCAGGTGCAGCAGATACTTGTTGCATTTTTCCTTGAATGATTGGAGCTGTCTGGGTTGCGGCCGTGCTGGTAGAATGGTCGCTGGTAGGCTGTTCCCCAAGGGAATAATGCAGTCTGGGTAGGAACCCTGGAGGCTGCTACGAATGCGCACGGGCAGCGTCGACTTGAGCTGGAGCGGGTGGCAGTGGGCAGTCTCCGTGGCTAACCTAGTAGATCGACCACCCACTGGGCGGGGATTGGCTGGAGGTGGGAGGATGGGCTTCAGGGGGCTTGTTGTTGGAAGGTAGGACAGCTTGAACGTGAACGAAAGCGCAGCAACCAGTCGGCGGTGTTTCAGGCAATGGAAGCTTTGTCACAACTCTCAGTTTCACGTATTACTACGATCATCAGGCAACTAGGTTTATTAATATTACACAAACACAAGGAAGCAGGGCCTCGTTGGAGCCAACCCATGTTTTTGGCCCATCGCGGAAGTGTAGCATAGCCAGCAATCGCGTGTCATCACGTACATTGAAAATCAACATAATTTTGCGAATCGACCTTTTTTTTCAGGATCACTTTTCAACGAGGACGAAGCAAAGTCGGCCGAACGAAGCCTAGAGGAAGAAAATCCCCCTCTCCACTTCACCATCACGATACTGACATAGATACGAGATGAAGCAACTAAAAAATCAACAAGAAAACTGTACTGCCATCTTCGCACTGACTTTGGTCTGACTTTGGTCTGAAAATTTTCTATCACGATCAAAAATGTACGAGGAGCACGCAAAAAAAGCTACAGACGTACCTTTATTGCTCTCTATTCCTTTTTCAAGACACAAAAGTCGACTCTCAACTTCCAAACCAGGAACCAGACATACCAGTGGTCCTTTTCAGCTGCTCCACAAGCGCAGGAAATGTTCACCAAGGGGCGCAGAGCAGCATCCATTCCAGAAAAAGAGCTAAAATACTAGTGAGACTGTATGCCTGAGTAAATGAGTACATGCATGAGTACATGTAGAAAATAGTCAATTTCAGCGTTTCTGCTCCAAACAGCAACTATAGCTTCGACTAGAAACAAAGATTACATCAAAGGATCAAACAACAACCATTTTCTTCAGTTTTTTTGCAGATGGCTTCCTTGTGCATGGTCCAGCACGCCGAAAATCACACCTCGGAGGAGTACAAAAATTACAACTCTCAGATGTCCTCGATTGCTGGCCATGGTGCCCAGAGTAGGCGCTCTGCAAGGCACCACACGGTATCCCACTGCGGCATTGGGGTTGATAGTAGCAGGAATGTGACGGTCAGCGCCAGTCCCCGGCCTTGTAGTTAACAGGGATGTCGGACACGGTACGGTCACTACGGCATTGACCATACCACTCTTTGCCCCAAGTATCATGTGAATCAATAAAATGCACTGATTTGGGCTCTCAATTTCCACTTCCGAAGCCCCTGGTTAAGAAGTTTGAAGTCTAGAGAGGCAAAGAGAGTCGGTGTGAGCTGATTGGTGGCAACATTCCACAGTGGAATGTGGCTTTGCGTTCTTGAATCGTGGTTGACCGTATTGTCCAATGGTCTTGCCAGTATCGTCATCGACATGCATGAACATCCGCCAACGTCCTTCACAGCTGAGACTTTCTGCTCGTGCTTATCTTGGTTTTGCTCACCTTCCCCTCCTTATGAACTTAGAAGTTGCGACTTTGGCAGTAACAGTCATGAAGTTGGTTGCTCCAAAGAGGAGCACACGATTCTTGCCGAACTTGACACTTGACTGACTCACGACTGCCATCCAAAGCACACGAGGAGCACGTTGCACCTTCCACTCGGCAAACCTGAAAGAAAGCACCACTCCCTGCGCAAGCGTGTGCTCCTCGTTGGAGCAACCCACTTCCCCTCCCTATGTTATTTCTATAACTTAGAACCTTCCAAGTTGGAAGGCTGTTGGAGCGCGCATCCAACATGTGCTAGAGCTGTTAGCCAGTTAGTTGTAGAACGGCAGTATCGTCGGTCCGTGTCGTGCAATGTTATTGCATGAGCTGATTGTCAAGTAACTGGTGCTGTTAGTGGCCATTATAGCGTAACGTGTAGTTCCTTGGTCTTTCTCTTTTGTGTAAATATTTTATTTGCATTTCTTTTACCTGCAGAAAAGGTGGGTGGGTGGGTGGGGGATGAAAAATACTAAAACTTTTCGTTTTGCAACAACTATTGGTAACCCCGGACGGTCCCTGACAAGGAAGAGAACAAGTTTCGTTTATTGGTGGGTGGGTCAAGGGGAGTTTTGTTTCGAAAAAATATTGATGTGATCCACATCAATCAGGGGGGGGGGATTGTGGGGGAGGAGGGTCCTTCTTTTGTTTCATGAAAATTATCTATAATGCTGGATAGCATCTTAGTCTATGCAATAAAATAGTTGTTTTCTTCACACAGTACCGTAAAGTTTAAACAATATTCGGCCAGGTTTGTACCGAACATTTTTTCGAAAGATAATTTCTCAAATGTTGACTTGAGTACCTTTTCAGCAACATAGCGGGCCAGTTTCAAATAATTGGACTGCAAACTTGCATCGCTGGTTGTTGCAGCTCCATCACAGGTCGTATTACGGGAAATTGAGTCCAGCTCCACTTTAGGTTTAGGTTGGGTGACAAGTGATGGGGATCACTTCCTGCCTGCTGGTGTATGTGACTCAAGAGCTCTGGCTGGCAAGCAGTTTTAGACTGCAGGTGCAATGCATGATTTTCTGGGATGTGCTATGCATTGTGCATTGGATTTTTCGAGAGACCCTTCACGCTATGTGAAAAAAAGAGTTTCGCTCGATTTGGTATTGTGCATCGTGCAATGCAACTTTCCCCCAAAAATGGACTCAAAGCACCTTATAGCTGTGGCTTACAGGAAAGATTTTCCTATTTGCGACTCTTGGTTTAATGGGTGCAGTAGCATGCATGTGCCTGGTGATATTGTTGCAATGAATCCTAGTGTTGGTGTAGCAGTACTTGTGCACTGATAGTTGATAATGGCATGAGTACATAACCAAGAGTGGGCAACTCGATGATCCCTCTGCCCATGGCAGAAAGTTTCATCACCTCAGTTTTGTGGGCCACTGGGCTCACTAATACCATCATGCGTAGCCAGAGATCAAAACTTGAACATCACAACTCTGGTAGTTGAAGCTGAACAATGAACTGTAGATCCATGCCTACTGAGCCTAATCTCTATCTAAATGGCACATGTAGAAATATATGCGTGCTTGCTCATAATCATTAATTGATTTTGAAGCCGATCGTACCTTATGTTAGTAGTTGCACATTCTTAGCAGTTATGTAGTTTGATAATAACGTTACGATAGATTATCAATACTGGTGGAAACGTTATGCTGGTTACATGATTCTTATACCCGGTGTGCCATGACCAGGCATGCTAATTCATCGGATATTAGCAAGATTGCCTGCCTGCTGGGTGTTGTATCTTAGCTTCACTGTACTACAAATACGATAGGCTTATTTTCCTAAATTGCTTCTTTATAGCATTCAGTTTGTTGCGCTGCAATCTTTTCACGTGTTTTTGCAGGATTGTAGCCAAGGGTGAATGCCATTATCATGAGTGAAGGTCTCTGAGAACCCATGCCTGAAAGCTGGTCATGTTGGCCCAACGATGACTTTCATTGCCTGCAGTCTCTGTTTCTGATGTGGAAGGACGGAACAGATTGTCCGTCTCTGTGGATCACCCAAGGCTGAATAGTACAGTTGGATGATTATTGGATCTCACGAAGTGACTGAACCTGAAGCGGCTGACATGCATCTGCACAGCGCTTTCTTTCTGAGATTTGCTTTAAGGCAGGTTATTGTGTACAATTTTGTCCACAGTATTCCTATATTTGCCAAACGTATTTCTCTGATAGCATTGTGACTACAAACGCTCAATGATCTTTCCGTCATCAGTCTTTCGCAATAGAGAGGTTTTGCTTTCCGAATTTCGGAATGATTTTCGACTGCTTTTCCGAAAAAAGCGCGTTCCGAAAAACGGTATTTTCAGTGTTTTGCATTCCGAAAATCTGATTCGACTTCGTTTCCAAGGGTTGCCATGCAAAACAAAATGGAGAGCGTCGAAGGGGTTGAGCAGGATCAAATCCATGTGCGCAGGTCAAACTGAATTTGGGTGCGGTTCGAAGACGAGGACGGACTGATGGTGGACCAAGTGATCCAACAGCTGAAGACGAGGTTGGCGAACTACTGTCTTGTACTGTTAGTAGGCTCCAGGGCAAAGGAAGATAGAGTGTGATGAAGTGTGAGAAGATTAGTCAACATGGCGAGATCAACGAGAGCAGCAAAACCAGCAAAAATCAAAACTACATACGTGGAAAATTTTTCAAATAATCGAGAGCAGCAGAAAGCAAAAATACAAACATGAAAAATACACTTTTTGTATTCAAATATGCACTCCCAAACATGAAAGAGCCGAAAATCTATTTTCGGAAAACCATGCACTTTCGCCACCACACTTCCGAAAGTTCGACTACTTTTTCGACTCCTGCCGCCACATTCCGAAAATAATTCCGAAATTCGGAATGCAAAACCTCTCTAATGATGTGACTCCCTGATGACAGCATGCATAGCCCAGGCCTGTCGCACCGACTTTGGAGGTGGGGCGGCCATGGGAGGGGGGGGAGGGGTCCGGACAGGGGTCAAAAATCGAAGCCAATAGACACCCTTAGCAAAAAACGTTATGTTGTAACGGTATTATCGTAAGGGGGAAAATACCGTGATTTGGGTTCGACCTTTAGCAAGATGCACGCTATTTTTAGTACGCTGTTGCCACGAGAGTAGCTTTGATTTCGCGTGGTACAACCACTTTTGTCACCATATACGCGATACAAGGTGAAATGTGTACGGACTATGCAATATTTGGCCAAAACACGTACCGTTGGTCACAACGATAAATCAGCCCCCATAACGTTTATACGCTGCAGCTCAACGCTATTTGGGTTATCAAGGTACGAGTACCGTAAAAATAGCGTTACCGTTGTTTGCTAAGGGTGTCTAATTGCAAGAATCTCCGGGCATTTTGGTGCCATTTCAGTGTAGCTATTAACTACAATGAAAGACTTTTGATTCTGCAACAAACCAAGAAGACGCTAAGATCGGGGACAAACATTACCCTCTCCCGAGGAAGAAATTTCAAAAATTGAAGCCAATTGCAAGTATTTCCAGGCGTTTGTTGCCATTCAGTGCAACTGCAATGAAAGACTTTTTTGTTTCTGCAACAAACCACGATCATGGACAAGGATTTGCCACGTTTGCTCTGAGCTGAGATCATCGCGCTTGTTGCAGGGTGCTAAATATATATAATTATATTAAACTCGGACACTGAAGCAGTAAATAATGAAAAAAAGAGAAGAAGCACATGAGAACGAGTTAAACAGTAACTATCCACGACTGCATGCAAGATGATAAACGGTCAGAAAGTGCGATAATAGGGCACAAAAGTGACAAGCTACTGAGACATTCAGCGACCGGAGCAAAAAAAAAGGCCTCAGCCGCCCCAGCTGGCTGTGACGGCCTTGTAGCCATAGATGAAATGAGCAGCTAAGGTAGTTGAAGCAGAAGAATGGATCAATGCATCCTGAACCTGGTGTACGGCCTATATGTACTCAGCTCAGTAGTATTTGTAACGTGTTAACTATCAAGTATCAACATTACTTCTCTTCTATGTGGGTGGTGTGAGTGATGTCAGAGGGTCTGTACTGCCATGGCCGATGGTGTACACTGGAAGATGTTGGGTGGGCCATTGTGCCCTCTTGCAATAAATATTATGCTGTTGCAACCTGAAGGCAATGAAAATGTCAGCATTCAAATGTTCCAAAAAGTTCGAATGCTGATCTGCTTTCAAGCGTAAAATGTCACATTATGTGCATTACATATTTGCATATTATTATGGTTTGTACTGGAGTGTGAATGTGCGGCAAGGGCCTGCAGATGCAAGTATATCGAACTGCAAACAGCCTAAGAGGTCACGTGGTATGTGATAAGTACACTTTGGGGAAGTCCATGCACAGTCGAATCCTATAATGTTAAAACAGCCTTCGTGCTCCTCCCTGAATGGCTGCACAAATAGAAATCTCCGTCTTCCCTTGTTTCTTTTTGCTTGAGTTGGCATGGCGGTCGTTGAGTTGGAAATTGTCAAGTATGATAACAATCGTTGGTTGATCTGGAGACAATAATGCATTTGGATATTTGTCCCAGGACTGCATGGCGTCCCAAACCGCATGTTAAAATTAATGCCAAAGATAATAATTATTGTTGTTCGGTTCAAAAAAGGACGCATGGGTCTGTCAGGCTATTGTGAGCTCTCGCCAGTCCATTCCATAGCACTTGCTCTGGATTCACTCACTGGAAGATTCTCCAGTATAGGCCAAGAAGGTTAGAAAACCTACTGGTGATATTAGTATGTTATACTAGTATTTCGGCACTGTACCGCAGCTTTTGGTACTACACACATGTGGGTTATAATAATAATAGTTTATCTACAATCCAGTATGATCTCCTGCCAAGAACGTCCCCGACCTAGGCCCTCAGAACGACGTTCTTGGGTGGGCAACATCACTTATAGTTCTAAATCTTAGAATTTAGCGCAGGATTGTAGTGATCACGGTTCCAAATGCATGTCATTGCACTCCACCTTTGGCATGCATGCTAAAGCTTCTCATAAAAGAAGAGCAGACTTTATAAATTAGCAGGCATCCTGTACTTATGATTTCTAACATGTAACATCCCTGCCGAAGCCGTTCTTACATACTACAGTAGAGTCGAGCGTCCAAGGACGTTGTGTCCAAGAGGTTAGCCTGGGGTGTTCTTATTTTTCAGCAATCCGGCTGCGCTCTTATAGCATGTTCTTAGAAACAATCATTCAGTGGATCATTATGTAGTATCCCGAAAGCTGCCGGAAAACCAACACCGCCATTCTTAACTGGAGGCGGTGGCGTTCTTAGCATTTCAGGCTGCACATTCTTGGGCAACACGTTCTTCGGCGCCTGACTCTACTGTAGTACTGTACATGAAATATAGCTACTAGAACTGTAGTAATAATAGAATGTCGAGGAGCTGGAGGAGCTGGACACGTCGAAGAGAAGGAAGAGTAAAGCAGACCAACCCTACACCAGCCGAGTGTAGTGGCCCAAAACAACAAACAGTCTACTAATTCTGTGTGGCCTCAGAGGAGCTGGGCAAGAGGTGTACAATGAATTAAACAATACAGTAAACGTGGGAGAAGTGACAAGACTGAGCATGATACACTGTAGCAGAACAGTGTACAATACTAGTGCACTTGTTGGTGTAGTTACAGTTAGCCCACACAAGCAGGTCACTCGATTGTAGATACACAGAGCGCATTCTACATCATACAAACCCTGTTGTCCTAGGCAGCAGTGGCTGGCATTTACTGTAAATATACAAAATTTCGGCGCTGCAAATTTCGGCACTTCACGATTTTTGACAATTCGGCGGCGATTTATTTTCGGCGTGGGGTACAGAACCCCCCAGAGTTTGCAACGCCGATCCAGCTCTGTGTAGGGTCTTGGTCGAGCGGAATCGGATCTTTTGATGTCATGCGTACACGTCACACCAGCGCAAGGCCGGTCTCGAGGCAGGGCACCATTGTTTTTGATCCAAGAGTACCCGCGACTCCCCGGGTTCCCTTCGGATGTGTACGGTATTATGACGCAAAGATCCGATTCCGCTCGACCAAGACCAGGGAGTCGTCAAATACCGGGAGTGGAAACGAGATGCGCGAGCGTGATCAATGCTCGCCTCGCGCTGGAGCACGCCGATTTTTTTCAAATAATCTTTTTTGTGCCACATTCACCAATTCCGCGGGATTTTCAAAATGTCAAAATTTATTTTGGTTCTTCCTGCAAGTGAAGCAGTTTAGACGTCTCCATACATAAACCTTCTCGTCAGATTTCCGCTTCCCTTTTGTAGTATTATCACTCTTCGTCGTGGATTCGTCGGCAGTGCATGGTCATGCTGGACAGGGAGATATCGGTAGCCATTTTACGGCTGATGTTGTAGGAACTTGGGCGAGAGGTGAGTAAAAACCAAGCTTTATCGAGTGAATACTTCTATCACTGAATAGCTTTGTTTTGGTTTGTTACACATGCATGCTGCATGTACAGAGCATTCGATTTATCAACCTGCAGACCCAGTACAGACCCAGGGAAGCTTCTCTTTTACTTGCCCAATGATCGTGCATAACATTTTATGTGAAACTCGTAAAAAGAAATGCAATGGTAGATTTAAGAAACTATGTGATGGTCAGGAATCAGGATACACATGGCATTCTCTACCTGGATGAATACTTGTGACAATTTTAATATAGAAATACTGCGCTGTTTTCCGTGTGCGTTTTGTCCAGACCTGGAGACCACATCAGCTGTGTTTTCAAGTTTAATTTGCGGTACAGTAGTGGCAAGAAAGCCGTCCATCATGCCAGCATCATCCGCAGCAGCAACAGCAGCAGCACCCCAGCCCACCGCCATAGTCAACTGCACTGCAGAGACACCTAAAAGATACAATGGTGGTTGGTGTGTTGTTGCAGTGAGAAGAGAACTGGAAGCTAGCAGAAAGCCTGAGTTAACTAGCCTCAAGCCGGTGTTGGCGACTTTCGGCCATGAAATTCTGGCCAACATGTCTCCGAATCTACCAAACTTTGAAAAGATAATTGAATCTGAGACACATGAGCATCCACCGTGTGTGTGCATGCACAGTGTGGGCATGTCAGTATGTGTGTGTGTGTATGTGTGTGTGCTGCCAAAGAGGGCTCTCTCGTCGTGCCGATTGAATATGGTCCCTAATCTCTTGGCAGACTGCCGACTTTCTGCCGTCGCTTCCATGTTGTCGGTCCCGCAAGGGGACAGGTGACCGTAATGGCAGTGTTTACCAGGACCAGGTGTGTGTGTATGTGTGTGTGCATGCATGCATGCATTCCAGTGTGTGAATGTGCGTGCATGCGCAGTTCGTGCATGCCGTGTGTGTGGATGTGCAGTTTGTGCATGCCAATGAGTGCGTGCGCACCCGTATATTGGTGCTTGCATGTACGCATGCGTAACTGCTGACACCCAAAGTTGGCAAAGAGAAGCGAGACAGAAAGAGAGAGGGATTTAGAACAGTTTAATTCGGTGTGCATTGTCAATTCTGTGATACTCGCCACAATCGGCCAAATCTGTAATTGGATTCTCAGTGTTGGTGGTGCATATACGTTGTCATGCTTCCTCTTGACATGAGACATACTGAAAGCGGTGATGTTCTCTTACACTGAAGAAGAAAATAAGAGAAATTCCTTGACTTTATAATAATGTGGTCGTCATTAAAAAACAATAATGTTTTAGAAACAAAGGGTCCCTCAAAAAGTCAGTGGCATATCATCTTACACCGAGAAAATTCACAGGTAGCACCTATATGGAAAGGACAATGGTTACGAGAAGTTTTTTCGTGGGTCGAACCAAGTGGCTTTGATTACTGAGGCTGAGCTATTTTCCTCGATAAATTACATCAAAAGTCACGTCACTATCCGCGCGTGAATCGGGCCTCTAGTCATACATCGCAACACTGCGATAACGCCTACCGATAAATTAGGTGTCCTCCTACTAGTAAACGAGCAGACCACTGCAAATATCTCTGTATACACGTTCTGATGGACGCCTTCTCCCAAAAAATACTCAAGGCTACTCTAAATTGCATTTGACGACGCTGAGGTACTCAAGGCACTGCAAAAATTTTGCGCGAGGCGAGCATGGATAATCAAGATTAACGGCGTTTCCACTCCCGGTATTTGACGACTCCCTGACCAAGACCCTATGCAGAGCTGGATCAGGCGTTGCACACCCTGGGGGGTTATGTACTCTTGGTACAGGCCTACAGGGCATGGTATAGTGCGACAGATGCTGTGAAAAATTTCATCGGCGTTTTAATTTAGGCGTTTTGGGTCGGTGCCGAATATAGCCGAAATTAAATAGCTGCCGAAAATTTGTATATTGACAGTACCGACATGCACCAATGGCAACCGCGGCTTGAGCAAAATATAACAAGCCTCGGAACACTCATACGCCATTTTAGAGACAGAGCAAGGCGATGAGTACCGACGTCTGCTCAGAGTATCCTGGATGGAGAAGCGCACAAATGACAGTATTCTGGTGGAGTTGGGAGTACAGAGACAGCTGTGTATAGGTAACTGTCTTGGCCGTTTTATGCCGATGTACTCCGTGTGGTGCATACCAGGTGTGCATTGGTGGTCGATTCACATAGCTTCGCTAGTTGTGTGGATTAGACAGTTATGTGTGTGTGTGTGTGTGTGTGTGTGTGTGTGTGTGTGTGTGTGTGTGTGTGCGTGTGTGTGTGCGTGTGTGTGTGTGTGTGTGTGTGTGTGTGTGTGTATAGGTAACTGTCTTGGCCGTTTTATGCCGATGTACTCCGTGTGGTGTAGACCAGGTGTGCATTGGTGGTCAATTCACATGGCTTCGCCAGTTGTGTGGATTAGACAGTTATGTGTGTGTGTGTGTGCGTGTGTGTGTGCGTGCGTGTGTGTGTGTGTGTGTGTGTGTGTGTATAGGTAACTGTCTTGGACGTTTTATGCCGATGTACTCCGTGTGGTGTAGACCAGGTGTTCATTGGTGGTCGATTCACATGGCTTCGCCAGTTGTGTGGATTAGACAGTTACCTGGCGCAAGTCTTGATCTGTCTCATTCAGATCTTGTTTTTTTCGCTATCGTGGCTATAAGAGAAAATCTGTGGGTGCACATCCAGTGCATTTGCAGATTTGCGTGCTTCTCTCGGTATGGTATGGCATGGTATTGATTTATTTGAATTCGGTATCTCAACAGTACAATGCACAACTTGGGAAGATCCAAATGACATAGATACATAAACATAAAAGTGGAGTAGGTGCTACAGCTGATCATTTTATCGCAGGTTGTGGGACTGAACTAATACCAGTATGCAAGCAATAAAATAATTAAAAAAGTCTTGCGACGGGCGTAAACATGGTACATGGTGTGTGTGTGTGTGTGGTGGTGGTGGGGGGGGGGGGGGGGGGGTTGTAATGGTAGTTTTGCCTCCTGGCCCATTCAATATGTGAAGTATTGTAAGTCGTCAGTAGCACATCAGTAGTAGTATCAGTCAAATTAATTGAAAATTGTTTTCGTGGTAAGGCCACCCTTTCTTTTTTTCGTTGTTTAACGTCCGCGCCCGCGTACCTTTTGCCTCCGACCGGAAAAACCCCCAGAAAGTAGTAGTGTGGAAGAGAAAAAGACATATGGATACGAGTTAAGAGTAACTCTCCATCACTGTAACATGATACCATATACAGTCAGAAAGTGCAATAACTAGGCACAAAACTGACAGAGTACTGAAACATTCGACGTCCTGACACCTAGCTTCAACACATCTCCGTAGCGCTAACCGACAGCCTTCCAACTTTGCTGCTTCGAATTGTAGTTAGACCGCTTTGTCAAATATCGTACTGGTCTCGTCATCGTCCAGTAACAATCGACATTCTTTGTTCCGTTGGGACTGTAGCTTTTGCTCGTTTTCGTTGCGCTTGCCTTCCCCTCTTTAGTCTTTCCATAACCTTGAACCTTGCAAGTTGGAAGGCTGTCGGTTAGCGCTACGGAGATGTGTTGAAGCTAGGTGTCAGGACGTCGAATGTTTCAGTACTCTGTCAGTTTTGTGCCTAGTTATTGCACTTTCTGACTGTATATAGTATCATGTTACAGTGATGGAGAGTTACTCTTAACTCGTATCCATATGTCTTTTTCTCTTCCACATTTATTTATGGCTCAACATCCGAGTTTCGAAGTAGTAGTACCAATAATATCCGAAGTTGTAAATACATGATTGCGTAGTTTCACAGTGTGCCGATCATGACCTTAAACTTATAATCTTGCCTCCCGGGCATGCCTTTGTCTTGTGTTCTTTTTCTTTTTTTGTTCGCTTTTAAATATCGTACGGTGTGTGTCCTAGTAAAAATCCAGATGTAATGAATTCATGACATGCTAACTCCATGCTATGTACCTGTTTTGTTGGATTCATCAGGCATGTGCTCCAATATACCATCAAAGAGTGTTGTTCTATGCCTGCAAGTGCCGTCAGACCCAGAAATAGTGTATATATCACATGCTTTACTGGTCAAAATATTTGATTGGGGTTTCCAGTTTTTGGAATGGGCTTTTTTTCGCCCTCCCGCGTACCTTTTCGTGAAAAAAAGGGCGTTAAACAATGAATTACCAAAGGGTGGCCTAATCTGATCTATCAGGAATAGTGTACTCTTGGATCTAGCTACAACGCAGCCTCGGCCAGGAGTAGGGGGTGCGGATAATGCTCGAACAAGTGGCAGATTCTGCTCGAGAAGCAGTGAAATTGGCAGAACCGTACAAACCTTATGGCGGGCGATTCCTCGAATTCTGCTCCATTTCTTTATCCACATACCAAACATCCATGAAACGTACCAGAAAAAGTACCGAATTCTGCCAATTTTTCTGCCGACAGAATCCGCATATGCCTAGCCAGGAGTACATAAGCTCCCAGTAGCATATACATGCACACTCTTGTTTCTTGGTAGGGAGAAATTAATAGAATCAGGTAATAGAGGAAGCAAGTGCAATTGGATTAGGTAATCGTATTCTATTGTATTGTATTACTTTTATTGATTTTTACATCGCAAGTCAAACGGGCAATCATGCCCAATGTTATGATGACGATGGAAAGGGAGAAAAGATTAAGAACAAGATTAGCAGGCAGGCATAGTGGGATGGTCTAAGACCATGATTGAGAAACAGAGGGTACCAGGTTCAAGTCCTGCTTGGAAGCGGAAGGATTTTTTCCAGCCGTGCTGCGACCCACAGTTAATTGGGAACTCGAGGTCTGGCACGAGGAAAACATGGATGCAGTGAATGGGATTTTCGGTCTTTGACCACTTGCTGGTGAGCTGATCTACTCACCTCCCACCGCTTTAGGAGCTGCATCTGCGCCTTGATCCTTGAAGGGTGGTGGCGTTCCTACGGATGCGGAAAACCCGGCTTCCAGCCGAGTCTCACGCGAACCGTGATTTTTTTTTTTTAGTTATCCTGGATTATGGGGAGTGAAGAAAACAGTGAGTCTAGGAATCTCTCCTTAGATCATCAACATTGGTCATGAAAGTAGACTTTCAATGGACGTGAGAGTTGAGATGTGCTAGGTCAGGCCAACTAGAGGGTAATGCTAGGCTGTGAGATTCCGAAGTACATCTATTCTGTAATAGAGGAAGCAAGCAGCGCAATGGATGGTGGTATCTTCGAACTGATGGTGGTGGTGGTGGTGGTGAGAAGGAGAGCTCTGTGCCAGAACTTTGCAGCCTAGAGAGCGTGTGTGAGCAGGCGTGTGTTTTACCGCCACACAGCCAGGTGTGTCTTTACCACCATATTTATCAACCATAAGTACAGCTGCAGTGGTGTCTTCGACTTCATTCTCCCGAAGTGGGTTGTGTTTTCAAAAATTTAGTACAGTTCCGAAATGCCAGGGGGTGCTACCTAGAACTACCGCGCGGCATCATATGACTCCACATACCATAGGCATCAATAAAAGGGCGAATTTGGCTTAGAACCACACGTGAATAACGTGAAGAGGAATACATTTGGGAGCAAGGAGATTGGGGACCATGAAGGTGGTGATTTGTACATTATGGACTTGCTAATATGCACATTTCACGTGTCGTTATGGTCAATATCGTAATCCCGAATCCTGCCGAAAGAGACAAATTTGTTTGTCCTAACTTGAAAGTGAAAGTGATTCAATTTGTCAACTGCAGCATAGAACGATATGAAGTGCCAGGGCAGTTATAATATATAGTTTATGTTGGTCTGGCGGAAGCCATGTTCAGTAGGCGCAGTGTCGCTGCCGATAAAACATTTCATTTGATTTTGAAATTTTAGGGCAGGAGTTTGGGGATGAGTGCGAGGAGAGTGCCTGGAGCATTGTGCGCGAGCAATTAGAAGTGACCGAACACAGAGACACATAGATATATGCTCCAGATGAAGATGAGTGAATACTAATTGCTCCGGCTTCTCGATCAGTCTGATACGGGACCGGAGTCGAGGAAGCAAGCGGATAATGGTGGTGATAAAGCTATGGAGCCATACACATAACAGAACATCAATCTCCAAAACTTGGGCAGGATTTCCTTCATGAAGCTGGGTTCTCTGGCAAAGTTGGTAAATATTGGGAAATGTGTTGCATCAAGCAAGCCCGAAGGGACGCAACCAGTTGTTGCTTCCGAAGTATGCGGGCTTTTCCGAGATATTCACAATTTTGAAGATGGGGCAGATGCATGATTTGCATTTATTGACCAGAATATGATCCATATCATGATCAAGGGCACAAGGTAGAAGGGAAAACAAAAAAATTGGAGAGTACTCTACTTTGAGTGAAGGCAATATCATGGCATTGGTTTCGCAAGAGGCGTCCTCTGTACCCGCAATAGTCTGACGATGGCCCTTCGGCTGGATAGGAATGGACGCCATATAATCAAGTAAAATCCCTAAAAATAGTTTCCAGGAACTACTCTGCTACTTGAGGTTTGATCACGAAGATTGTCTCCGGACACGACGTCGAACGGAAATTATTCGTTTGCTATGAGTCGCGACACCACTTTCTCCTTTCGCTCGTAAATGTATTTATCAGAGCAGTCAAAGAATGACCAACCTGGCTGAGAAAAATCCAGCACGTTGGCCCAGCAGCAGCCATTTCCGGGATAATGGACTGAAATGTAGAGTTTGCAGGATGAGCATGGCAAGCAAATGCTCTTTTATTTTTTCCGTAAACTGACGAGAGGTCCCCCTTTCGCTGCGCGCAGTGCCAGCTGCTGGTCTCCAAGATAGTGCACCTGTCATTGGTTCTTCCTTTTAAAAGGTACCTTTTATTCCAAGGACTTCTGTTTCTACACATATTGCCGATAATAATTCCAAGCAGGTATGTTTAAGTCCAGTGGAGTCATATGATGCCTCCGGTACTTCTAGGGTAGTTGAAATTTTGGTAGTTCTAGTGTTAACATGCGGACAAGGTTCACATAATAACTTGGCCCATTATTGAGCTAGAGATCTGAAATTTGGTAAGCAGAGGCACTAACCTTATAGAATATAGGTAAATATGTGTTTTGGACTCTCACAATGTTGGGAGGTGAGTTTTAGGCGATTTCGAAACAGTGAATATTTGGCGTATTATCGATACAAATATATTTTTCCAAAGAGAACCTATTGTCAGATTTCCAAGGTATTCACACATAAGATGGACAATGCACAGTAGAACAAGGCTACAGAAAATTAATCCGAACAATATTTTCTTGTTTGAATCCTCCCACCGCTTAGGAGCTGCATCTGCGCCTTGATCCAAGAGGGTGGTGGCGTTCCTGCGGATGCGGAAAACTGGGCCTTTGGCCGAGTCTCACGCGAACCGTGAATTTTTTTGGATCCTCATTTTCTCTACACCATTTCTTCACATTTTCATCGTTTTATTGCACATCGTCTCCACAGTTTTACATTACATGAATAAAGTGTACTCAAATGTCGATCCAGCTTGTATTACTGATTGCGGTTATCAAATTGTTGTCTCCTCGCCGTCTGTTCAAATATTTTTCTGACATAATTTCCTGCATAAAATTTAGAAATTTGGCATACTTCCATACGAAAATACACCCAGAAAATCAGAAAAGGAAAAATGTAACTTGGGCTCAACTACTGATGTATACATATAAATAAATATATTTATGCTATAATAAATACATTTCACAACATTCCATGTTAGCAATTCGGATTTGTTCCGGGCTGCCGACTCGCCTGGCCTTCTACCATGTCGTAACCATCAGCATCGGTGAAACAGGTTGGGTGTACGCCAATCATTGTGTTCCGTGGGGCTGCTGGGATTGGACGAGTGTGGTGCTGCTAGCATTGGAGCTAGTTGCACTTCAGAAGCTGTCGTCACGAGCAATCCCACTGACCACACCCTTGAAATCGACTCTGGCAGGCTATTGTAGTCCTAGCATGCGCTGTTTGATCTGCAGTGCATGGACGCCCTGGTGGGTTTCATCCCTCTGGACTGAGGGCTCTGCAGGATCTGCCACGTTGGGGAACTGGGACTGGGATTGGGCTTTGCGCTCACTGGCTTGATTGCTGCGCGCCACCATGGTGTGCATCTGTACTGTCCTATCATGCTGCATTTGTATCTCTCGTCCAATGGTTTGAGCAGAATGTCGCTTGCTGTGTAAGTTATCGGCAACCTCGGCAGCACGTGGTTGACTGACGGGCATGCCAGCAGTGCTGCTAGGTAAAGCTAGGTCCTGACCAGACAGCTGCAACTCACCCCTCGCAGACGCCTGTTTGGTGTGAGTGCTCGTGGTGGCAGTGGACTGTGCCCGTCTCGGTGGAAGAGGCGAGCCAAGAACATGGGCAAGTGTGTCGACGTCCTCTTCGAAAACGGATGCATCCGGCGAGTAAGCCGGCACTTGTCCAACATTTAAACGAGGGACTTCCTGGGCTTGCGGGGTACTTGTGCTAGAGCGATCAGATTGTGGCGCTGTGATGTGCTTGTCTGCTAGTTCACTCTTCGGCTGTGTCTGGTCCTGTGTCCGGTCTGCCTCTCCCAGTACGTTGATCTTATCCCAGGTTCTGCAGTTTGGCAAGTAACACATTTGAAACGGAGAGAACGACACAACTGACATTGACCTCATGGTCCATCACCGGTTATACTTTGATTTAGCACATTTGTTTGAATGCACCCCTCGCAACTGCAAGGGGTAGTCTAGCCTCGGTACGCTGTTTCTACGGAAAGCTGTACATGTGGAATTGTAGCCCTGTACAAGTACATAGTTACAACTGAGACCTTACCATTAGCCTATGCACACGCACAGACACACACACACGCACACACCTTGACCTTTGACCTTTGACGCCCATCGCCGGAGGCGATGATAGCAATGCTACGGCAGAAGCCATAGCAACTTGTGCTGGGATTGCACCATTCAACAGCTTGCAAGGCTGAAGAATTGACCGTCACTATTCAGCCTGGTCTACACCATACAGCTATTTGAAGTGACTTTTTCTGGCCAGTGAATCCCACACACACACACACACACACACACACACACACAGACACATAAGAGCAAGAGAGAGAGAGAGAGAGAGAGAGAGAGAGAGAGAGATTGAGAGAGAGAGAGATTGAGAGAGAGAGAGAGAGAGAGAGAGAGAGAGAGAGAGAGAGAGGAGAGAGAGAGAGAGAGAGAGAGAGAGAGAGAGAGAGAGAGAGAGAGAGGGAGAGAGAGAGAGAGAGAGAGAGAGAGAGAGAGAGAGAGAGAGAGAGAGAGACACACACACACACACACACACACACACACACACACACATAGAGAGAGAGAGAGAGAGAGAGAGAGAGAGAGAGAGAGAGAGAGAGAGAGAGAGAGAGAGAGAGAGAGAGAGAGAGAGAGAGAGAGAGAGAGAGAGAGAGAGATAGAGAGAGACAGAGGGACACAGAGACAGAGAGAGAGACAGAGAAAGAGAGAGAGAGACAGAGAGAGACAGAGAGAGAGAGAGAGAGAGAGAGAGAGAGAGAGAGAGAGAGAGAGAGAGAGAGAGAGAGAGAGAGAGAGAGAGAGAGAGAGAGAGAGAGAGAGAGAGAGAGAGAGAGAGAGAGAGAGAGAGAGAGAGAGAGAGAGAGAGAGAGAGAGAGAGAGAGAGAGAGAGAGAGAGAGAGAGAGAAAGAGAGACAGAGAGAGAGACAGACAGAGAGAGACAGAGAGAGAGAAAGAGAGAAAGACAGACAGACAGACACAGAGACAAAGAGACAGAGAGAAAGAGACAGAGACAGAGAGAGACAGAGAGACAGAGAGAAAGAGGGATGGAGAGAGAAAGAGGGAGGGAGAGACAGTGTGTGTGAGAGATTGCAAAATGAATATCAGAAGGGTGGCTCAACTGGGTAGTGAACTGCCCAATGGCTAGAAATTCATGAAATCCCCCCCCCCCACTGTAGGTCGACTCAGTAGGTGGGGCAGGACAAGGTGCAGAAAAGGATTGATGCTATGAGAGTATCTGCCCAGGGGTCCAGCTGCAGTTACCCCTGCCCCCAATGAAGGCAATGCTTGCTACCAGTGTGGGTGGATCTGATTTAAGGGACCTTTCACATCTGCTGCGAATCGAATGCTAAACGAAAGTGTGATTCGGCTCGTTCTCGTTTCATTCAAAACAGATTCAGGTTTTGCAAGCCGTCATGCCAATTTCTGTGGCAACTACGAATATGGCTGGTACGCATTGCAGCTTGGTATACACACGTCTAGCTGCAAGCGCGTGGAATCAAGGAAAAAATGTGTGCCTGGCAAAAAAATACAACCTGACGGATTCGGAGCGATCCACGAATGAAGAGGCTTCCATTCGTGATAATGAGCCCTTACAAGGGACTCTAACGAATGCTTGAACCCTGGTGAAGAATCAGGATTCATTTCGTATCCATATGCGTGGTGCGAAAAGTCTCTAGAACCTTCACCGGTGGTAATAATTACACAAGAGTTAACCCAGACACAAAGGATCTCCAAGTTTCTCAGTGTTGCTACTCTGAGTTTCGTGCAAAAGCACTCTATATATATATGCTGGCTACAAGCGAGGGTCCCTGGTTCGAGTCCTGGTGGTGACAGTCAATTTTTTCTTCAGACTTTTCCCGTTTGTCTCTTTCCCTCAAACCAGTTAATATATATATATATATATAGAACAATAGAAGTATTTCTTGCGTCGGCAAAAAGTGCTCAATGTCCTAAGACAGAGCGGGGTTATACACTCAGACACAAAGGATCTCCAAGTTTCTCAGTGTTGCTACTCTGAGTTTCGTGCAAAAGCACTCTTCAGGCAACTTACTCTTCTCTCACATCAGTATCCCTTTACATACCAGAAAAGACGAAAAGAAGCACCCTAGGTGGGAATCACAGGTGGAGAAAAGAAGCACGCTAGCCAGTCTAGGTGGGAATCACAGGTGAAGATAAATGTGGCAAGTGTGGTAGTGTGAGCAATCGCGCAGGCCGGGTGGTGTGCATAAAGTGAAGTAGGATGCATGCACATTAGATAGCAGGAGTTCTGTATATGTGTAACAGATAGCAAGCGCAGTCTACAGTTCAGGTCACCTCCGATAGGAGGTACTTGGTGCTGTGGCGACATTTTGTGACCAGGCTGCATCTGGTGTTGAGGAGCGATGCCTTGTCACTCTTCATTATGGCGATCTTCTCCGATAGGCATAGGTTGCACCGCTTCGAGGTTCTTTTGTAGGCGCTGGATCTCTGCCTGATTCTCCACGAGATGTTGACGTCTTCACCTGCCTCCTTCAATGCCCATGCATTGAAAAATGCGGGAAACAACACATGAGGGGAATGCAGTCCACTGCTCCATACATTCTTATGGTAGTGTAGTGTGAACTTGAGGCGCGTAAGAATATTCTTGCTGATTCTCTACCCCCAGTATAAATTCTGGCTTCGTTTTCGTTCTTGCTCATTCCCATGTATCTACTGATGAAAATGGGTGAAAAGCTTTTAGTGTTATGAAACTGACAACCTTGTTGTTGTGTGTATACAAATTTTGTTCGCCTACGTCTCTATTTATATATATATATAAAATACTCAATATAGATTATGACCGGATCCGACCCGTTGGCTCGTGCCGACCTGTGCTCTATGGCGTACCGAAAATACATAAGAAATACATAAGAAAGACGTGCCACTTAGACCAATCCTGTCCATGATCAATGCTCCCCAACACGAAATGGCCAAGTGGCTAGCTGAATTACTAAAGCCAGTCCTGATTAAATATTCCGCCCACGCAACTAAGGATACTTTCGAGTTCGTGGATGACGTAAAGGAATTTGGCCAGCAGCAGGCAGAGAACTCTGGATCGCTGTTCCTGTGCTCTTTCGATGTCGTCAGCATCTTTACAAACGTGCCTCTCAAGGAAACAATAGATATCTGCATACAGTTGCTATACCATGATGATGAAATATCAGCCCCGCAAATACCCCAAGATCTTTTCAAGAAGCTGCTTTTCAAAGCCACATCAGACGTGCAGTTCAGTTTCAATGGCAATATGTACGCACAGAGGGACGGAGTAGCCATGGGTTCACCCTTGGGCCCCGTGCTAGCCAATATCTTTGTTGGATATTTTGAGAACACAATTCCAGACAGTCATTGGCCCCAATTCTATAGCCTGTATAGGCGTTATGTGGATGACACATTCGCAGCATTTCACAACCGGAAACTGGCATTGGAATTCTCTGAGCATTTAAATAATCTTCACCCAGCTCTCCAGTTTACGATGGAGGAGGAGAATAATGGAGAATTGCCGTTTCTTGATGTATTGATTAAGCATTCTTCCACAGAATTGCTCACCACAGTATATAGAAAGCCGACGTTCACAGGTCTTTACACCCGCTGGGACTCGTTTTGTGACACTAGAAACAAAATCAATTTGATCAGATCATTAACTTTCAGAGCTAAAAACATCTGCTCACCATCACTATTATCAGCTGAAATTGCTAAGCTAGAGGATATTCTGTGTTCTAACGGTTACCCACTCAAAGTACTCAAGCGAGTCATGACAAGCGTTCTTGAACCTAGCCCAGATTCAGCTTCTGCTCAACTTGAATCTGCAACGCGTATTATCACAAAATTGCCGTGGAAAGGGCAAAATTGCATTGCCTTCCGCAAAAAGATTAAAGCTGCAATTTTGAACTGCTATCCTACAGTATCCCCCATTGTAATTTATACAACCAGACCCGCATTCAGGTCTAGTCTATCGCGAAGGATGTTTCACCAACTCTTGAAAATAGTAATTTTATTTATAAGTATGCGTGTCGCTGTGAGCGGACGTACGTTGGTGAGACATGTCAGCGATTCTCGGAAAGGATCAAGCAGCATATCCCAGACAAGCTGTACAAGAAGCCGCCTGACAAACGTGTGGCAACAAGTGATAGCGCCATCACAAAGCATTTGCAGGCGCAACCTGAATGCATCCCGCAGGAACGCAACAGCAGCTTCAGTGTCATCTCACCAGCCCGGAACAGCGCGCACCGATTCACACTGGAGGCGCTGTACATTCGCAGTTTGAGGCCAGAGCTGTGTCGACAAAAGAAGCACATCAAGGTGCTACGGCTGTTCAAGCTGCAACCGGACTGACAACTTTATCACGTGTTTGTTCTGGTACTGCATTCCCCTCATGTGTTGTTTCCCGCATTTTTCCACTGCTCCATACATTCTTATGGTAGTGTAGTGTGAACTTGAGGCGCGTAAGAATATTCTTGCTGATTCTCTACCCCCAGTATAAATTCTGGCTTCGTTTTCGTTCTTGCTCATTCCCATGTAACTACTGATGAAAATGGGTGAAAAGCTTTTAGTATTATGAAATTGACAACCTTGTTGTTGTGTGTATATAAATTTTGTTCGCCTACGTCTCTATTTATATATATATATATATATATATGAGAGTCAGCGATTCTCGGAAAGGATCAAGCAGCATATCCCAGACAAGCTGTACAAGAAGCCGCCTGACAAACGTGTGGCAACAAGTGATAGCGCCATCACAAGGCATTTGCAGGCGCAGCCTGAATGCATCCCACAGGAACGCAACAGCAGCTTCAGTGTGATCACACCAGCCCGAAACAGCGCGCACCGATTCACACTGGAGGCGCTGTACATTCGCAGTTTGAGGCCAGAACTGTGTCGACAAAAGAAGCACATCAAGGTGCTACGGCTGTTCAAGCTGCAACCGGACTGACAACTTTATCACGTGTTTGTTCTGGTACTGCATTCCCCTCATGTGTTGTTTCCCGCATTTTTCCACTGCTCCATACATTCTTATGGTAGTGTAGTGTGAACTTGAGGCGCGTAAGAATATTCTTGCTGATTCTCTACCCCCAGTATAAATTCTGGCTTCGTTTTCGTTCTTGCTCATTCCCATGTAACCACTGATGAAAATGGGTGAAAAGCTTTTGGTATTATGAAACTGACAACCTTGTTGTTGTGTGTATATATATATATATATATATATATAAATAGAGACGTAGGCGTTCGGGCCTGATTGGAAATTTTTATTTCCATTGCTATCAGGTTCGGCCTCATTTTCTCTGTGCTGCGCTGATGAGTTCAAAAAGAACGAAACAGCATGCTGTCCGCAGATTGAGTATATATATATATATATAGAGAGAGAGAGAGAGAGAGAGAGGTAGGCGAACAAAATGTATATACACACAACAACAAGGTTGTCAATTTCATAATACTAAAAGCTTTTCATCCATTTTTATCAGTAGTTACATGGGAATGAGCAAGAACGAAAAAGAAGCCAGAATTTATACAATTACTTTCTACTCGAAGTATATATATATACTCAACCTGCGGACAGATATATTTATCACTCCCTTAGTATTGACTCACGTAGAATTTTGCCATACCTAAGCAGTCAAATATTCCTGCATATTTGACTCCTTAGGGCTATATTGACCGCTTATATTTGACTCCTTTTTAGCGATTGAACACATGCTTTGGTCAGTCGTGATAAATCTAATATTGACTTCGTACTTGGTCAGCATAGGAAATAAAAGACCTCGTAAAAGACCTCGGCTTCGCCTCGGTCTTTTACTCGGCTTTTATTTCCTATATTGACCTCGTACTCAGTCAATATTAGATACATATACTTCGAGTAGAAAGTAATTGTGCGCTAAAACCATCAGAGGTGGCAGGTAGAACCTTACGCTTTCAAGCAACCGAGCCCGTTCAGAACAGACCCAAAACAATCTGGGATGAGTGTGTAGTGGGCCGCAGCCTCGCGGACACAAACTACTACAAGGATCTCAGTGAACACACCGTTGTTGTTGTTGTTGTTTTGTTTAAACTGAAGTGAACTAGAAAGAAGGTTAACTCTAACTCTAACTCTAACTGAAATGTAACTTTAACTGGGGGCGAAGAGAATTGTGAGCAGAAGACTGCGCATGCTTACCTACCGGGATACGCTAAGTATACACTGTACGCTACAAGTGTAGAGGCGACGGTTTCAAATAGGACACAGGTTGCAAACCGGAACGGACTCAATATTCACTTTCTCTCTTGGTATTTTGATTAGAAAACATATGTCACAGTGAGAATACGATGTGTTATACTCGGAGCCAAAATTTCATGGCTCTGCGATGACCAGAAGCGCCATACCAAGCAGGTGAGTTTTTGACGTGTTGCTTCGCACTGCGACTTGAGTTTTACGACTTTCGAAAAATCAACTTCTTGTCGCAGGTAAACAGCGGCTCGCCTCTTGCCAATAAAGCATCGCATACCAATCAAAACTAATGGAAGCACACACAAGGCGTATTGTTACTCTGTAGTAGACTGTACTGGCCCTCGTGGAGCGATAGCAATTACCAAATTTCAGACCCAGAGTGAATTTGACGTGCACTCTAAAATGTATCCGGTTTGAAGCCATCTCTGATTTGAACTTTTTGAAGCAAAAAATTGGGCAACTTGAAGGCAATGGGTCAACACAAAGGAGTGGCTCAGTTCGATTGACTCTGGCCCCAGAGCAAACTTCAACATGCCAGTTTCCTTCCACAAACATATTTCGAGTGAAAAATCAACGCTGATGATCGGTTTGGGTCTATACAAATTTGGCTGTCAAGCCGTTCCGGCATCGAACCGTCGCCTCTACCCACAAACTGAACAAGTTGGAAAGATGCTGGGTGCTGTATAGGGTGTGAGGCAACACACTCTTCAGGAACGAAGCCCACCTTCACCAGTTTGCCCACTGGAATATAACCCTGAAGGGTCTTGCAAACAACTGAAGCTCTGACGCTAGTGCACAGCAGGTAACCGTAGAGAGGTACAATCTAGACAGCACACTTCACGCCAGTAGCTGGCACATTACCTATGATCACTACACCAGGCTGAGACGGCGGATAACACACGAACACATATACACACACAGACCTACACACACACATGCACATACATAGACACAAATGCACACACAAACACATGAACACACACACACACACACATATACACACTCAGACACATACACACATGCATACATGCATACACACACATACACACACACATGCACTCACACATGCACTCACACTCACACACACACACACACACACACACACACACACACACACACACACACACACACACATAATAGGCACACACACATAAACACACACACAAACACATACACACACACACATACATGTACAAACATAACTTGGTAAAGTCTCCGTCGTTGAATTTCTGAGTGCAATTTTTGTATCCACATCAAGCTACATGCCTGCATCAAAACCAAAGAAAACTCACTTGGGTTCTCGGGATGTCTTTTCAATGCCTTCGAACACCGTCATACCAGCATTCATTTTATTTTTCTGCACGCGATTCCGTCGCACCATGAACCCAGTAAAAGCAAGGACCATGCATCCAGCCAAAGCCAGCGGGGCCAAAAGATACTCAATGCCACTACTGCCGCTGCCGCTATTTCCGTCATGACCCGCGGCAGCAAATCGTGGGGGTGATTCGGAGGCAGTCAGAGAAGCGGGCGGGACATCAGGGCTGTCTCCGTTGGAACTATTGGAAGTCGCGGAACCTTCCACTTGTGTGGTGGTATTAGAAACGACTGCAGCACCAGAGTTGTTTCCACTGTTACTCTTGCCGCCCAATGCCTTGGTCTCATTGTGAGGGATTGACACATATTGAGTAGCTGCCTCAAAACTTTGGTTCTTTGCACTATTTTTCTTTCCTCTAGGATCAAGTGTACCACTGTTTGAAGCAGGCAAGTCTTCACGTTCCGTATTGGTACTAGAAACAGGTGTGGCATCAGTGTTGTCTCTGCTAACACTCTCCAATGCCTCAGAATCGCCTTGAGAATTTGGCACGGTTGGAGAAATGGTCGTATTAACAGTGTGGTTCTTTGCATTATTTATCTTTCCTGTGGGATGAGAGGAACCAATATTTGAAGCAGGCGAGTCTTCACCTTCCGTGGTGGTACTAGAAACGGGCGTGGCATCAGTGTTGTCTCTGCTTGCACTGTCGTCGGGATTCGACACGATTGAAGTAATGGTCTTGGCATTGTGGTTACTTGCACTATTTTCCTTTTCCGTCTGTGCATCCTTCTCGACCTCATGATTGCTGGAATCGCTATGCGATTCAACCGTACTTTCCCCTATTGTGGCAGGGCTGTGAGCTGCGGTTTCCGGAGTTTTTTGTGCGGTTGCTTGGGGGGGATTGGTTGGATTGATCCTTGTAGTGACTTTTGTATTGACTGCATGAACAGAGGGAAGAGCGAATCAGAAAAAGGGGTTACCGTATAATCTATGATAAGCGCCGTGCCTATTATATTTTTTTGAACACCCCTCTACCCTGTGCTTATATTGGAGACCGTGCTTATATTTTTTCAACGAATACATCCATACAGAGCAAGAAGAAATACATGCTAGATATCATGCACGCAGCATTGATTTCCACCAAGACCGTGCTAATAATAGATACTGTGCTTATAATGTTTCGAAAGGTGCTCACAGTGTGCCAGTATTAGAGACTGTGCTAGTAATGGAGGCCTGTGCTTATAATAGGGAATATACGGTATGTGTCCACCGGGTGCCGGCAATGCATTAGCTCAAACCACCAATCAGCTAACACCGACCCTCTTTTTTTCTCTCTAGACTTCAAACATCGATTTCGCTCGTTGAATATACAGTGGCACTAACAAAAGTATACCTCTGGTGTTCCTTCGCCGATTTCCATCAACAAAGCATCTATGTTTCGAGGGGAACCGTGGCTATCACGTTGAAGTTATCCGAAGTCTCTACGAGGTACAATGTTGCCGTGGTGAGACTCGAGGTCGGAAGAAAACCGAAAAAGTAAATCCGATCAAAAAATTCAAATTTTCACACCGCATGTTATTTGAAGGTGAGGAAACAATAATTGTCGTACTTTCAGTGGACTCACAAAGGGTTAACTACAAGGCCGGGGACTGGCACTGATCATCACATTCCTGCTACTATCAACCCCAATGCCTCAGTGGGATACCGTGTGGTGCCTGGCAGAGCGCCTACTCTGGGCACTCTACACTTAAGTTCCGCGATGGGCCAAAAACATAGGTTGGCTCCAACGAGGCCCTGCTTCCTTGTGTTTGTGTAATATTTATAGTCCTAGTTGCCTGATCATCGTAGTAATACGTAGTTGTTGCAAAGCTTATATTTTTTACTTGAGTATTATCTTTATTCTCACGATGGCCGTAGCCAATAAGAGAGAGAGGGACAGTACTATGTGTTATCAACCAGAGTGGGTGCAGAAGTATATCCAATGCGCAGGCAGATAGATAGGCGATAGAGCTTGATTAAAATACTATACCTAGGCTGGGCTGCAGCGGGGCCGGGTTGGAGCATGTGCAAATTGATGATACTATGATCGGGGTAACTTCTCTTCCATTATTTCTTGTGTATTGCTAAAACCCTTTTACCACTGCATCGGACTGGCATCTGACACCAAATCCTCTATAGCTGACAGGGAGTGTTGGAGCACATTTTGGGAATGGTGAGAGCCTCGAAGCTCAAACCTCAAAATCTTGCTGGTTCCGGCAAACCACATGTGGTAATAGGTTTTTCATTTTGACCCGACGAGACCATACGACGCTTGCAGATCACAGCACGAACAGTTCACCAGCCACACTCCACGAAAGGAAGTATTAGTACTCCTGACAAGTCTTGTTTCGTTCCATAGAGATAATAACGGGGAACTCATCAGAGGAGAAGCAGTTGTTGAATGAAGGGGTTTAGCTAAATAATGCTATTTTATAGAAAAGATATTGGCGCACTGAGGTGTAAACACTCAACTAACTCACATATGTGACATATCAACACAAAAGGAATAGTGCAGAATGGAGGTGTTCTGAACCCTACCAGACACAACTATCACAAGTGCTAAATCATTCACAATGAGAAGGAGAGGTACACAGGAATAGGTTGCGCTGGTTTACACGTCACAAATGGTACTGAGGTTGTGACAAAGATAGGTGAAAAGTAGACGCCAAGTGAAAGCCAACAAATCATCACGAACGTCTAACGTCACATCTGAAGATTGCTAGCGGCACAAGACAAATACTTCACAAACCACGATAATTGAAATTCAGCCAGCGGTATAGTGAAAGGAAGGCTGCTGGGTGTGACATTGAACTGTGGGCTGCTGAGGCGACGTATCCATCTTGATCTCGACTGCAAGGTTGGCGTCTAACGCTAAAATCTGAGCAGCAGATCAAATCCTTCCTCTGGTCAATGGCAGATTTCCTGGTCCAGGAGAAGTCATAATTCTTTGTGCCATCTTCAATAGGTCCGTCAAATACAGTAGTAATAGGTTTTTCATTTTGACCCGACGAGACCATACGACGCTTGCAGATCACAGCACGAACAGTTCACCAGCCACACTCCACGAAAGCAAGTAGAAGTACTCCTGACAAGTCTTGTTTCGTTCCATAGAGATAATAACGGGGAACTCATCAGAGGAGAAGCAGTTGTTGAATGAAAGGGTTTAGCTAAATAATGCTATTTTATAGAAAAGATATTGGCGCACTGAGGTGTAAACACTCAACTAACTCGCATGTGTGACATATCAACACAAAAGGAATAGTGCAGAATGGAGGTATTCTGAACCCTACCAGACACAACTATCACAAGTGCTAAATCATTCACAATAAGAAGGAGAGGTACACAGGAATAGGTTGCGCTAGTTTACACGTCACAAATGGTACTGAGGTAGTGACAAAGATAGGTGAAAAGTAGACGCCAAGTGAAAGCCAACAAATCAACACGAACGTCTAACGTCACATCTGAAGATTGCTAGCGGCACAAGACAAATACTTCACAAACCTCGATAATTGAAATTCAGCCAGCGGTATAGTGAAAGGAAGGCTGCTGGGTGTGACATAGAACTGTGGGCTGCTGAGGCGACGTACCCATCTTGATCTTGACTGCAGGGTTGGCGTATAACGCTAAAATCCGAGCAGCAGATCAAATCCTTTCTCTGGTCAATGGCAGATTTCCTGGTCCAGGAGAAGTCATAATTCTTTGTTGCCATCTTCAATAGGTCCGTCAAATACACCACGTATACGCCCCGTTATCGAATATGGTTCTCTGGCGATGTCAGCGATGAATGTTGAGCAACAAGATGTCCTCGAATGTCCAGCTGACCAAGATAAATGTCTTCCAAATGCTAGTGTTTGTGCGTGCCAGAGAAAATGCATGAATGTTATGGTATGTTAGTCCGCAGGGGGACATAACAATTTTGCGATGAAGATAGAAGACGAAGATGTCGCGATCGAAGCTTGAAATTTTTGAAAAAGGTGATTTTCGTGAGTATGTAGAGAGACTCACGTTATATTTTATCGCCAACAGTATTGGACAAGTGGCAGCTGGGGCAACTGCAGACCAGGAGAGAGCTGCGGACACCCCAAAGGCAGCTGTCCTGACCAGTCAACTCTCTGCTGAGAACTACTCGATCCTGAAGAGTCTTTGCCTGCCGGACAACCCAGCGCAGAAATCGTTTACGGAACTCGGAGAATTGCTTTCAGAGCACTTCAAGCCTAATGTCAGTGTGTTGGTGGCGACTCATAGATTCCAGAGGATTTGTCAAAAGGATGGAGAGTCAGCAACACGGTATGCAGCTAGACTAAAGCAAGCAGCCATGGACTGTAAGTTTGAGGCGTATTTGGACAGGGCACTCCGAGACCAGTTTGTCAGTGGGTTGAAGTCGATGAGTGTTACGAAGGAGCATGGCATCAGCCTTTACTGAAACTGCATTGAGAGAGTCGGAGCAATTGACGGCGCAGCCCGTCCACGCCGTTCGTTCGCGCCAGTCGACGAGCAAGCCATCTCCAACTTTCAAGTCGTACGACAAGAAATGTTTTCGGTGTGAAAGGCTGGTCACAAACCGGAAGAGTACCGCTTCAAGAGTGTGAAGTGTCATGCGTGTGGTACGGTGGGTCACATCGAGAGAGCTTGCCGCAAGAAGAAGTCTGGACAAACCGTCCATCACATCGAGGAAGAAATTGGTGAGTTCGTTCCATGTGCTAGTAAACCCGATGTCACCATGTATAATGTAAATGCAATGGGGCGACTACCATACACTGTGTCATTAGATGTAATGGGTACCACTATCCAAATGGAGATTGATACGGGAAGTGCTGTCACGATTCTCAGCAGCGCAGATTTCTTGCAATGCAATGGTGTGCTGAGTAACCTGATGGAATCCAGTATCAACCTTGTGTCCTACTCTGGAGATGTGATTAATTGTCTCGGGGAAGCGGAAATGGAGTTCCGAATGGGCACACAATTGCACACACTATTGGTGAGGGTTACAAATGGAAAACGTCAATCTATTCTGTGCAAAGATGCAATGGCTTTGTTCAAACTCCCCTGGAAATCAATTTTCGAAAAGTGCACCAGGTCGAAAAGTAGGGCGCTAAATTCATTGAGAAATACCCAGAGTTGTTCGACACTTCAGAAGTGGGAAAGGTGAAAGGCGTGCAGGTGAAATTACATGTGTCTGATGAGAGCCCTGTTTACCGAAAGGCAAGGCCGGTACCACTGTCAATTCGGGAGAGCTATGTTGAGGCTCTGAATAAATTGAAAGCAGATGGTATAATCGAGAAAGTCACGCATTCAGAATGGGCCTCCCCCACTGTCACGGTAGAGAAATCAGGAGGTGGGTTGAGAATCTGTGGTGACTACAGTGGCACTATCAATCTGCATTCTAAATGCGAGCAATACCCGCTACCCACTCTTGAGGAGCTATTGCACAAATTGGGCCCGGGGTCTAAATTCACGAAGCTGGATTTGTCGCAAGCCTACAACCAGCTAGAGATAGCACCTGAATGTCGCAAGTACACCACGATCAATACCATGCAGGGGTTGTATCAGTACAAACGACTCCCTTTTGGTTTTCACAGCGCCATATTTATTTTCCAACGGGTAACGGAAGAAACCCTTAGCGATTTGCCAGGATGTGGGGGCTATATCGACGATGTGTTGCGTACTGGTCGTGATGAGATCCATGAGAAAAATGTGGATCAAGTGCTATCATGCCTAAATGAGAACGGATTCAAGCTCAGTCCTAAGAAGTTCAACTACATGGTGGATAAGCTAACATACCTCGGTCATCAGGTAACCGCGCAGGGAATCGCACCCTCGCCTGATCGAGTGAATGCCTTGAAAGTCGCGAAGCTGCCTAACAACGTGAATGAATCGTACTCTTTTCTGGGTGCGGCCAATTTTCAACGGAAATTTGTGCCTCGGTTTGCAGAGATTGCTGCACCACTGTTCAACCTGCTCAGGAAAGAAATGAAATGGCAATGGAGCAAGGCAGAGGAAGATGCATTCCAGGCCTTGAAAGATGCAATGTGTGAGCATACGCTATTAGCACACTACGATGTCAAGAAGCCAGTCACACTCCAGGTGGACGCTTCTCGAATGGGTCTAAGTGCCGTACTTCTGCAAAGGCAAACAAATGGCGATGTTTTGCCGGTTACTTACGTGTCAAGGAAATTAACACCGGCTGAATCGCATTATGCACAAATCGAACGGGAAGCTGTAACTGTGGTTTTCAATGTTACGAAGTTCCAGAAATACTTGCTGGGGCGCCACTTCACGCTTCAAACCGACCATCAACCACTAGTGAAGTTACTGGGAAACAACGAACCAGTTCCTACACTCGCATCAGCTCGAATTAAGAAGTGAGCACTAATGCTAGCTGGCTATGATTATGAGATCAAGTATTTGCCAGAAAAGGAAAATGTCTACGCGGATTTCCTGTCTAGGCAACCATGTGACAATATCAGTCCGTCTGCAGAGGAAATGGTTACGGTCCGTGTCTTGCTAGTGGAGGAAGATACGATAATCAAAGCAGACGTAGTGAAATCGGAAACAGCTCGTGACCCTGAGCTATCTAAGGTGCTCTACTATGTGGTGAATGGGTGGCCTAGCTCAGTACCCCAGTCGTTTCGGTCTTACCACAATAAGAGGGATGAGCTGTCTGCTGAAGATGATATTCCATTGTGGGGACAACGAGTTGTCATACCCAAATCACTAAGAATGGTATTGCTACGTGATTTGCATACGGAGCACTTTGGCATGGTCAAAACCAAGCAAATGGCATGACGGTACTTATGGTGGCCAAATGTGGATCAAGAGAATTGAAATGTTGGTCAAGGCATGTGCTCAATGCCAAGAAAGTGCGAAATGTCCACCTGCCAAGTCGGGAACCTGGTCATGGCCAAACGGTCGATGGAAACGGGTGCATATCGATTTTGCAGGACCATTCATGGGCAAGATGTTTCTGGTTGTGGTGGATGCATACACAAAGTATCTGGATGTAATTGCAATGTCTAATGCCACGTCTGCAACCACTATTGCAGCTCTGCGGCACGTGTTCTTTGTGTTTGTCTGCCGGAGCATCTTGTTTCTGATAATGGAACCCAATTCACGAGCGAGGAATTCAAGGCTTTCCTCCGTGCCAACGACATTGTGCACACCCTGACGGCTCCAGGCCATCCGCCTACGAATGGACTTGCTGAGCGCTATGTGGGTGTGTTTAAGCAGAAGTTGAAGGAAATGGGTGCAACGAGCGAGCCACTGCAAGCTCGGCTCGACAGGTTTCTGCTAATGTACCGCACAACACCCAACCATGCCAGCAGAACACCTGCGGAGATGATGTTTGGACGCCAGCCACACACGCGGCTCAGTGCTTTGCGTCCCTCGCAGGTACGTCAACAAGCAAAGGCTCATGAGGACGGCAATCGCGTCAAGCCTGCGTTCACAGAGAGTGACTCTGTGTTTGCGCTCAATTTCGGCATAGGTAATCGTTGGGTCCCGGCACGATTTGTGCGTGTCCTCAGTGACTACAACTATGAAGTACAAGTGGGTGATGTGTTGTGGAAGCGTCACCGAGATCAGTTGCGTCTACGGTCAGTTCCGGCAAGCTTGAGTGCATCCCTGCCAGAACCACAGTTGGATGAAATCGATCAGACGTCACCATCACCAGTGCTGTCAGACGTCACCATCACCAGTGCTGTCAGACGTCACCATCACCAGTGCTGTCAGACGTCACCATCACCAGTGCTGTCAGACGTCACCATCACCAGTGCTGTCAGACGTCACCATCACCAGTGCTGTCAGACGTCACCATCACCAGTGCTGTCAGACGTCACCATCACCAGTGCTGTCAGACGTCACCATCACCAGTGCTGTCAGACGTCACCATCACCAGTGCTGTCAGACGTCACCGTCACCAGTGCTGTCAGACGTCACCATCACCAGTGCTGTCAGACGTCACCATCACCAGTGCTGTCAGACGTCACCATCACCAGTGCTGTCAGACGTCACCATCACCAGTGCTGTCAGACGTCACCATCACCAGTGCTGTCAGACGTCACCATCACCAGTGCTGTCAGACGTCACCATCACCAGTGCTGTCAGACGTCACCATCACCAGTGCTGTCAGACGTCGCCATCACCAGTGCTGTCAGACGTCACCATCACCAGTGCTGTCAGACGTAGGAGAGTCGTCACTGGTCAGTGATTTTCCGGCTAGCGTCTCGCCACAGTCTGCTACTGTACAAGTGGAGGCGGATCCTCCTTGTGAGCAGTCTGCTACTGTACAAGTGGAGGCGGATCCTCCTTGTGAGCGGTCTGCTACTGTACAAGTGGAGGAGGATCCTCCTTGTGAGCAGTCTGCTACTGTACAAGTGGAGGCGGATCCTCCTTGTGAGCAGTCTGCTACTGTACAAGTGGAGGCGGATCCTCCTTGTGAGCAGTCTGCTACTGTACAAGTGGAGGCGGATCCTCCTTGTGAGCAGTCTGCTACTGTACAAGTGGAGGCGGATCCTCCTTGTGAGCAGTCTGCTACTGTACAAGTGGAGGCGGATCCTCCTTGTGAGCAGTCTGCTACTGTACAAGTGGAGGCGGATCCTCCTTGTGAGCAGTCTGCTACTGTACAAGTGGAGGCGGATCCTCCTTGTGAGCAGTCTGCTACTGTACAAGTGGAGGCGGATCCTCCTTGTGAGCAGTCTGCTACTGTACAAGTGGAGGCGGATCCTCCTTGTGAGCAGTCTGCTACTGTACAAGTGGAGGCGGATCCTCCTTGTGAGCAGTCTGCTACTGTACAAGTGGAGGAGGATCCTCCTTGTGAGCAGTCTGCTACTGTACAAGTGGAGGCGGATCCTCCTTGTGAGCAGTCTGCTACTGTACAAGTGGAGGCGGATCCTCCTTGTGAGCAGTCTGCTACTGTACAAGTGGAGGCGGATCCTCCTTGTGAGCAGTCTGCTACTGTACAAGTGGAGGCGGATCCTCCTTGTGAGCAGTCTGCTACTGTACAAGTGGAGGCGGATCCTCCTTGTGAGCAGTCTGCTACTGTACAAGTGGAGGCGGATCCTCCTTGTGAGCAGTCTGCTACTGTACAAGTGGAGGCGGATCCTCCTTGTGAGCAGTCTGCTACTGTACAAGTGGAGGCGGATCCTCCTTGTGAGCAGTCTGCTCCTGAAGTTGGTTTACCACAGGTCGAGAACACTTCCTGTGAAACCACTGTTAGACGTTCGTCTCGGCGTAGTGTTCGTCTTGATAGACTGATTTAACAGCTTTGAGCAGTTTCCTGATATGTCATTGCTGGACTATTTGGCGAACTAGTAATTATTACCATGTACAATAGTGTGCATGATCCTTGGTATGGCTAATTGACTTGAGGAGTCAGCTTATGCAGTCAGATTGCTTATGGTTTTTGAAGTGCATTGTTAAAGGGGAACTACACCCAAAAATCAAAACTTCATGGTCCGTAGAGTTTTGGACGCTGAGTCGAATGGTGAAGGTCCCACTTCGATCCGACCAAGCGTTCTTGAGATATATCAGTTTGCAATTGTCCTTTTCGGGTCCGTGCCGTGACGTCACAAACCCGTGACGTCATTGAGACTTGGTGATCCTTTGGTAGTGACTTTACTCCCTCGCACCCAGACGCTGATTTTTTGGAAACAAGTTTCTATACTTCCGATGGGAGAATCCGACATGGCAGTGCATTTCGGCGTGGGCAGGTCAAATTGTAGAATATCGCATCGAGTGAATTGCTTTATCTGAGAGAGGAGATGTTCGTGCCCTTGAGACCCGAAGTCCCGTTTCCATACGACAAAATTTAGGAGCTCTGCGCTCAGCGCTTTTTCAGGGTATGAATTTCGGGTTGTTCTGGTCGGGTCGCAGCGTCGCGGATTATTCCATCGTCTTCAGCGTCGAAAAACTACTGGCCATGTGAAATTACAAGGCGGTGAGACGCTTTCGTCTTCCTCTACGAGCGAATTTGTTCTGCGCCAGCATACCTAAGTATGCAATTTCGTACGCGCAGTTCGAGTGACGAGGCGTGTGCACTGTGCACTGTACTGCATGCACGGACTGTGCGGTCGTTCTCGATTCTCCCATCGCTCCCATTCATTTCTGTTTCCAGCAAAAGTCCAACTTGGCGCACTTCAAATCACTATAACTCAAGAATGGCTGGGCCGATTCGAATAATACTTACAGATTTCCTATGTACTACGCCTGGGAGAATCGAATGAGACCAAAATCGAAGCGATCGGAGCAAGTTTTGGAAATTGGGTGTAGTCACTACCTTTGGCCAGATCCAGAAACACTGGGATTTCGCATCTTCTTTCTGTTTGTCCATGGAAGAAGAGGGTATTTGTGTCATCATGGCTTCTGGCTGTGTTGTTGGCTACTATAATCTTACTGGTAACCCCCCTGGGATGAACCTGCACCAATTTCTGAAGGATTGTGCTTGGCACAGGCCGAGCAGTGCACCATAGCAGCTATCAAGCGACATAATTATTTGCTTGACAATTTAGGGACTACAATGTAAATCCTTCGCGTGTGTTCCAGCCATTTGGCAGAGGAGGATTTTCAGGAGGAATATTATGGCACTCATCCGATGCGGACGCTGGTGGATGAAACTGTGGTGCGTCCTTTTTCGCACGCCACACTGTGAAGTGTCAGTCGAAAAGCGGAGGTGAGTGCAATATTTCAAAAACACTAGCTACTGTATGTAGTTCTTTCTTTTCCAAAGCATTTGTAGAATTGTTTTGGACTACATCACTACGAAATGTGAAGCTTTCCGAAACCGGCCTGATGAGGTGGACGGCAGTAGATCTCCTGTTTCCCTAGGCTATGCTGCGTGCGATCGATGAACCTGTCTGCGATTGCTGTTCTTGATTTTACAGGAAGAAGATCAAGAGCGGCTGTACCATCGGTCGCAGTGACTCACTGTTGAGCTACGACCACTGCCACCGCCCCAAGGTTATAGGAAGGACTGTTTGCAGCGCCAGCGCCTCTAGCTGGCATGTTTTTTTTCCTGTATGAACACACAGTATGTACTGCTGATAAGCTACATCACGCAATGACCCGCAGTTCAAGGAGAGAAGATAGTCCACATACCGGCAACGGTGTACACCTATTCGGGAACTCGTTGGGTTTTCTCAGTATGGATGCAGATGAGAGCCAGACATTATTATTATTGTGTGTATGCGTGCAAGCGCGTGAGTGTGCGCGCACGAGCGTGAGTGTGTGCGTGCGCGCGCCCGTGCGCGCACGTGAGTGTGTTTGCGCGCACGCGCGTGAGAGACAGACATTATTATTATTGTGTGTGTGGGTGCACGCGCGTGTGTATGCGCGCGCACGCGCGTGACACTGAGTGTGTGTGCGCGCGCATGCGCGTGAGTGTGTGTGTGTGCGCGCACTTGCGTGAGTGTGTGTGCGCGCACATGCATGTGCTTTTGTGTAATGTAATAATTATAACATTCCAAATATATTCACGTCATCTATTCTGTGTTCTCCTTTATGTCATTCTCTCCCCATTTGCGGGAGGGACATGGAATGACAAGTAGTAGATGCATTGCCGTTAGTGATCCTGAGGGATGTGTGGGTATGCAACCAAGTGCATGAGTGCGCGCATGTGTGCGTGCACGAGCATGTGCACAGGCACTTGTATGCTTATGCACTCGTGTGCGCACGCGCTTGTGAAATTGCGTGTCTGCGTGCGTGAGCATGTGTGACTACTATACTATGTGCCCACCAAGGTGAGCACATGTGCGTGCGTGTGTGTGGGGTGCAGGCGGATATGTGCACACATTTTAGAATGATAATCAAAGACAGAGCTGTTCCGGTAATGCAGTCATGAGACACCACAGTAAGGCAAAACGCACTCAATATGCTACTGTGCTGCTGCTGCTGCTGCTGCTAGAGTGCACAGCGTAATTGTTGGTACACAGCTACGTGAAATACAAGAGAACGTCTCAGCATTCTGTAAAGACTAAGTGATAATGCAAAAGGTGAGAATGTATTTCGCCACAATACGAATTGAGTGCAGTCCACTTATGTGAGATAAAGCACAAGTGAACCGATACACATTGCACGACTTGCACGGAGATAATGCTAGCCATGTTACGCAGCAAACTCCATGTACAGGAGTACGAGTGAGGAGACTATTGATCTGAGTACTGTGCGAATACAAAATTTCACACAATTTACGATATGAAGAGAACGATTCGATTTGTGAGCATTACGTAGGACTATACTGTGAAAACACTTACGGATTGTCAGGGTTGTCTGAGCTGCTTTGGCTGCCGCTTCATTTCGAAATAGCCCAGCCAACCGGTTGCCAGATGTTGCTGATGGAGAGCGACTTCTCCAATTGCAGTAATTTCTGCTTCATCCACATTTACAGCCCGATTGGAAGCCACCGCTTGCGCTGCCATATCCTTTCCTGAAAATTTCGGCTCATGCCCGAAGCCAAACATTTTCAGCTCAGGCTCTGAGCTTTCAAGCTCGTCTGATACGTCGGAATCGCTCATGGTGAGGACGTCTTTGTCAGAACTATTCCTTTCACATACCAAAATACCTGTACTTCTGAGCTTGGCCCAGGCAAGCAAGTCTCAATGACGTAGAAGGGTGTGTTGGGGGTGTGTCGCGGCCGCATGACGTCATGGCGCGTCCCCCGAAAGTACAATTTAAACCGAAGATATCTCAGGAACGCTTGGTCGGATCGAAGTGGGACCTTCACCATTCGACTCAGCGTCCAAAACTCTACGGACCATGAAGTTTTGATTTTTGGGTGTAGTTCCCCTTTAATATTGACCGACGGATTCCTGCGTCCGATTATGTTATTGTAGTGCTCTGTCAAAGTTTAAGAATTCACATACGATAGAACTTATTTTATGTGTTGCTTCAACGATTTTGAGGTATCTTAATTGTGGTAGAATATTCCCTGGAACATTCTTGAAAGGGGGCAGTTGTTGTGTATGCAAGTTAGTCATAATATATCTACTACACCGTTTGCTACTGTATTGCGCATGCTCGCATATTGTTGTTGCTGCTTTACCTGACCAAGAGTAATGTCTTCCAAATGCTAGTGTTTGTGCGTGCCAGAGAGAACGCATGAATATAATGGTATGTTAGTCCACAAGGGGACATAACAGACTGAGTGTGTAGTTTGTCTGTCAATGAGTGAGTGTGTAGTCTGTCTGTCAATGAGTCGGAGTGTGTAGTGTGTCTGTAAATGAGTGAGTGTGTAGTGTGTCTGTCAATGAGTGAGTGTGTAGTGTGTCTGTCAATGAGTGAGTGTGTAGTGTGTCTGTCAATGAGTGAGTGTGTAGTGTGTCTGTCACTGAGTGAGTGTGTAGTGTGTCTGTCAAAGAGTGAGTGTGTAGTGTGTCTGTCAATGAGTGAGTGTGTAGTGTGTCTGTCAATGAGTGAGTGTGTAGTGTGTCTGTCAATGAGTGAGTGTGTAGTGGGTCTGTCAATGAGTCGGAGTGTGTAGTGTGTCTGTCAATGAGTGAGTGTGTAGTGTGTCTGTAAATGAGTGAGTGTGTAGTGTGTCTGTCAATGACTGAGTGTGTAGTGTGTCTGTCTGTCAATGAGTGAGTGTGTAGTGTGTCTGTCAATGAGTGAGTGTTTGGTTTTCACTATTTCAGTTCGTTGCCTCAAGAAGTACAAAGTACGAATATAAAGGAGAACAAATGTGTGTGTAGTGTGTCTGTCCATGAGTAGGTGTGGCACCATATCGTACCCAATGCTGCTGGTTTGCCTTGGTGGTTTGGGGACTTGCACCATCGTGCTGGTAGAACAAGGGATTCCCAGCTTCAAGATTCCCAGCACCACACCGGAACAACCAAAACTTCACTCGCATTGCATCGAAAACACCGTTCTTTCTCGACACGGCGTTCCCATACTCCTCTGCCATGCACGCGTAAGGCCACACGTTTTTATTTCTATATTTCTCGTCACCCGCACGCATACAATTCAGGAGTCTGGAAGAAAAAAAGAAAAAAAACTGTGCTGCACTGACTGTGCATGTGGGGACCAGCACACCCAAGCACATGTACATAATGTGGCCTGGCCTGCACGACATATGATGCGAGGTTCGGCATTTTGTGCGCAATCTAGCTGCACATGCACAGATTGTGACAGAAGCTCCTACCACATACTATTTGCTAACTGTGGACGGTATTTTGCATGGTGTATTGGTAGATTTTAGTGTGGACAAACGTCTAACAAACTTTCTTTTTTCGGTCATTTTTTATTTTTTCCACCTCTCGCGTATGTTTTTAGATTTTTAGGTGACGAGAAACATAGAAATAAAAACGTGTGGCCTAACAGTAACGCTAACCAGGATGTCAGTTTCCCTGCAGATCCCATCCCAAAAAGGTCGTAGACATTGCAATTCAACTCGTGCTGTTTTTTCTTGGCTCCTATAATTTTGCCATTTCTATTTTTGAGTGTGCCAATCTGTCCACAGATCAAATTCACACTCACACACTCACACACATACACACACACACACACACACACACACACACACACTCACACACTCACACAAACACAGACACACACACACGTACACACACACACACAAAGTTACTCACGCAAGCGAACACATGGACTCACAGGTACAAACACACATGCACATGGTGGGTGTTGTGTTGTATTTTGGCTTTTGATGGAAGAAGACATGGTGACCCTTACCTGGTGAAATTCTACACACAACGCTGTGTTTGTGTTCGGGTCGATATGTAGTGTCGTAGAAAAGCGAGTCAGTTGCCAAATGATAGCGTCGCCTAGCTCCCTTAGAATCTCTCAACCAAGCAACGGATGCACCAGTGGTTGGAAAGATCTCTCTCACGCATTGGGTCGTTGTTGGGATCTCTCCATTGAACAACCTACACAACTGCACCGCTCCAGAAACGGATTTTTTGACGGGAAAGTACCGGATGATTGTCGTCGGTTCAGAGTGGCATTGCAGTTCTGTTAAAAATGAAAACGTACACAGGAAAAGAATGAAAATCGAAATTAATGACTTACACTCTATCCAACACGGCTCAAAGGTAGACCATCGCTAATGCTCTTGTATTTGCATTTGTATTTATTCAACATTTCCTGGCTCGTCAAACGACTGCCAATGAATGTGAAATCCTTACGATCTATCGTCCGTTGTTCTGCTTCGACTACCATAGCTTTGAGGTAAAAATTATTTGTACTTTGATCTCTGGCTACGCATGATGGCATCAGTGAGCCAAACCGCCGCCAAAGACTGATGTCATAAAGTAAAACTCCGCCGTGGGCTGGGGGATCGTCGAGTTGCACACTCTTGGTTATGTACTTTGTTATCATGAGGTTCGGCATCATTTTCTCCGTGCTGCGCTGATGAGCCCACGAAGGACAGAACAGTGTTGTCCGCAGATCGAGTGTACATACTTTACGCAGGATAGTTCCGATGGCCTTGAAGAACAGTCAAGAGTTTTAACAATAATAAAGCAAATGAAGAGCTGCAATGACAAACACAGTAAATCCAATTGTTTTGTCACTTTAGAGTTGACATTGAATTTGAATGAGATCACTCTTCCAGCTGGTATCCGTATCTTCACTTTATGGCCCTTAGCGGCGTTTTCAATGCAGCCTTTTTGTGCGATTTCTACAGCTGTGTACTCACCGCTTGAAACTACAATTAGTACCCCACAGGGTGATTCTCTCTCTCCCCGGTGTGGTCTGTCATATACTCAGAGGCAGCACTGAGAGATCTGAGGAGCACCCAGCTGGCACAAAACAGACCGCCGATGGATCAAAACATCAACATTCCTTTTAAGCTTGTCTACGCAGATGACACAGATTTCATAAGCCTTAGTCGTCAATGGCTCACGGACCTCGAACCCCCACATAAACCACACTCTCGGCCTGTGGGCCCTGAGAGTCAACAACACCTTAAAACTGAGTGGACAGAGCTGGGTCGATCTGTAGACAGTGTTGACAAGCGCTGGAGGGCATCGCGAAAGCTGGGCTCACTTCTGGGCGACATTGAGAATGTGACACGGCACAGGCAATTGGCCGAGGCTGCATTCCGATCCAAGCAGTCTTTTTGGAAGCGCCGAGGACTGATCCGAGAGCCTCTGAGGCTGTTCTGTGCCTATAATAGACTGCCACTGCTATATAATTCAGGCACCTGGGGCCTGACGGTTGCTAGCGAACGCTCCCTGAAACGCTTTCCATAGAAGGCAGCTCATGTCACTTCTCGGCGTCACATGGCCACAGAAAATTAGTAATTTGGCTTTGTATGCCCGATGCAGAGCGGAGCCAGTGTCAGGCTTGATCCGAAATTCACGCTGGAGCCTATTCGGGCATGTGCTTCGCCTGGGTAAGGACACGCCTGCATGATCGAGCATGGAACAATACTTTCAGGCACACGAGGGGAGGTATCATGGGAGGCCGAGGGTGACACTGCCAATAAAGCTCCACACCGATCTGTCCCAGTCGAACTATGGGCAGCTGCGGAGTGCCGAGGACTTGCGCCGTCTGGAGCGGATTGCTGCAGACTGTCCTGCATGGAACGCGCTGGTGAAGAGTGTTTGTGCACACCCTCGTCATGAGTAGAAACAGCCATGACACCCTTATAAACTCATACCGTATGTCAGCGCCTTTAAAGCCATGATTTTATATTCGAAACACTGCTGCTTTCCTAGCTATTTCAGATGCAAAATGACTCACCCACTACGCCATGCTGCAAAAGTCAAAGTACACACCGAGATTTCAATCTGTTGAGTCCGAAGAAGGACGACTGACGACATCTTCTCCAGACATTACAACGGACATCGGGAACAAGTTATTGGGAACAATATTTATTATAGACGACGAGACAAGAGACCAAGACAAACGAACGACTAGAGTTGAAGAGTGAAATTATTGAAGAGAGAGAGCTCGACTGAGAAACAACACAATATAAAGGGCCTTGGTAGCTATGGCAAACATGGGCGCGCAAGTAGCTACCCAGGCCAACGAAACGAAAAGTGAGTATGACGTAGTACGGGTGCATGCAGGCCGGCCAGCTTAGGAAAGTCTGTAGGTAAGATTGTACGGGAGGAGGCACCTAACAAATCTAAATCCACTTGTTAACCCTTTCTCGGCTTTCCTGGAAGTTTGAAGCCATGGCTTTATAACCGAGACTGGCTTTAAAATCGAATATACCGCCATGGCTTTAAAGGTGCGGATATACGGTAACAACCATTCTATAATAATATTACTATTTATATCTTTTCATAATTATCTCGAAACTCAACCTCACCACCACTACACAAAGGTCGTTGACGCTGCAACTTTCTGCACTCACACCACCTCATTCATTATACATTATACTTATCTGGCCATCCATTGACCATGTTGCTATATGAAGAGACAATAATGATGATGCTTTCCCAATGAGACCAATTTTATGATGCTCCATGTTACTGAAGCATTAACTTTGATCATTGGTTTGTAGAGCCCCATTCTCTAGAAGATATCTTCATCTGCTCTGTTTCAATGTCCAGCATTATAAGCGAACGTGTGGATCAAGCATAATTGCTTGGTTGCCGCTGCCGCGGAAATGCGTATAATAATACCAATACTCACGTTTAGGCAATTCACACACAACCTTGAGTTCGGTCGTCAGGGTTAAAGTAGCTATGTTGTATTTGGCACCATTGGATCCAATTCCAACCTCAAGGGATTCACCGCCATGTTGCAACCATGCTATGGGCTTCGTACCCACTCTGTGGCCAATGTCTTCCATAAACCTTATTGGGCACGACGTCGTCAGAGGTATATCTCCGTTCACCTTGGCACACATGGCTACGGCTTCCCAATAGGGCAATTTGATGTCAAAGTACCGAAGTCTTGTATTGCTTGATGGACATTGGAAATCCTCTGCAACCACAGCAAAAGCCAGCAGTAAGAGCTCGGAATCAGGATTCTGGGCCCTGCGTTCCAGAGGTGGGGATTATGGAGGTGCAGGAGTTCTGGTTTCCCGTGTTTGCAGAATCCGATGGTTGCGGACGAGGGGGGGGGGGGGGGTGCTGGAATCATTCACCCCAAGCCTCAAGTCGTCATACTGTCGACTTCACGCCAATCCACGATCCTACACTTTTAAGTTTTTAACCAGCTAACCAGATTGATGGATAACCCTTCGGTGAAAGGGTGGATTTAAAAGACATGAAGATAAAGAGGGGAAGATTGAACGGCTTGTTTCATCCGCGCATCTCATTAGCAGCAGAGTACCACAAAGATCTCGCCGAGCACCTACACTCTACGTTTTTTTTTACACCAAACGCAACAATTATTTATTTGGGAAAAATGAGAAAAAGCAAAACAAAGACAATTGTACAACTAACACGGAAAATGATCACCATGCAAAATATCCACTTATTCAATATGCGCTTCCGCCACTGCACCTGCACTCTAGTTATATAGTAGTACTTCTCGAAGTAATAGTATTTATTATTTTAATAGGGAACTCTACAGACGGTGTCGTCTTATTCCAGGAAGCCCTACTCTTCGTGATATACATGTACATTAATCCCCCCCCCCCCCCACACACACATATATACACATATACCCATATACAGCTACACGCACACGCACAAACACATATACAGCTACGCACACACACCCAGACACATTATTCTTAGTCGTAGTAGTTCGTTTCTGTTTTCAGCTAATGTCACACTACTCTATCCAACGTCGATCCCTGTCCCCGGATGCGAACCGTTCGCTGTGTTGATCGCAGTCAGAGCTCTCTGATGTTGATGCTTTGAGCTGGTGCCTTGTCATTCATTAGACATAATTGCCATCGGTTAATCCAGTAGGTCTGAGCTCTGCTGACGAGATCTAATAAAATCCAAACAGCTACCTGTTCGAAGGTTGACTACTTGGTCCGCGTCACCAATATTGTCGCTTATCTTTCAGTTTATTATTACAGGGTGCGACAGAGCTCTCGGCCATTGAAGAACATGTTGAGTCACCTCCACCATTACACTGCGCTCTTTAGCCGACTAGACCCTCCTGCACACAACCATCACCATTGCGAGGACAATTCCGTAGACGATATTGATAAAGTCCTTCAGACAGCTGTTTCGCTAATACATAGCTCATCAGTGAAGGTAGATGTTGAATGATTAAAATATAGACCAAACTGCTATTATCATAGGGGTTTCCACGTACAAAACTGGCATAGCTGAGGTGATAACGCGGGAAAGGGAAAGTGTGAAGTACTGTTGACGCGCATTGGACATGCATGCAGCGTCGGAAATTCAGCGCGGAAAATGAATCACTATTCAATGCAGAAATAACGTGCCAGAATCAGAGTACTATGTAGCTAGGTAGAATCTGTGTACTAGTATTGCAGTTGTCCGAGTGCCATGAAGGCCTGCGAACACACCTCACGACCAGGTGACGTCGACAGCCACAGCAGCCCCTGGGGCATGACACTGTACTGCTCGCCTGTCGCGCCAAGACGCTTGGCAGTCACTAGGCTTCATGCCACCGATGTTGTCCGCAAGCTACCTTCTTATCTGCCCATCACCCACTGCCGCTGACACGCTGGGAGGCACCGTGGCATTCACCCAGTATATCGTCGTCAGAGCTGTGTCGACGGTACAATAACGCCGGTAGAAACAAACAGTTGATCGTATGGTATTGCATCCTCCAGATTGTCCCTTGACTCGTCTTGTCCCTCTTCTTGCTCTGACGCTAACGGCGCATGTATCGTATAATTACAGGGTGCGACAGAGCTCTCGGCCATTGAAGCTCTCACTAGCTACATAGTACTCTGATTCTGGCACGTTATTTCTGCATTGAATAGTGATTCATTCTCCGCGCTGAATTTCCGATGCTGCATGCATGTCCAATGCGCGTCAACAGTACTTCACACTTTCCTTTTCCCGCGTTATCACCTCAGCTATGCCAGTTTTGTGTGTGGAAACTCCTATGTAATAGCAGTTTGGTTTATATTTTTAATCATTCAACATCTACCTTCACTGATGAGCTATGTATTAGCGAAACAGCTGTCTGAAGGACTTTATCAATATCGTTTACGGAAGTGTCCTCGCAATGGTGATGGTTGTGTGCAGGAGGGTCTAGTCGGCTAAAGAGCGCAATGTAATGGTGGAGGTGACTCAACATTATCTTTCAGCTGGTTTTTATATCGCCAATGCTCACTTGGCAGACCAATTCATCCTACTTACGGTTATTAAACTAGCTTAACAGTGATTGAAGGTCCCCGGTAGATTTCGAGTGGATTTCGAGAGCGACGGGTGGGTGATTCTGATTGATACCACACTGCATCAAAAATAGAGCTTCTTGTCACTGTCCACAGGCAGGAACAGTGCGAGCCACAAGAAAATAATCGGCTACTCTGAATCAACGCTCCGAGTATCCAGCGCATCGTGGGGATCTACAAGCACTTCACATGTCGTTGCTCAAACTAAATTCTTGCGACTGATTTGAACCACACAGGTAGTCGTGATGCCTACGCAAAGTCTTATAGAGTAGGCCAACATCACGATCCATTTCCCGTTAGAAAATAGCTAGGCAGCGAAGAGGAAGAGAGATGAGCTTGCGAAAGCCAGAGAGTCAATCCCGGGCAAAAATATGTGTCACCAGCGCCGAGAGCAGCGCCGAGCAGGACCAAAAGCATTCTGAACCCTTCCTTGGACAATACATTCCTCGTGGCTAGCTGTCATTCTATACCTTACTTCAATCATACAAAGTTGGATCACCTCAAGTGCACGTTTTGTTGTCCAAAGTCGAAGTTCAAATTGTCGGAAAAAAGCGCCAATATTGATGACGTGTTCACGAGGTGTTTGTCGCGCTGGAAACGGAGCGTCTCTGTAAGTTTGTATCCCTGGTGATGTTTGTGCCTGGAGAGCACTATATAAGTGGTGCTCTTCAGGCACAATCTTCCTCAGCCTACTCAAGCTCAACTGATGAGGGGTGAATTCCCCGAAACACTGTGTATTGAGCAGGGAGTGGTGCTTTCTTGCAGGTTTGCCGAGTCGAAGGTTCGATGGACTTCTCGTGTGCTCTGGATAGCAGTCGTGAGTCAGTCAAGTGTCAAGTAAAGTCGGCGGAATAGCGCGAGCTCCGGTGTGGGGAGCAAACCCTTTCTTACAAGTCATCGCCGAAGTCGCAACCACTACTTCGTAATATTGATGACGTGGACCAAGTATACCAAATTAGCCAATACTATGTTCTATCATGGGTGTGTTTAACTGAAAAGTTGATCGAAACTGACAATGGGCATGGAAACAAACCTGATTTCAGAGCCTCTGGCTCGCGCGTTTCAAGATCGCCTTCGCACACAACTGCTCGTTTAGAAGTCAGTACGTTAGACCCATCGATACTCGCATTGTTGCTATCAAAGAACTTCGAAGATGATTTCGGTCTCATCCAGTAAACCCTGGCGTTGTAGGTATTCCGCCAAGTATCCCTGCAATCATAGGAATCCGTCAGTCGTTTGTTGATTCTAGCACAATGCATGATGGCCTGGCCAAGCAACATCTCTTGAGGTAGCTCGAATACCACCACCTTGTTCCACCTATTAGAAGTTGGCGACTGACAATATTTATCGACTGTACCAACAGAAAAGAAGATTAGTAAAGTGAGTATACACTCGAATGGAAAGCCAATGATTAATTAATAGAAAAGAAAAAAGACCAAGGAACTACACGTTATGCTATAATGGCCACTAACAGCAACAGTTCCTTGACAATCAGCTCATGCAATAACATTGCACGACACTGCCCGACGGTACTGACGTTCTACAACTAACTGGCTGCCAGTCAAGTGACTGGTGGTGTCAGTGGGAATTATAGTGTAACTTTTAGTTCCTTGTGAACCTGATGAAGGCAATTTGCCGAAAAGTTGTAATAATTATTGTGAATGAGTCGAATCAATTTGTTCCAGTGTTAATGGAACAGCCTGGCATGAGGGTAACATGGATGCAGCTAATGGGATTTCGGTCTTTGACCACTTGGTGGTGGGTCTGATCTACTCACCTCCCACCGTTTAGGCGCTGCATTTGCGCCTTTGATCCTAGAGGGTGGTGGCGTTCCCATGACGGATGCGGAAAACTGGGCTTCCAGCCGAGTCTCACGTGAACCGTGAAATTTATTTATTATTTAATGGAACAGAGCGCGTGAGCTATTTATGAAACTGCAGGAAGCCTCCCCACTTTCACTTTTTTAGTTCCTTGATCCTTTTTCTTTTCTAAAACGTAAAGTGAGTAAAATTCATTTTCGACCCCGACCTCTAGGTACATGTGCAGACAACACACAAAAGGCACAACGGAGGTTTACATATTTGTCACAACTCAGGGTTGCTTGCTCAATGCAATCATCAGGCGACTGCCTTTTGTGTGTACTAGTGCTCCACATTATTGTGTTGAGCCCTCTCCGCTGGCACAAGGAAGTTTTCCTCCTTGTATAAACAACACAGTGTGAGTTTAACAATTCGCCAAACCTTTCGATGCTCTTTCAAATTTGGAAGAATTTTTTTCGGAGAAAAACGGACCTGGTGTAATTAAGCGGCCACCCCACGGTGCAAGCAAAAGCGGTCTTTGAAGCCAGGTGGTCTTTAAAACCAGGTCCCACAGTGTGTGTGTAGAACTGTCGGTGCATGGAAAGAGGGTCGTTAAGAGAGGTCGCTTACACCAGGTTTTATTGTGTTAGGAAATTTGAGGCTACTTGCCTCATACTGCTCTTTTGTTTTACTGCTCTCCGAAACTCAACACTTTCCAGCCAGTTACGAAAGGAAGAAAAAATATTATCGAACCAGGGACCTTGGTATTCGTGAGCAATGCTCTGACCAACTGAGCTACAGTATGACTCTTATCCACAGTGATGGTAAATCTATTCTTCTTCGATGAATCAATATCTGGCTTGCATCATACTGGCAACTCACACCACTCAAGAGGGCCTTAGGCCATCCCCTTCCCCCTGCCATTTCTTCAGGTGACATACAGGCAAGAGCAAACGAGAGCAAGACCAACTATCCTTTTTGTTAGAGTATTAGGCCACAGCAAGTTATTTCTCAAGCCATGGATCAGTGAGGAGGTGATAGCTCTGGCAGAAAGAAAGCGAATAGCCAGATGCACCGGTAAGGACCAAGAATACAAGGATCTAAAAGTTGAAGTGCGCCGAAGGATTTGCTGTGACAGGAGAAAGTGGTTAGAGGATAAATGTAAACACATTGAATCTTCTGGGAGGAACCATGATATCTGAGAGGCATTCAACACCATTAAACCCATTAAAAAATCATCGTTCCGGCCAAATCAAGCATGTATCAATGCTGCTGATGGCACGACCCTGACGGAGAAGGAAGATGTATTGCTGCGGTGGTGTGAATATGGGCAGCAGCTATTTGGGCAGCCGTCAGGAGATCAAGGGTGTTCGGCCTCGGCGGAGAGTGGTGCGGAAGAGCTTCCATCGCCACTAATTTCCCCTGAACCTGTGCCTCTCTTGGCTGAGGTTGAGCAAGCCATATTGTCCCTGAAGAAGAGGAAAGCCCCTGGACTTTTTTATTTTTTATTTTTTTACTATGTTCACATACCCAACTCATAAATAATACAGAAGACAATGGTACTGAGACAAGGACAAACGTGACAACTACTGAGAAGGGGCTGCACCGAGGTGCAGCAGTGATGGTGGGGCATTGATGGCTCTGCCGACCTGAGGTCTCGGCATCACGGCCAGAAACACGCAACAAAAACAAAAGATAGAGCTGTACTTGATGGGATCGTGGCGGAACTGATTCAGCATGCATCCTCAGTTTGTGTTCTATTCCTACCATGATAAACTTTGTTTGGAGATTTGGAAAACAGGGAGATGGCCAAAAGCATGGAAACGTCAAGAAATCATCCTGATACCCAAAGCTGGATCAGCTAAGGAGTGTTCCAACTATCGGACCATTGCTTTGATGTCACATGCAAGCAAGATCCTTCTGACAATAATCTTGAATCGTATGAAAAAGAAGATAGAGGCTGAGTTACCAGATGAGCAGGCTGGTTTTCGAGCCGGTCGCAGTACTGTGGATATGCTCTGTGTTCTGCAAATCATTATCGAAAAATCTCTTGAATGGCAGAATCCTGTATCCATTGTATTAATTTTATCGATTATCGTAAAGCCTTTCACTCAGTTAACCACTCACATCTTTTCGGTTGCCTTTTGGATTTTGGTTTCCCTCGCCACATAGTTTGTTTGCTCCAGAATCTTTACACAGGGATGAGCGGAGTTATCAGATGGAATGGCTCGCATTCGCCGGAGTTCGCCATCAAGAAGGGTGTTCGGCAGGGCTGTATTTTGTCCCCACATCTATTTAGCCTGTACACTGAGAGTGTTATGCGTGTTGCTGATGTGGACAGTATCGGTGTGAGAATCGGAGGACGCCAGCTGTCAAACCTACGATATGCAGATGACACGGGATTGTGTGCTTATCCATCAGAAGTGTCTACCCTCACCAGTGCTGTTAATAACGCTGGAAGAGAGGAGGACCTGTCACTGAATCTGTCCAAAACCAAGATCATGCATATCAGAACCTGTACTGCTGGTGCAAACGATACTGCTCCAATGCCACTTGTGGTCGACGGAGAACGAATTGCAGAGGTGAGCAGTTTCAAGTATCTGGGATCCTGGAAGACAACAAACGGTGATTGCAGCCTCGATATATGGTCAAGAATTGCCATGGCGAAAGAGCGTATGCTGCAGTTAATTGACATCTGGAAAGACCACAACATCTCCAGACAGCTGAAAATCTGGATAACGCATGCCTTAGTGTGGTCTGTCCTGCTGTATGGAGCTGAGAGTTGGACTCTGCGGAAGACAGCTGAACGACGAATACAGGCAGCAGAAATGTGGTGCTACCGACGTCTGCTCAGAGTATCCTGGATGGAGAAGTGCACAAATGACAGTATCCTGGTGGGGTTGGGAGTACAGAAACAGCTGCTAGCCAGGGTCAAGATACGCAAACTGACCTATTTCGGGCACACATGCCGCCCATCTGGCTGCGAGCTTGTACGTGACGTGATGTTTGGTGTCGTGGATGATAAGAGAAAGCGTGGCCGTCCGAAGATTTCCTTTGCTGACAATATCGTTTCGTGGACTGGTATGTCTCTGCATGAGAATTGCCAGTTGGCATCTGACAGAGCTGCCTGGCAGTCGCACTGTGCATCTACTGCTTACACAGCTGCATAATGCCGTTTATTATTTTATTTTTTTAGATTTTACTATTATTATTTTTTTGGCAACGCAGATGATGGTGATGAAGTTATTTCTATGTTTCGGGTTACCGCGCGCGTACCTTTTCGAATCCTTGACAATGGATAGAGCGGAATTCCACTCGGCTCATGTCAAAGTGCAGAAGGAGCCATCCATGAAATTTATTATTGTATCGCTCCAGCCCAGTCTGCCAGCTGTCCTGTGGCGACTTGTTGTCGTTTTGGATATTAGCGACAGTTTAGTAGTGCTATTCTGTGTGCAACATGGCTCAGTACACATAGAATGGAGTTTTGTTTTCCTCTGTTTTTGTTTTTTCCGCCCGCCCGCCTGCCTTTTCCAGAAAATGTCCTACGCGAAACATAGAATTAACTTGGTGTGGCCTTACAGCGATAAAAAGGTAGCTGTCTGCAGTTGAACGCATTTCAGAGTCGGTGCCACTGGCACGTCAGGCTAATAGCTAACTTCATACAACCCTTTGCTAGAGCCCCCCCCCCCCACCCTCTCCCTCCTTCACTGTTCTTGCTGTCCAGTGAGGACTACGATGCCGTCTATTTATATGTTCCTAGCAAAGCAACCTGATCCGATGTAGCATATAGAGCTAAAGACTCATCATCCCAAGATACTGAAATTGGGCATGGGGTAATGATTTTTTTTCAGACTTACGAAGCCTCTTGTACGGGCAATATCAATAAACCGATACAATCATGTAATGAAAATACAAAAGATGACCAAAATGATAACGTATTATTGTTTGTGTTCCGGCTCAGGGTAATGATCGGCAGTGCGGCAGTTCTGGGGTGGTACCGCCTTCCAGGAGCTGGCTCCGGGTCTGTATTCAAGATAGGTTAACGGCTGAGTCGGTATGTGAGTGGATTTCGCAATGTCTATGTTCTTTGGTTTTGCTGAAGCTTGTGTTTCTCCCTGGCCAGCCGGACCCAAGAGTACTGATCCACCATTACCGTATTTTCCGGAGTATAGTGCGCACTTTAGATGTGCTATTTTAGGCCCTAAATCGCAGGTGCGCACTTTGCTCCGAATATGAAATGCAAGTACTTCCATGAAGATTGAAGTGCGCACCCCCAATGAAGATTGGGGGTGCGCGTTATACAAAGGTGCGCACTATACTCCGAAAAATACGGTATATGCACACATGCGCACTGCCTCGCACAGCCTAATTACATTGGCCAGGAAAGAATCAAAAACAAGATGGGAACAAACATACAGTAACTTACATGCAAAAAGCGACTCTGCACCAAAACAAGACCACAAAAACAGAATTTAGTGAATTGAACCTTGTCTATAACAACCACACATAATTATTGTGAGTGGATAGGCACAGCCAAATTCCGATATCACTCAAACATTGGCCTTTCCAATCCTTTTTCAATCCCTTGGTGGACCTCTTTCATCCACTCTGTCAGTTATGCCTGTAGAACATTCCACATTGGAGGGATACTGGAAACTAGGCCATGCCACTGGAGTTTTGGTTGTCACAGACATTGACTAATTAGACAAAGTTAGCTAGTCGTGTTTGAGTTCATGCTTCATGCCTAGCTTGGCACGTGACTGGATCATGGCTGCCACTGAGAAATCAGCAAACATGAAAAGCCTGTACAACCTTCCATTTGACAAACATATTCTGCTGTTCAATGAAATACAATAACGCAAGTCAATGCCACACTGGCCACTGCACATACCTAGATCTACAAACACAGGGGTGTGAAATGGCGCAGAGCACGAACTGGATCCACACGCTCGGATTTTATTGAACAGCATTGCAAAATAAAGGAGTGCTCATTGCTTACGGTAGAGAACTCAAAGGACCCAAAACTTGGTCTCCAGGCCATTGAATCATGATATTGGCCATTACTGCTAGTTTGATATCAGTTCAGTTCAGTTCAGTTGGTTTATTTACGGATTCTCCAGAGGTAAATGGATACCTTTCATGGGAGTCTCACCAAACCAATACAATAATGAAAATTAAATTAAACTAATACCAGGTATGGGATAAACTGAAATAGGTTTTTCGACCAGTAGGGCTATGCACTGGTTGTGCTACAGAAAATTAGTTCACTCAAATGCAACGTGCGAGGAAACAGTTCGCTTAAATAGGCCAAATATGGGAAAAGAACAAACGGTGTGAACAGAACCATTTGAGTGTATGTAAGACTATATTCACTTACGTTTTGTAACTGTACTGTCCGCAAATGCTGAACAACACAGAAGAGCACACAATGCACACACAATGCACGTTTAGTGAATAATAAGGTTTCTAGGCATTTCCGAAAAGATAATGGACTAGTACTGCTGGGAACTCGAGATCAGTTGTCGGGGGAGACCACAACACACCACCTTCACTGCTGAAATATACTGAACAAGTCTTGGGTTTACAGGTCTGCATTTTCACTGACTGGGGATAGGAACATCGAAATTCGGACATAATTATTATAATTGTAAAAAAAGAGAGAAGAAAACACATGAGAACGAGTTATGCAGCAATTATAAACTCATTCTCATGTGTTTTCTTCTCTTTTTTTTACATTTATTACTGGCTCAGTATCCAAATTATAATTATTATTCTTTTACGAAGCATACGCAATAAGCAAAGTGACACTCAATTCTCACCCGCACTGCAGCTCAGAATAGCAACAGCACATTGCTGCAAGCTCCCGTTTAACTCTGGAAAAACATCATGTTGCCGATCAACCCGATTGCCGAGAATTGAATTCAGATTTTGAGTGCAGAATAGGCTGATTGACACTAAAACTAGTCTAGTCTAGCTCAGAGCAAGTGTCATGTGCCTGCGTGGTAGCCGCTCTGTTTTCGCTGTGCATGCACCGGTCTCTCCTACTGCCTCCCTAGTTGCTGCCGAAGCTGGCACTTCCCATCATTACTTTTGCAGTCTTCAGTTATTATTTGCCATGGCGACCCCCGCAAGCCCAAATAGCTGGCAGGGCAGGGTTGGGCCTTTTTCTTTTGCTTCACATGTGTAGCATTTTCACGGTTTCTGCTTTTGAAAAAAAAACTAGTCTAGTGGGAGTTGAAAGGGAAAAAGAGGCTGACAGAACTTTGTAAGTTATGACTAGGCTGGTAGTGGCTTATGTTCATAGCTAGATTATAGTCATCATGCCGGCAGAGACTGCTGAATGTTGCCTTCAAACATCAAGCTCACGCTAAGTGTTTTTAACTAATGCCTCCGCTGCAACCCCCCCCCCCCCCCCACACACACACATACACTCTCTTTTACACAACCACGAACACAAACTAAGACATACACAAACACGTACACACACACACACACACATACACACACACACACAAACACGTATACACACGCGCATGCGCGCACACACACACACAAACACGTACACACACATACACACACACACACACACACACACACACACACAAACACACACACCCACAGACTGAGAGCGTCAATGACTTAAAAGTAGATTGATAATCATCCGCACTCCTCGGGTGTGGGCTGTCTCAAGGGGTTCAGATTATGGGAATGTTCGGATAAGGGAGTAATCACACAAGACATGTATATTCCCTCGTGTTTCTCAATTCCTTCATGACCTCGGTAGTTCCACACGAACTAGACACACTCTAGCTCATGAATATGATTCTATAGATCCAACACGTTAGAGAAACATATTGCGCACCGCTCGAATGGTTTTTTTTGGGGGGGGGAGGGGAGGGGGGGGCAATAGCAACAAAATCACGTTCATCCAATCAATTCAATGCGAACTGGAATTTCGGAATATTTATTATTCGGTTCGTTTCCGTTCCGATAATCGTCATTCTACCGCATTTCAATGTACCAGAAACCCACCAAAACTTGCAAAGCACAGCCAAACTGAACTGACCATAACGAAAAGACATGATCATCAGGATGATGGGTACCGTCAACCCAAGTTGCCGGCCCATCTTGCTTGATAATCTGCAAATCACAAACAGCAACACACAATACAATACATGTTCAGTGGTGCTTAATGAAAACTGATTAAGTCACCCAGTATGCAGTGGGGCATTGCGTAGCCCTGGACCTGCCAACAGCGGGCTGTGAAATGGTGCAAGGCGCAAACTGGACTAATGCAACCAGAATTAATTGAGCAACACAGTTTATCTAACTATACTCTATGAACAGCGCCATAAACTCATGCTATGTCACGAAAGCAGAAGGGAAAGAGATAGAAAGGCAGATACAAGAGACAAAGGCTATGATAGAGTTCTGGCGTAGTGAACAGAAACAATAAACGGGGTGTTACCCCAGCGACGGCCTTCTGTGCATGCAACTTTGACCTTGGCCATGCTAGGCTGCCAGTGCTATCAGAGCGTCTCCTTCCTATGCTTGTACTTGGTGTTGTCGTTTGTATTTATTTGAATTTGCAACTTCTCTTCTCTTTGCAGGTGTGATGACCCAGGGGCGTTGGAAGGTATTTTAGTGTGGTACGGTCAGCCATTTGAAGTACAATTTACTCGTGGGGGAGAGTAGTGGTCGAGCCGAGAATATTGGAAATTTAGTTTCCAGATCAGCGTATTTTATTGATTCACGGGGTATCTTGGGCAAAAAGTGGCACGGTCAATACCGTAGTAAGCGTGCCGTGAGTGACGCACCTGTGACCGAATCAGCATCCATACTCTGCATCACCCCCGTCATCTGCCTGCTACCCTTGACCAGCCGAGTGCTTGAGCATGATTGTGCTCATCAAAAAAAAAGGCTTCTGGTCTCAATTGAATCAGAAGCTCTAAGCACAATACAGCACACCCTAGATTCAGCTCGAAGGACCCCTTGAAGAGAAAGCGCCGTATTTGTGCGATGCAGATTTCGAGCTTATTGTTATCGATAGGTGTGGAGGCACCTTTAGGACAAAATGAATGCCACGTCCAAAATCCATATTTAGCCACATTTGAAATGTGGCTAAATATGGATTCACGGACAAGCTACACATGAAATGAATCCTTTTTGGTCATCCCCGAAACGTTATGGAATGAACATGCTCCGTTTTGTACCTAAACTCTTCACTTCTTCCCAGTCCTTTCCGATACGGAACTTCCACTGTCATATGTACGTGTATAATTATGTGTATGCTGCATGCCATATGTTTGTGACCATATATAGACAAGACAAATTGCAACTGACCACATATAGAGTGACCATGTATAGTAGTCTCTGAACAATTTGACCATATATAGAGCAATGGCCACATATTAGAGGATCGCTGGGTTACCGAGTCCTACATTTATTTTCCCCATGCGATCCTGCGAGTCCAGGACAGTCGTAGTCGTATTGCGCACGAAACGAAACTGAGAGCCAGCATGCCCGACAAGTTGAATCCGCAATTCGTAATCTTTCTACAGTGCGATTATTCCAAGCCGTCACCAAGCCCACTGTGGTGCCTCGCTCGTTTAGTGGTAGATACTTTGTCCGCCAACTTCAAACTATAATTTTCTCACCTCCACATCAAAACATGAAAACAGATGTTTTCATAAGTCTGAACTGCTATTACACTCCCGTGTCCCGTCTGGGAAGGTAATAGCCTACTTCTTGTAAGCCTAGGGTGCCAAGGTCGACAGCGTGCTGTGCGCACCCTGACGAACTACTCTTCGACACTTGAGGGTGAGTGACTGCTACCTCCTTCCAACATTTTTCTTATCTTGATTTTGATCTTCTCGCAAAACACGGGGATCCCTGAAGGTCGATATTTCCAGACAACCTCTCATGTACGTTTTTTGTTCGTCGTATGAGCTGATTTTTAGGAACTGATGGTGTTAGTGGACATTATAGCATAACTTGTAGTTCCTTGGTCCTTTTTCTTTTCTTTTATTATTCACTGGTTTGTTTGTTTGCAGTTTGCAGTTTGTAGGAGATAGACTAACTTGCCTTGACACTGTTGACAGATGTGTCGACGCTGCTCCTGTCTAACAGGTTCAGGGAAGATTCGAGCTGTGTTTATTATTATTAGTATTATTATTATTATTATTTCTCCTTTATTCACTTCTTTCGAAGGCGATAAGCCAGACCCACCGGGAAATATTTCCATGGGTGGGACAGCAAAAAGAAAGTGAAAAAACAAAAACAAAAATAAATAAATAAATAAAACCTAAAAACCAAAGGGACAAGAACTAGTTGAAGGAAGAGAAAGAAAGGAAAGAAACTCAATCCGAACTCCAACATCAAAACAATAATAAAGAATTTGCAGCGACAGGCAAAATACATCAACCAATGAAGGGAGTAGTAACAAAGGAAATATCAGTCTTTATCAGTCGTTATTCAAGTCTCTTAGCTATTGAACATGCAAACGCAGCAGAGGTGCATCTACATGTTAAGGATAGTTCTCAGTATTTTAATCGAACCTTGTATAGCCTCCTGTTGCACAATAGCCAGGTCTCCTCCCTGCACAGTCCGAAGGCATTGAGGAGTCTCCCCCACCAAGCCTCCCAGGGCACCGACAACCACAGGGACCACGTCAACCTGGTTGAGGGACCAAATCCTCGAAATCTCCCGCTTCAAATCATAATATTTCGAGCGCTTTTCAGCCATTTTCTTATTGATGTTGTTCTCACCAGGAACGCTGATGTCTATAATGTAGGCGATGCGCTCCTTGTCATCAACAAGGAGCAGATCGGGCCTGTTTGCTGATAGTTTCAGGTCAGTTGGGACCGAATACTCCCAATAGAGGCGATACTGATTACTCTTGACCAATGCCTTGAGCTGGTGGTCGAATCGTGAAGCACCAGTAGGTAGATCTCGTGCTTTACACATTTCGAAGTGCACATACTTTACTATCCGGTTATGTCGTTCAATGTAACTGGTCCGAGCCAGAACTGGGCAGGCACTGACAATGTGGTCAATTGTTTCTAAGCTGCCCTTGCAAAGCCTGCAATTGGCATCAGTTCGAGGAATTGACTTCATTATGGCGTATTGGTAATTTTTCGTTTTGAGGGATTGGTCTTGTGCTGCCATAATCATGCCTTCAGTTGAAGGTTTCAGTGTCCTTGATTTCAACCACATGAAGGTAAGCTCCTTATCTAGGCGATTCTCCTCCAATCGGCTCCAATATCTCCCATGCAGCGGCATAGTGGAAAGTGTTTTGGATTTTCGCTCAGCGCACGCTTGTTTAATGGTATGCTTATTGGGTAAAGCTGGTCCAGCTGCTGGCAGATCCAAACTCGACAGGAACTTAGCGGCCTTTGCAGTTATTGAGTGGCTTTTTGTTGTAGGTTTTTGTTGATGATACTGATAAAGCAGGCTTATTCTGTCTATTGGGCTGGTACTCATGTAGCGGGCCAGGCCACACATGCTCCGGCCGTGCATATCCTCACAAGAGACCAAGCCCCGGCCTCCATCTCCCCTCTTCATGTAGAGCCTGTTGACTGAGGCTTTGGGGTGGTGAAATCCAGACGCAGTCAAGGCTGATCTTGTCACTCGATCTGTGGTCTTGATTTCAGCCTCGGTCCAATTTACGATTCCATAACTATATGTCATAACCGGCAGAGCATACGTATTGATGGCCTTGATCATGTTTCGCGCATTCAATTATTATTATTATTATTAAGCTTCCGTGGAGATAAAAATGTAATCAACGCAATAAATAGAGTAAGCTGCGCACTCAGTACAAACACCATAAGCAAAACTTGTTTTCATGTATAATAAATAAGCTTGTTCCTAAACGTTTTCGTCGCCATCTCATCAGAGGATTACTGGCAAATCAACAAAAGCTCTTAACTCAATATATATACGCACAATGCAAGTAATAATTTAGACCCTAACTAGCGCGATAAAATGAGAGCTGAAAGAAACATTACACCATTCAACGATATCATTGTGCGTATTGTGCGTATATATATTGAGTTAAGAGCTTTTGTTGATTTGCCAGTAATCCTCTGATGAGATGGCGACGAAAACGTTTAGGAACAAGCTTATTTATTATACATGAAAACAAGTTTTGCTTATGGTGTTTGTACTGAGTGCGCAGCTTACTCTATTTATTGCGTTGATTATTATTATTATTATTATTATTATTATTAACTCTCTTCCTCTCCTCTCCTCCATGCACTCTCACAGCCGACTCACTGCTACCCTCGGTAGCCATTACACACACCAACCAAGAGGAGAGGAGAGGAGAGGAAGAGTTCTTTACATTGTATTGGCCGAATAGTACCGTTCACCATTTGAAATAATAATAATTATTATTATTATTAATGTAAAAGAGAAAAGGACATATGGATACGAGTTTAGAGTAACTCTCCATCACTGTAACACTGTAACATGATACTATATACAGCCTTCCCCTCTTTGGTCTTTCCATAACCTTGAACCTTCCAAGTTGGAAGGCTGTCGGTTAGCGCTACGGAGATGTGTTAAAGTTAGGTGTCAGGACGTCGAATGTCTCAGTACTCTGTCAGTTTTGTGCCTAGTTATTGCACTTTCTGACTGTATATAGTATCATGTTACAGTGATGGAGAGTTACTCTAAACTCGTATCCATATGTCCTTTTCTCTTTTACATTTATTTATGGCTCAACATCCGAGTTTCAAATTATTATTAATGTTAGTTAGTTTATATGTCGAAGAGAATTGGTGAGCACACATGCTCATTCCCTGGGCACTGCAAATTCACAACTCATTTCATTTCACAGAATCATTTTCAACATTTCGGCAAATTGCCATCATCAGGATACAATATGAAGTGGAAGTCTGCCAAGGAGCAGTTATATACACTAATTTGGTGTTCTTAGGTGTTGATAATATTTCTATGACTAAATATGTCACCTCAGTGCTAGAAATATGACATGTCTAAAACTAGTGAAAGATCACAAGTTTTCACTGGCTCATATGCTGGGTGTTGGTAATAAGTCAGCACAGCGCAGATGTCACCAGATAACTTGAGAAATGTCTGAACACGTTTCTCGCAAGCAATTCACGAATGTGACCATATCAGTGGTTTCCAGTAAATACTGTCACATAGATAGACAGTGTGGTGTGATTGTTTTAGAGTAATGACCATCCAGCACTGGTGTTGATCTCTGGGCCTTCGTTTCTGATCTCCACTGCCTCTCGCAATTTGCGGCTTGCCCTGTCACTGGCTCTTGCAACCACAGACACTGCCGAGAAGATGCTGTCCCCAATACCTAGGTTGATCCCTGCATGCTTAGCTCGCATGTGGTCACCCCATGGCTTATCCACAGTGCGCCTACGAGCTTCACCGTTGTGTTCCTCCAGTCTTGTCTCCAGTGTGCGACCCGTCTCTCCGATGTATTTTTCCCTGCACAACTTGCATTGCAGCCGGTATATCACATTCTTCTTCAAACATATTTTCACTCCACCCGACTAACAAGTCAGACTAGGCCCCAATGGGCGTCCTCTTCTCTTTGTCTTTCTGATGTTGGGCTCCTTAATGCAGCTGGGCGGACTTTGTGCTGAGTGACAGAGCTGACGTTTGAGGCTACCCGCATGCTCGTAAACCACCCGGACCGGTAACTTGTGCTTCCGGATAGCTTTGCTGACGCTGTGATGCACCCTGTCCGACTTATACGGCAGCTTCAGAAACGCACAACACGGATTACCTCGGTGGCGACGCTTGGGTTTCCTTGCTGCTTCTCGGGCAAAATGAAACAATGAAATGAAATGAGTTGTGAATTTGCAGTGCCCAGGGAATGAGCATGTGTGCTCGCCAATTCTCTTCGAGTTATGAAGCTGCAGGATGCCTCACCGCTACTTCGTTCGCAGTTTATATGTATTGTGTTTATCTATGTTACAATCAAATTCACAAAATCCAACACGAATTTCACAGTGAGAGTTTTTATGTTTTTCAGTCCGTGATCACTGCGGTAACCCCTAGTTTATACTATTGGGCAATGTATCGCATTCTGGGAACTATGTGTATGTGTTTCCAGATTTATTCACGGACTACATATTCCATTCTTGAATGCACAGAAATCTGTGCTATACTTCTGCAATTGCAAAATGCACAAAATTGTCGACTGCATATAGTCGACTGCATAGATAAGATGCAAAATCCAGGCAAGACACACTTCGACTAGGCCTCAGCGGCTAATGCTAGCATTAAAAGTAGCATTAAAGGCCTTTTTTGGAAACTAGCATTGCTCTAGCATTGCAAGCAGGTTTTATGGGGTAAAAAGCATTAAAAGGGGCCTGAGGGCTAAAAACCTTTCCAAGGCATACGCTGCAATGACCCATATGGTAATGTTTGCACCAATTATGGAGTCTGGGCCTCTTCTGGCACACAGCAAGTGCACAACAGGATTCAAGGGTGCATATATGCCATACAGTAACAAAATGGGTACTCTTGGTCCGGCCACAGTCAAAATTCCGTTACCGCTAGCGTTATCGTCTCAATGCTAAGGGTGCCTATTTGGAAGCGCCAAACCTACGCTACACACACCGTTTTCAAGGTTTTCATTGGGGAGACCTCTCTCTCTCTCTCTCTCTCTCTCTCTCTCTCTCTCTCTCTCTCTCTCTCTCTCTCTCTCTCTCTCTTGAGTTGATGACTTTGTTAGTTTAAGTTTGTACAGAAGACATGCGAAGTCTGCTGTTGCGCTTGTTATTTTCGTTTCGGAAGTCAAAACCTTGGTCATGAGTGCTTGTGGGGAGGCAACTGAAATTGTCCTCTCTGACTCTGATCCTTCAGAGGAAGAAGATGATTACGAGACGGATTTAGATACTGGTGATGATGATGATGATGATGATGATGATGTGGCCAACGCATTACCAAAGGCAAAGGAAGCAATCATTGCTAGAGATCGTTCGTTCAACCGGTCATGTAAGCCAAAGAGTCAAAATAGAACAAGAGTCCGTGAAGGAAAATCGACACGTGCACCTCGTGTTAATCCCAATGAAAGAATAGTGGAATTTCCGAACGAACATCTTTGTATATCAGCCGGGAAGCTCTTCTGCGGCGTGTGTCGCACTGTCGTACAGACAAAGAAGAGTATTGTGAGGTCCCATGTGCTTTCTAAGCACCATCTCCTGTCGAAAGAACGATGAGTGAAATCCAAGAACCACCAAGCGACCACCACGAAATCCTGGAAGGTCTACCAGGAGAAGAAAGCAGACGAGCTCAAAGGTACTGGTCTCACGAAGGCTACAGGTGATACGACCGTACTCCGAGGTCGCCAATGTCGTTGAGTTTTTTCTTGAAGGCTGGTGTGGCACTTACGAAGATTGACCATCTTCGCCCACTGTTGGAGAATAACAATCTCAACCTCACGCACAGCTCACATATGGCTCAGCTAGTTCCCTTCCTGCTTGAGGAGGAGCTGGAGAAACTGAAAAAGGAAATCAAGCAAGCACAACATGTTGCAGTAATTTTCGACCGTACCACCCATCTTGGCGAGGCATTCGCCATCATCATTCGTTACGTGGACGCATCATGGTGCATCCAGCAACGACTGGTGAGAATGCATGTGCTAGCCAAAAGCATGCGAGGAATGGAGATGGCCAGAGAACTTATTGCCTGCCTGAGCACATTCCTTCAGATACCTGCCAATAAGCCAGTTGCCTTCGTACGTGATGGAGCATCTGTTAACACGGTTGCAGTGCGGCATGTTGTAGACTTGCTGTACCCGAGTTCCATGGATGTAGTTTGCGCTTCCCACAGTTTGAACAACATTGGAGACCACTTTGATACCCCCACCCTGGATGAGTTCTGCCAATGGTGGGTCAGTCTCTTCTCTCGCAGTCATGCCACTAAACTCGCTTGGAAGACACGGACAGGTGTATCACCGAAGTCTCACAGTGCAACCAGGTGGTGGAGTTTGTGGGAAGTGCTGGAACAACTGCTCAAATACTTTGGGGATGTTCAGCCCTTCTTGGAGGAATGTGAATCAAGCCCGAATGCCTGTCGCCGCCTCCTTTCCATCCTGCAAAACGAAACGGCACCTGACAGCTGTGATATGCTTCGTATGGAGCTGGCTGCAACCGTTGATTTTGGGGAACCATTCGTCCGCAAAACCTACATCATTGAAGGCGACGGCATGTTGAGTGTGGATGCATACACTCATTTGCAAGAGGTGGCTACTGCTGCCCAAGATGCAGTCTACCCCAATGTTGAAGCTCTTGTGAAGGACATTGCACCCGGCGATGTTGGCCGCCAGAACCAGTTGAAAGAGCATGCCAATGGTTGCGTGCGTCCGGCAATTCGTTACTTCCTCACAAAATTCAACCATCAGGATTCACCGCTGTTTGCCAATGTGTTGGCATACAAGGCTGCCAGGCTGTGCTGCCCAATATTCGTTGCTAAGACGAATCCAGATCCCGCTCTAGTGGATGGTCTCCGTGCCTTTCCGCCCCTGGATAAAGATGGCACTATCCAACAGCTCAAGGTGGAGCTTGCAGCCTACAATGTTGCTGCTGCTGATACTCAACCTGGCCAAGACCGCCTTTCTTGGTGGAGAGACCAAGTTCAACTGCCTGTGTGGCAGAATGCTACCCGGATCGTCATCACTGTGCCGCCATCATCTGCTGCTGCCGAGAGAGTTTTCTCGCTCCTTGAAGCAGCAACGAGCAGCCAGCAAGCCTCAACACTGACAGACCACCTGGAAGTGGAGCTCATGCTCCAGTACAACCGTGGTCGGCTCGGCCATGAGCTGTGAGTTCCCAAGCCGTAATGGGACACGAAGATAGTTGCCAGACATTGTCCACCGTGTATCGACTACTAGTATCGCATTTCTATCTTTAATTTACCATGGTGCCCTGTTTCATCTGATCGTGTCTACAATGAAATTAGACACAAGACCATCCGAAAAAGTATTTCTGCACACCATTTTCTTTCCTTTTTATTGGTGCTGAAACTAGCATTAATGCTCCAAACGAGCACTCAACCTAGCATTAGCAACCAAAATAACTAGCATTGCCAAAAGCATTTTTGCCCAAAAAACTAGCATTAGCCGCTGAGGCCTAACTTCGACAGGAAGCTTTCTTACTGAAAAATGGCAGAAATTTCATGTATCGACGCCATTCCAAAAAAACAACACCTCCACGAGTCATACTGCGCCAAACTTATCGGCGCCCCACCCCCAGCGCCCACATGTTTTTCTAGACAGTAAGACATAAGCACTACTCGAGGAACACATTCGCAACTTGAAATAAATGTTTAAGATCTTACGAGTGCACTTACAGGAGTCTAACACAGGAGATAGGTCTAGCAACGGACATCCTTATGTATCACTCACCTGCAGATATGGATCGGCACGACCTTCTCCTTCCTCTCCTCCAATATACGTATTCTGCGACAGCTCTCCTCCGATATACGTATTCTGGGACAGCAACGATAACTTGATCAATGCTGATCGACAGAGTTTTAAAAGTGAATGCTTGGCTTCTAGTGTCGTGGTACAAGCAGGCCAGGAGGTTCTATCGTCGACAAAAGAGAATGCTGCCGGTTCCTACTGGCGGTGTAGTAGGCGCCTCTGGCGGACTTGGCGGACAGGAAAGTCCCGATTTGGCGATTTGGCGTCGACAGTCTGGCGAACATGAAGGGCCTGCATTCTGGGATTACAAAACCAGCTCTACTCAACCCCATAGTTAGGGCATAGGGTGTTTTCTTGGCCGTCGCGTACCTGTGCGTACGCGGGCGTTAGCTTTCTGGCTATTTCCTTGTCCAAAAAAATCACGGTTCTCGTGAGACTCGGTTTCTCTATATAGAGGCCAAGTTTTTCGCATCCGTGGGAACGCCACCACCCTTCAACTTCAAGGATCAAGGCGCAGATGCAGCTCCTAGAGCGGTGGGAGGTGAGTAGATCAGCTCACCAGCATGTGGTCAAAGACCGAAACATCCCATTCACTGCATCCATGTTTTCCTCGTGCCAGGACACGAGTTCCCAATTAACTGTGGGTCGCAGCACCGCTGGAAAAATCCTTCCGCTTCCTTGAACAAAGTGGAAACGATAATGGATTTCGTCGTCGGCGTCGCTGCTTTGCTAGCAGTGATGGATTTCGTATTGCTGACGGATGAGGATTTCGGACTTGCAAGCCCACTATTTTTTAGGGAAAGCCATGTGCAACTACAGGGCTAGGGGTCCAGCGAGGCGTTGTGCCCCCTACTGGCCCTAGCCCTGTCGCCCCAGCGTATGACACGAAATCTTGCATGATTTTCCAGTGATTGTGTGGACGCATGCAATGAATAAACTAAGGTTAAACCTTTCTTCTAATTGGAAACTCCAACGTAGCCACTAACACATTTAGCAAACTTCATTTCTCAACTCCAAAAAAAGGTTTCTTCACTGGGATTAAAAATAAAATTAAGATTAACGTTACACCAAATTTTCGGGCCTGGCCCATCATCAGGGTCATGAATGACAAATATGCATTGCATAGGTACTTATTGTCATGTCTGAAGACAACAACTAATGACACTGAAAACGTTAACATAATTATTGGTGTGAATATGTTAGGCGAAGAATTATTATTATTATTATTTAAATTTTGAATAGGGCAATCCCCACAGGTCTAAGGCCTTTCATAGAATAGGAAGGAGGTAAGTGCAGTTGGCGTTGCCCTTGTCTCCTAGCCCTTGGCGGATTATGCCGGCATAATATTTGGCATATCTTGGGATTTCGTCAAAAAATTATGCTCCGGCATAATAATTATACGGATTCCAACGTGTAAGGTCGGCATAATCTTTCGGTTTAGACAAAAATTATGCTTTGGGGCATAATACAGCTTTGTCAGAAAGCCTGCAGATGTTTTTTTATTTTGTTAAATACCCCAGTTACGACTCCTGGTCTGATGTCTCCTTATCCAAGTCTTCGACCTTCACATCAGAACGTTCGTAGCTTTCTGGACAGTCCAACAAAACAGACATCTTCTGCACATGACTACATTTCTAAAGGTTGTTCAAAAAATTTCATAACTTAACTCACCGGTCGCTGATGTTTACGATCTTGGGCTCCCTTGAAACCTGAGAGTCGAATATGTCCATCCAATGTGTCCAGGATGAAACAGGCACAACAACGATACCTGCATGCGCCTCACAAGCCGCCTCATCGTGCCTGCGGCGATAAGGCCTGTTGCGCATGGGCCGTGTGACGGAGAAATCCCCAAGCTGGGACAGTATGCCGCACCTGTGCTGAAAGTGCGTAGACGTCTACGGCGCTGAAGCGCTGAAGATAGTCTCAGAACGTCCACGGTATGAGTTTCGGCGCTCATGTATTTTTAGTCCTATCGCGACAAACGACATATCAGCGGGAGGTTCTGCTCACCAGCCTTCCAATGAGCCGTCATTTGTTACGATCCGATACATGTAAATCTTTCCAGTGCTCTCTCTACTACACTGCACATGCTCAAATTCAATGTACGTGAAAAGACGTAGAAAACAAGTTTGGGTGGACACACCCATTCCAGTTTCACTGCAAATCTGAACTAATTCCATTTTTTTAACGTTTCGGCACATGACCATCATCAGGTAACTGAACAATGACACTGTGCCAGCAACAAAGGAGCAGTTTATAATACAGAGCATTCCGTCAAAAAGGTGTACGTATAAGTCCTCTCGCTACGAAGGGGGGGGGGGGAGGAGAAGTGTCAATGGGAGCTCACACCACAGCACAGGTGCGAAGTAGGCATCAGCGGGTAGTGCTAGCATTAGCACTAGCATAATGGAGGTGTTTGCAGAGAGGGGGGGGGGGGGGGGGCATTGCCCCGGCATAATGAGGCATTGTTTTGGAGAAACTAGCATAATTCGCGGTTTTCAGCATCTATTGGCCAGAGAGTCGTAGAATACAGTACTCCTTGATCAACCGACGCCCCTGCTTCTTCTTCTGATGTCGACCGAACCGAGCTGTTAATTGCTCACGCTTTAAAAGCATCCAAACGCCAGAGGCAATCCATATCACCGGAGTACAAACGTTCCGGGCAAGACAAAAAGAAGCTGTCAAGTTTCTCAGGCAGAAAGCCCCCTAGCCGGAAGCCCGGCTGGCGTAAGTAGCCCATGCAATCATTGTTTCTCTATGCACTCACAACGTTTTTGTTTGTTATTGTTTTTCATTCTAATTTCTACTGTTACCATGTCATTGCTGAACACTCCCACCCCTCTACCTGCATTTCCAAGTGCATCAGCAGGTCCGGCTCCATCCCTCCGGATCCTTGTGACAAATGCGTTCAGTATCACAAACAAGATGAGTAACCTGCAGCATACAGTTTGCCAGAACGATGTCGACATCGCTATTGTCACAGAGACTAAGTTAGGAAATGGCACTCTGGACTCGGATATCTCACTGGCTGGATACAATGTTGCTCGAAAGAACCGTAACGAGAACAGGGGGGGGGGGGGGGGGGCATGCCAAAGGTGGAGTGCAATGACATGCATTTGGAACCGTGATCACTAAAATCCTGCGCTAAATTTTAAGATTTAGAACTATAACATTAAGTGATGTTGCCCACCCAAGAACGTCGTTCTGAGGGCCTAGGTCGGGGACGTTCTTGGCAGAAGATCATACTGGATTGTAGATAAACTATTATTATTATAACCCACATGTGTGTAGTAAAGAAAGCTGCGGTACAGTGCGGAAATACTAGTATAACATACATACGAATATCACCAATAGGTTTTCTAACCTTCTTGGCCTATACTGGAGAATATTCCAGTGAGTGAATCCAGAGCAAGTGCTATGGAATGGACTAGCGAGAGCTCACAATAGCCGGACAGACCCATGCGTCCTTTTTTTGAACCGAACAACAATTATCTTTCGCATTTAACATGCGGTATGGGAAGCCATGCAGTCCTCGGACAAATATCCAAATGCATTCTTGTCTCCAGACCAAACAACGATTCTCAGAAAGAAAGCGCTGTGCAGATACATTTCAGCCGCTTCAGATTCAGTCACTTCGTGAGATCCAATAATCATCCAACTGTACTGTTCGGTGATCCACAGAGACAGACAATCTGCTCCGTCCTTCCACATCAGAAACAGAGACTGAACATGCTCCAGTTCATTCCAGTATGAAGGTGGCGGAAACAGGCAATGAAAGTCATCGTTGGGCCAACATGACCAGCTTTCAGACATGAGTTCTCAGAGACCTTCACTCATGATAATGGTAATCATCCTTGGCTACAATCCTGCAAAAACCTTTCGACGTAATCAACATCAGACTAGCAGAACGGATTATCTCCGAAACGAATGTTTCCATTACATTCTCTTGAAATGTAGACACAGGGAATAGAAATGAACAGTGATAGGAGTTTTTGAGGAATGAAAAATTGAAATGTACAAAGGACAACGAGCAGAGTGAAATGAACAAGTTGTTAATGATGTACAGTCAAGTTGATGTGAAGGCAATGTACACAGTTATGCTCTTGCTGGATCATCAGCCAACGAATATGTTCAACAACAGCATCACAGTCAAGGAACCCGACGAACACACACACACACACACACACACACACACACACACACACACACACATACACACACATACACACACACACACACCTACCCACAAACACATGCAACAACGTATGCATACACCGAAAATACATCAAAATATTGGGTTCCAGAGACAGTGCCCGAACGTAAAGCGGAAATGTAAACATCCATTTGACGGAACAAGCAGAGAGCTGAGAGATCTTATCCTGGCAGCAATCGCCACCTTCCAGATGATTACCACCATTCCGAAGTCAGTAGGGCATCACGTTTGGTTCTGTTGAACCTTTCCTGAAATAACAAAAAAAAAGGAAATTATTGGAGGCATGTCCAATTTCAAACGAAAATGTGTCAATACATTTTAATTTCACGGTTCGCGTGAGACTCGGCTGGAAACCAAGTTTTCCGCATCCGTAGGAACGCAACCACCCTTCAGGGATCAAGGCGCAGATGCAGCTTGAGTAGATGAGCTCACTAGCAAGTGGTCAAAGACCGAAAATCCCATTCACTGCATCCATGTTCTCCTCGTGCCAGGCCATAAGTTCCCAATTAACTGTGGGTCGAAGCATGCAGGCATAGTGGAATGGTCTAAGCCCATGATTAAGAAACAGAGGGTAACAGGTTCAGGTCCTGCTTGGAAGCGGAAGGAAAAGGTGTCAGCAGCGACGCAAATCCACACAGTCAAGTAAGCCAATTTAGTAACCGAACGTTTTCGCTCCCTTCTAATCATGGGTATACAGAGAATAATGGAAAAAATACAGGGATTTTTTCCGTTATTCCTTGTATTAACCCATGATTAGAATGGAACGAAAACGTTCGGTTACTAAATTGACTTCACTTGATTGTGTGGATTGCGTCGGTGCTGACACCTTTTCTTTCGAAGGTGAAAATCAGAGCATAATAATTCGGGACTGCCTGGCCCTAGTTGTTGATGAATGGCTGAAGGCTCTTGATGAGAATGAGTATTGTGGTGTAGTACTTGCCGACATGAGCAATGCATTTGATAGAGTGAACCATCAAGGCCTAATCAATGAACTGCAGAATATGTGGATAGCTGGCACCACCCTTGCATGGTTTGCAAGCTACCTAACAAACCGCGTTCAGAGAGTTCGGGTAGGATAGGCACGCGGTGATGCCCGTCCATGCACAAGAGGTGTCCCTCAAGGCTCTGTCCTTGGGCCACTGCTCTTTTGTATATACATCCGCGATGCACCACAATGCTTCAGGCATTCATCTAACAAACTCTTCGCAGATGATATAACCTTCCATGTCCGTAGCCATTCATGTCAAACAGTAACTACTCGACTGTGTGAGGACCTGACTACTCTAGATGGCTATCTTGAAAGGAAAGGACTTTTATTGAATTCATCTAAGGCCCAGGTTTTAATACTTCCTCCGTTAACAAAACTTCGTGATGGATTTTTGAGTGGCTGGTTTGCGCACAAACTGCCGTGAAATGAGTCGCAATTACTTTCTTGGCCTTCCCTTGAATGCCATGAAAGAGGTACGATTCAAGGAAAGCGACCTTGCACAACAAGCCGAGCGGCATGGATGGTTGCGCTATGGAAACATAGATGATGACAGTCATGGCGAGCTAAACTGAGATACCACTTCTCCAAAAGGATATTGCGATGCTTGGCTTCTCTACTACTCTAGCACTGAGTTACTTGGAGAGTGGTAGAGAGCGACGAAACGAAGCAGCGAGCCCACACAATGAGCGAGTGGACAAGGAGCTGCTCGGATCGCACGGCTCAATGAAAAGAATTCTAAACTCAAGTTCTTGTTCAACCTGCACAACGCCAGATTCGAATCCTGGTGACCATGCATTCTTTCAGAAGCCTGCAGTCTGATGCGAGTCTCGTGGCTGAAGAAAGTCGACTGGACTTGCAAAGCCGGTGCCATTCAGTGCTGGCAGGGGTATCCATCAGAGAAAATGGAATCAGTTTGGCTGTTTCTTTACTCCTCGCTTCGCGGAGTTCTGGTGAGCGAAGATCAGACCAGGGGTTCGTAAAATAGTTTTACGACTCCCTGGTGGAAATGAGTAATCGCCATCCCGGCGGATCACGCAGCTTGAAAGCCAACTGACTTGAACGACGGCGACATTAAGATCAGCGGAGTGTGATCAAAGAAGCCAAGAACTCTCTGCTCATTCCGCCAACAGTTTCTCTTGTAAAGGCGTATATTGGCTGAATCACCTTCGTCCAGTGATTTGCAGTCGATAAAAACTGTTCTTGACCTATTCTAAGGGTTTTCATATTAATCAAAATTCATCACGAAGTTTTTGTTAACTGAGGAAGTACTTCGCCGCCCTGGTAAAGAGCTGCCACCTGCTGCAGCAGTCCTCTGTTGTGACACCCCAGTAGGAAGTAACGAGCGGGTTCTGGGCCAGGGGGCGCCCGGGTCCCAAAAAATGGGGTATTATTGAAAAATGGGGTACTAATAGTACCCCATTTTTGCGGTGAAAATTATTTTTGGCCCGGTTTTTTTGCGGATAAAAATATGTGCCAGGGGGTGCCCCTACCTCAAAAAAAAGGGGGTATTATTGAAAATATGTATTGGGGTGTTATGCTCTACCCTAAACAATAAGGTAATATGGTGTCATGATTTGGAATTCTGCATGTATCATTAATTTTGATTTTTAGGGGTGGGTAATATGTCCTGCCCTACATCATAATATTGCATTCCGATGTCTAAAATATTACTATTTCAAATGTCAATGTTATCTCACTTTTTCCAATTTTATATTAATCAGAACTCATAGTTTTGCAGTATTTTGACTTGTAATTTCAATTTTTCGGATCATTTTCCGGCTTACTACATAATCACACGAGACTTCCGGCATCTTCTTAGGATATCCTTCATCGTCAATGTCGATCGTGCCGACACGCACAACAACACGGGTTATCCTCGTCGACATGACTGAGAGGCGGACAGATTTCGTCGTCGCTTGTGTATCCACGTCTTTTCGAAAGACCTTGCGCTCATTGAGATCCTTGATGACACGGATGAGTTCCTGAGCTTCGATCTGCTCTCCATTTGCAAATGTCTCTTCGACAATATCCAGAACACCTGCAGCCTTCATCACGTTGTACATCGATCTTCGCCCGTCGTCCCAGCAGCGGAGCAGTCTGCCTGTATCCCGCCATGATGAGGATCCATAATCCTCTACGCCATCAACAACGATCTTTGGGAGACGCTGGTGTTTCTCACCGCTCACGAGAACGCGCGTCGACACCCTGCACAGATACTCCGCAATCTCCATGGGAGTCAAGTCCACCCGATCCGGGTGAAGAAGCATGGGTCTTAGCTCGTAGGCTGTGCCCAGATCGGTGAGTAACTGAACGGTTAATTCATCTTTATTACTACAAGAAAATAAATAGAACTTCTCTACATATGGTTCGGAGGTTGACCAGGCCGACATCTTTGATCTGATAGAGAGAGAAATTCTGGAGACGGTACTCGATCATCCAATGGACTCAAAAATGAATTGTGAACCAAAAATGAAATTATATCAGGTTTTATAGGTCCCGCCAAGTCCCGTCCCGCCGGGTCCCGCCTCCGGGAAGGTGACGACCTTGGAGAACACGGTGAACACGGTGCGCGCCAAAAACCAAAACGTTGCTCGCGCCATGCCGTGTCTTTTTTGGTTCGGGTTTGGAATCTTTCCATTGACATAAGTCAATTAGTTTTCCATCTATGTCCGTAATCGAAAGGTCCATGAGGTGTAGAATTTTTCTAGCTTTCCTCTCGTATAATTCTTTTCGACATACAACAATTCTTTCTCGAACTTTTAGCTGCTGGAATACCGGATTCATCTTGACCTCAGATGCACAGATCATGCATCCATGCATTGACGTCACAGTACATCATTGCAGCACTGATTTCACTGTGAAGTGTGGAACATGGGTCAATGCGCGATAAAAGGATGAACGTGATTTCAGCGGGAAGTGCGCTAATTGGTCACATGTTTTCAGCGGGAAGTGCGGTAAGTGGTTAATTGTTTCCAGCGGGAGATGAGTGGATTGGTTAATTGAAAAACAACCAGTTATTCCGAATTCAACTATTACGAAAACCCTATAAAAATAGATCCTCGGTACCTTGTCAAGCCATTGTGTGGTTGTCCGCCACCACCCCTGCTCAGGATGGAACCCCTTCGGAAGAAACCTCGTCAGTCTTTTGATGTAGTGAGATCATCTGATCTGTTGCAATTCTTTAGTTATTGTCCTGATCAAGAGTTTGCAGATGTACTAAAGTTTTTCTCTCATGTTCTACCGTCGCTGGAGCTGCTTCTTGAAGAGAATATTGAGCAATGGGGCCAGTACAAGTGTTCTTTGGTAGTTCAGGTGGTGATGCAGAAGCTGAATCCTGCTACAGGACAAATGGTTTCCAACACATTCTTCTTCCGATCGAGTACAACGCTGGTGCTCAACACCATGGAGCTGAGGGACCTTCTCAGTAGGATGATAGCTCAGATCAACGCTCGTCTTGATGATTTCGTTCGTCATGGATCAGGTTGGGTAGTTGAACGGATTTCCTGTTTACACATCGAAATGTTACGCTACTGTGTACTTGGAGGAAGTTCGTACATCCCCTTGCCACCGGAGTTGAAGTCGAAGAAGGCCATTGTTAACGTGCAGAACACTGACAACAAGTGTTTACTGTAAGTATAGCAGTGGGGTTTCAGTGTGGTGATACGGTGTATGGATTGAACTGTATGCCGCCTGTCCATGTCTTATGTCATCCGTACTTTAGATGGTCAATACTGGCTGCTAAATTTTCGGCAGACAAGTCTCATCCATGTCGTCAATCGTCGTACGTAGAACATGCGGATACTGTGGATGTGAGCGGCATCGAGTTTCCAGCAAAACTGGAAGACATACCAGTCATCGAAAGACTGAACGACGGTCTTTACATCAACGTCTTCGGATATGAAGAGAAAGTCATATATCCGTTAAGAATTTCTCAGCAACCGCAGACCGCCATCAATGTATTGCTCATCCAAGACGAACGCAATGACGTGGAGGTGCAGCACTGGGTGTGGATAAAGTCATTCAGTCGTCTTGTTGCTACTGGAGCACGTCGAGCACATTTTGTCTGCTTCAGATGTCTCTCAACACACGTCACGGAGAAGGCATTGAATAATCATATGATGTACTGCAGTGAACATCCTGAAGCTACGGTGGAGATGCCAAAGGCTGGCGATAGAGTGATGTTCAGGAATGTGAACAAGCAGCTTCAAGCCCCATTTGTAAGTAGAACACTTAATCAAGGTGAACACACTGTGGTCTGTTTTTTTTTTTTCTTTCTTTACTGCACATGTTTCTTGACTCTGAGTGTTCACCTTTCTGCTGTTTTACTCGGTGTTGTCTCTGCAGCTATTCCTAATTCTCTATCTGTCTTTTCTGCTGTTTTACTCGGTGTTGTCCCTGCTGCTATTCCTACTTCTCTCTCTCGCTCCCTCTCTCTCTCTCTCTCAAATGCAGGTGATCTATGCCGATTGTGAGGCTTTCATAGAACCTCTGTCCGCTGACAATAAAATCGGTCATTCGACATTCCAAAAGAACAAGCATGTAGCCTGTTCCTGTTCGTACATTGTAGTACGATCTGATGGCGTCGTCACGAACCGTTTCTTCTACCGTGGAGAAGATTCTATGTTCTGTTTTCTGCTGTCACTTGAGCAAGAGGAGGAGACTATCCGTGATGAGCTTCTAGCATGTAATGCTGGTCAAATGATCATTTCAGAAAGTCAGCAACGTGAATTTGAAACGGTAGTCTCCTGTTGGATCTGTGGTGAAGCGTTGGGTAGCGATCGTGTACGTGACCACTGTCACATCACCGGTGCTTATCGTGGTGCAGCACACAACCATTGTAACCTGAACATGCGGATTGAGCCATTAAAGATTAAGATTCCTGTGATCTTTCATAACTTGAAGGGATACGATTCTCATCACATCATATCTGCCATTGGGAGAACGTCCATTGATGAGATTACGTATGTGAACAAGAAAGGACAAGAACGGGTACGTTACATACGCGTGGTGTGTGTGTGTGTGTGTGTGTGTGTGTGTGTGTGTGTGTGTGTGTGTGTGTGTGTGTGTGTGTGTGCGTGTGTGTGTGCGTGGATCATGATGTTTTTCTAAGAAGGAAGATCATTACTATGTTGGTACTCATATTCACGTTTATATGATTGATATTCATCTTTACAGCTGCACCTTAAAACTGTGTCTCCTCTTTTTCTTTCTTCTTCTCAGACCAAGCGTGTAACAGGTTTAATCAAACTTGAAAAGTAAGAGGCCTGGTTGAGCGTGCCTCGACCAGTTATATGCAAAATGTGATAGTATACATGTGGCAATGGCGCCAATGAAGGTGCTAATAGACAGGCGTAAGACGCATGAGGTGCGAGGGAGTGTAAAGTTATAGAGAACAGGGGAAAACTGTTACATCATCCCCCTCCTATGGAGAGGAAGGAGCTTATAACCCAAATGCTCAAGTGGAATAGAGTACAATAAGCGCAAACACGTGCGAGACGAAAAAAGGCTTCGCACTGAAGTAACACAATAAGACGACTGAAACTCCATGCAAATAAAGTGTAATAAGCTCAACAAATGTGTAAGGTGAAACTAGAAGTTCAACTGCAAAACTCAGCGGGCAGAAGCCAAGGTTTTGTACTTCTGAAGTGGAACAATGTCATTACCAGATTCATCCAACAAATAATGTTCAGGTTCATTGCCGACGCTGACGTTGCTGACATGACACCTTTCTGCAACGGGACAATTTCCTACAGCTATGGGTGTCTCCGGCTCCGTAGGTTCCTGGAGAGCAACGTCTTCAACCTCCAGAGCTCCGAACCGGTTAGCGACTGGTACCGGCGTGGGTGCTTGGGTCGTCGCCAGTAAGCGCACCCCCTTTCTTACTGGCGACCAGCGTTTGGGTAGCGCTGTCCACCCTCAGTACAGTCTTTAGCGAGGTGGCCTGGCTTCCTGCAAGCAAAGCAGTGTCCCATTGCTCGCAGTTGGACACGCTCTTGGTCCGTCAGCTTGCGGAGGCCCTGAGTCTGACCACGGAAGCTGGGCACGGAACGCGACTCTCTACTGGCTGGTGGCCCCGACGCCGGTGGCCCTGACGACTGCTCCACGGTGTTTGCTGCCATGACAGCTTGCTCCAGGGTACGTGGATGCTCACGCATGACCTGTCGCTGGATGTGCGGCACTAGACCCCTGACGAACAGCAGCGCTCTGGTGTGGTGGTCGATTTCCGGCACTTGCAGGCTGAGGCGAGTGAAAGCAGCAATGTATGCGTCCAGCGATCCGCGCTGCGCTGCGGAAATTAGTCCCATACGCGATGTTTCCTCGTTGTGCCGTGGTCCGTACACATCGCCAAGTGCCGCTTTCAGAGCAGGCCAGTCGGAAAACACTTGGTTAGCTTCCAATGCCGCTATCAACCAAAGACGAGCGTTTCCAGTCAAAAATCCTGCCGCGTAGTCGACCCTCTGTGCCGCATTTGGGAGCGCCAACGACCGTAGGGCCATGTCCATTGCAAACGTCCATTCTTTGAATGTAGCGGAATCTCCTCCAAACACAGGCGGCTCTTTCGTAAGGCGGGGTGTTGGCTCCCACGGTTCCGAGTTCGGATGTATCGTTCGGTTTCCTTGGCTAACGCGCTGAGCGGTCTTGATATCGTTTATCAGCCGAACGACGAGTACGAGGAGCGTAAGCAGAGCGACCAGAACACCTGCCAAAAGCAGAGTAGGAACCATCCTCTGCTACCAGTGTAACAGGTTTAATCAAACTTGAAAAGTAAGAGGCCTGGTTGAGCGTGCCTCGACCAGTTATATGCAAAATGTGATAGTATACATGTGGCAATGGCGCCAATGAAGGTGCTAATAGACAGGCGTAAGACGCATGAGGTGCGAGGGAGTGTAAAGTTATAGAGAACAGGGGAAAACTGTTACAAAGCGTCTCGGTGCTATCAACGTGATTCCCATCAACAGTGAAAAATATGTCACATTCGGATGGAGACAGTTCCAGTTCATCGACAGCCTGGCATTCTTGAACACCTCCCTAGACCGGTTGGTTTCGGCTTCACCACCAGATGCATTCGCCCTTCTATCCGCACGATTTCCAGACGAGGATGAACGCAAACTGTTGACACGAAAGGGTGTCTACCCGTATGAATATATGGGGTCGTACGACCAATTCGAAGAAACGCGTCTACCACCCAAGGATGCATTCCACTCAACGCTAACGAACACGGTGAGTAGTGTGACAGATATAGTAGATCTTTCTCTCTTTCTTTTTTCACCATCTTACTTCGAAGTACTAAAATAAGCCAAAATGTGTTTGAACGCTTCCTGCAGCTTCATACTAAATAATTGATTGTGTGGGCGAACTACTAAAATAAGTTCGTTGATTTGTTTTTCTTTTTGGTGTACATTTTCTATTCCCTAGGGTATCAGTGATGAAGACTATGCCTATGCACAAACAGTATGGACTGCGTTTGACTGTGAAGATCTAGGAGACTATCACGACCTCTACCTGGAGACTGATGTGCTGCTGTTGGCTGACGTTTTCGAAAACTTCAGAAGAACTGCTCACGCAACCTATGGATTGGATCCCGCTAATTACCTCACCTTACCGGGATTTGCCTGGGATTCGCTGCTGAAAATGACGAAGGTGTCCCTTCATCTCATTTCCGACATTGACATGTTCAACTTCATTGAGCATGGCAAAAGAGGTGGCATAAGCATGGTGTCCGCTAGACACGCCACCGCCAACAACAGATATCTATCGGAATACAATCCAGACGAGTCGTCAAGCTTCATCCAATATTTAGATGCGAACAATCTATATGGATGGGCCATGTCTCAACCCTTGCCCGTGTCGGACTTCTGCTTTGAAGCAGTGACGGATGATCTTCTGGAGACGGTACTCGATCATCCAATGGACTCTTCGACGGGATACATGGTGGAGTGCGATTTAAGGATTCCAGATGGTGTGCATGACATGATGAATGATTATCCGTTGGCTCCTGAGCAGATGAAGGTGACACGAGATATGCTTTCTCCATATCAGACCCACATGGCAGAGAAACTAATGGTAAGTCATGGTCTATCTGGTGGATATGCTTGTATTAATCTTCTAAGGTTTGTGTATATCTATACTGTACTCTTGTAGGTGAGCGGTTTGGAAGCGAAGAAACTGGTGCCAAATCTACTACCGAAAGAGCACTATGTTCTGCACTACAGAAACTTGCAGCAGTATGTGTCCTTGGGTGTGGAGATTACAGATGTGCATCGTGTGCTCTCCTTCACACAACACCCATGGATGAAGCCATACATCGACACTAATACTGACCTGAGAAAGCTATCAACTTCTGATTTCGAGAAAGACTTCTATAAGGTGGGTACTCCACATCATGTGTGTGTGTGTGTGTGTGTGTATTTAGCGATAGTGTGGGATCTAGTATGTACTGGAAGTGTGAATGACCTGAAGATAACAGTTTTCTTATTGTTGTTTTTCTTGTCTTTTCTTTGTATGCCTGTTTATCGTAGTTGATGAACAATGCTGTATATGGCAAGACCATGGAAAACGTTCGAAACAGGGTAAACATCAAGCTCATTCGTGAACAGGATGAAAAACCACGTCTCCAGAAAAGCATCAACAAACCTTCGTACATCCGCAGTGTAGCCTTTGAGAACGATCTGATAGCAATCGAGTTTGCCAGGACAAAGGTGACTCTCAATAAACCCATTTATGTGGGTACAGCCATCCTCAATCTGTCGAAGCACTTGATGTATTCCTTTTACTATGAAGTTCTCCTACCCCGCTATGGACAAAATGTACGTTTGCTCTACACTGATACTGATAGTCTGATCGTACATATTGAAACGGATGATCTGTACACCGATATGTCAAACAACATAACAGCCTATGACACATCCAACTATTCACCATCCCACCACCTGTACAGCACGGTCAACAAGAAGGTGGTAGGGAAGTTCAAGGACGAACTAGGTGGCAAACCCATCAAGGAGTTCATTGGTTTGCGGAGCAAGATGTACGCATACCGCTGTGAAGACAACGACGACAATGGCAAGCGTGCCAAAGGTGTGCAGAGAAGCGTGTTGAAAAACACCATAACCGTCGATGATTATCGAACATGTCTCGTCGAGGAGTCTCAGCTGAAGAGAACAATGAATGTTCTTCGAAGTCGACGACATTGCATTCACGGAGAGGAGCTACGCAAGATTGCCCTCTGTGGATTCGACAGTAAGCGTTACATTCTGGAGGATGGTATCAACACCCTGGCATTCGGACACAAGGATATTCCAAAGCACTGAGGGATTTCCACACATACTAGAGCATATGTCATATCTTCTCATGAAATACATTGTAAATACTATGCGATTCATAATATTCACGTTAATCCAAAGCATGAGCTACATTGTACATATGAAATGCTAATACTTTTTGAGATCATTCACATCCTTCTTTGTTAACCAGGTATGGAATTTTTCGTCTTGATAACCCCTCCATTTGACGAGCCGACTGTTCTTGTTGTATTTCAACACCTTATCGAATCTCAATCCTGTGTGTCTGGCATGTTGTAGCTCAGCTCCATAGAACTGTCCTTGAATGACTTCTCCCATCAGGTCTTGAACACGATAGGTGTGGGGTACAGTGGGTAGGACATCGTTTACCACGAACACTTCCTCTGTCCAGTTGGGCGTGTACCCTTTCTCGAAATGACGTTTAGCTACAGCCAAACGCACATCATCACCCACTTTGAATTTTGCTGGTGATTGCTTCGAGTGTACGTCTGCATCTTTTGGTTTTCCATCAAGAGAAGCTTTCGTGGGACTCATGCCGATACTGCGATGTTTCGAGCTGTTGTACTTGACCATAAGCTGAGGAAGGACGTCAAGATACTGTGTCGTAGCTTTCTCCGTGAAATGGCGCCACATTCTGCCTTTCAGTGTTCTATTGAAGCGTTCCACCACCACGGCTTTTCCTTCGTTGTGGGTGCTGTACATGATGATGTTGTGATCCTTGACCCATTGCTTCATTGTTGCATTGTAGAACTCCTTGCCTTCGTCTACCCATAGTTTTTGTGGTACCCTGTTCGATGTTTTCAGGATCATGTCGAATGCATCCCTGACAGCAGAGCCAGTTTTGGTTTTCAGGGGTACTGCCCAGGCATAGCGACTGTACAGATCGATGACGGTCAGCAGGAATTTGTAGTTCTTGTTGCTTCGGGCAAACCGTTGCATATCCACTAGATCGGCACTCCAGATGTGATCCACAGACCTGCTCTTCACCTTGCGTCTTTTGAAATGCACTCGTCTGGGTTTGTGCAATTCGTTAGCCAGTTGCGTGTGGAATGGTGTGGACTGCGACTTCTTCTTCTGTCTTCCATCATGAAGTGCTTTTTGCACTTTCGTATCCCACAAGGCTCCACCACCTCGCAAGACACCTAAACTGAGAACCAGTTGATCGTTTTCCAGCTTTTCATCCTCATCGAAGACTCTTCGGAAAGTTCGAAGTGCTTCATCCAGACCATATTTGGAAAATAGCTTTCCCATCAATATGGCATACCATCCACATACTGCTGTGCTTCTGTCTTGAACGGCTTGGGTGTTGGTGATGATCTTACAGTCTGCATAGGCTTCTTTAAAGAAATCGCACAGTGCAGGTTCAGTGTAATCTTGCTCCATAGTGTATAGACTGCGTCCGAAACTGTCAAAAACCAGGATCACGTTTTGCTCGCGACACACGGTCAACCAATGATGTCCACCTTCCGGTGCATCGTACACCGGTAGAACGTTGTCGGTGTTGACGATACAAAAGTCTCCATTGTTCAAGGGTGGTAAGAGGTCGTAACTTGTACACCCCACGAACCCTCCAACACCATTCAATCTTCCTTTGATGTCGGCACTGCTGAGAGGGTAGTCCATTCTTGATCATAGCCTGAAAATTTTCGCGCACGTGATCACATTGAACGTCCACTCAGGATATCCTTGATGATACGAGTGATCCTGCTTTTATCCTTCAGAACCTCTTGAATGAATGATGCATCGTCCACCATCACCTTTTGTGCTCTGATCATGAAATGCTCGGGATGGATCAATTTTGCTTCAGTTGTTCTACCATACGTAGAAGTCATATCGTTGAGATCTTGAAACTTGAGCTGCGATCCTGGTACAGCTAGCACTAGGGTGGCTAGTTCATGAATCTTTCGTTCTGATCGAAGGAATCCATCGACATGTTTGTGGATTCCCACCGCACCCGCTATGGTTGCAAATGGGTACCTGGACATGTAGATGCGATTCGTCTCGTTGACCAGAGTAGTGTAGTCGTTCATCGTCTGCGTCTTCAGGGCATCCGCAGCCGCTTCCACCCGACTCCTGAACCTCAGTCGATCTTCATCGTAGAGTTGCAGCAGTTGTGATCGGCTTGTGAAATAGTTGCTCTTCAAAAAGGTTGCCGGTATATTTGTATGTCGGAGGAAACTGTCCAGGATTTGTAGGATCCATCGGTCAAATTCGTGGTCTTGTAATAGATTGAAAGGCACTGATGTTAAAGGTGCCTTTCTCTTCTTCCTGACATCTGCAACGGAATCGCGAACTTGATCGGTAGTGGAATCATAGTTGAGTATGTTGGATGCAATCACATTTCTCACAGACGGGTAACTGATGTGATCGGGATTGTTTTTGAAGTGGGCGTCATATAGACGCTTTACTCGCGGATCAGCTTGCAGTTCCAACAGGGTGGAGGTGCTCAAACTGTGATCTGGCACTTGGGAAAGAACTTTCTTGACGCTTTTCAAGTAGGTATTGTAGTTATTACCTCCTTTTTGCCGCATGAGTGGTGGTATACCGAGAACTTCCCACGAATTTACTCTCTTCTTGAGGATGTGTTGAGGATGTTTCGACATAAACTGCAAGGTTTGCAACCTTTTACGCTTGGGTATCGAGAAGGATCCCTTTCTGGACCCCACCCTCTGTATACTGCTCGGTAGCCCATTTGAGAATTTCACCGTAAGTTGCTCCATTCTTATTCATGATTGGAATTTTTTTTAAATGTTTCGGCTAACTTTTCGGCTAACTTTTCGGCTAACTTTTCGGCTAACTTTTCGGCTAACTTTTCGGCTAACTTTTCGGCTAACTTTTCGGCTAACTTTTCGGCTAAACACGCACATCAACGAGGTTTTTATTCAAAAGTCACCTTTAATGCAGTGTCTTCGCAATACGTGTAGTACTGATTAGAAGAGCAATCAATGGTTAGGATAGGTCTGCGACACACCGCCAATAACTTCTCATACAATCTAAAGATAATGGATGACTTCGTGCACACACCACCAAACAGAGTATTGAGATAACGCTTGATATTGCTTTTATCAGTGAAGCGAAATAGATACATAAAGTTTGCATTGATCTTCATGTCCTTAATGTTATCAAAGCTCTGAGAGAGAAAGAACACGTTCAACTTATGATGATGACTGTACATGGTGAAGAACTTGTAGAGACACTCTCTTTGGCTGCCGTGCTTCAAACCCATCACTCTGATGTCATCAATGATCACATAGGTGTTAGGCTGGAGATCCATGTCTTCGATACACTCGGGCATGGTGCTGTAATGCTTGAAGGATTTGAGGCTTGGGAGACGATACTGATCGGCCGGCGTGTTGGAGATGACAACTATACGCTCAGGTTGCACACGTTTCAGGAGCTTGATGAGAAAGTAGGATTTACCCATGTTGCTCTGTCCCAGAAACAATACGTTTTGACCCCAGGATTTCAGAGCAGGAATGATTTCCGTGAACCAATCCTTAGACTCGAACTGAAGACCAGGAATGTGCAGCCCGTGTCGAGCAGTGGCCGTGGTCGGAACATCGTCGTTCCTTACGGGACTAGTCTTTTTCTTCCTCCCGATTTCCTGTCCAAGGAGCGAGATAAAGTCCATGATCAGATGTTGTAGGATGGACCGATGTGAGCGGAACTCATAGAAGACGGTCCTGCACTGTTAATGTTCTGTCGAATTTTTTGAGCAAATGGAGTTTCAGGACGGGTTAGGGATCTACGAGGTGCAGACAGGAACGATGAAGCTTCGTCGAGGGCACGATGTCCTAGTTTTTTGAACAAGGCCCTTCCTTGTTTCTTTATTCCTCGTGCCCTGCGGCCTTTGGAGCGAACTTGACGAGCTGGTTTCTTGGTTTTTCGAGATGCTCGTTGCCGAATCTTCTTCGGTGCATGCCGACGACGACGACTTTTAGTGCGCTTCATGGCACCTGCTGAGCTTCCCTTCCTTACTCCTCTGCCGAATATTTTATCCATTACGTTGTCACCCAGTGATGCCATGGTACCCATGGCCAAGGGAGCAGCCAGGTTCGTCAGGAGTGGTATGGCCTTGGCGGCTAATCCTGGTGGAATGGCTAGACCTCCTCGGTGCATGGCAGGGTTGTAAGCTGTTTTCATTTGCGTTTCCACAATGTCTCCTGACTCTCCTCTCCCCAAAAGCATGGGAAGAAGTGTCATTCCTGCCATGGCAGCCAGGGGTCCAAGTCCACCGCGTTGCATTGCATCTTGTTTTGTCGTGGGTTCCGCCATCTGCTTTTCCATCTCATCCGGTCCAGCACCGATTAGGTTTTTCCAGAAGCTCTTTTTCCAGAAGAATCCACCGTGTTGTCGACTCGATGTTTTCAAATCACCACCGTAGACACGATGTCTGGTCTCCAGGTCACCACCTTCCATGATGCCCTTTTACTACTAGGTCGGAATTAATTCATACAACTTCGGCTTTGATACCTTCATCTTTGCTCATGGTGTACAAGTACTTGTCCATGCAGAGAAGGTTGACTTTGATCGAGGCACCATTTTCGCTAGGTCTCCTCACGGGGGCGTTTGTCACGTCGCTAAATTGATAGTCGATGGACAGATTTCCTCTCGATCTTGGATTGTCTGTGGTCCGATCCAGATTCAAGTTGATAGGCACCATAAAGTAGTGATTGCAGTAATCTGCAGCGGTGATGGGGATTTGCGTTCCATACGTCTTGCCGAAAAAGTCTTGAACCAGATTGTAGCCACGCAGGTAGGAGGATTTGTTGTAATCGTAGAAGTATTGCCCTTCAGTATTACGACTCACATCCCACTGGAACTTGAGCGGGTTGTCAAAGAGCGTCTGGTCGTTGACAGTGACACGAAGTTGACTGAGATTTGCATGAATCATGGCCAGTCTGTTCGAAGAAAGCGATGCTTCACCTCCAGCCAATGCTGGCTGTGTACCATGAGTCAAATCTGTGAAGAACAGGATCATCCTGCGTGGAATGTCCGCATTGTGAAGCAGTTCCAGTGTACCAGCATCATCTGAAATGCTCTTTTGTATGAGACGAGGGCACCACGTGTGGAAATAGAGTTGTTTGGGAAGGCGTACACGATCGGTGAGATTGGGTTCCATGCGATAGGTAGTGTACACAAAGTCCAATTGGAGTAGATCGATCTCAATATCACCGACGCTCAGAGCACTGTTGGCACCACCGCCTTGATCGCTAAGCATGATGTATCTGGAAAGCTCGGATTGTGGCAGATCAAAGCGAAGCTTCACCTGTGTACCCGGGGGTAACCAAGCATCGTCCTGATTGAAAAACGGTAGGAAGGGTCTCAGCTTGTACTGAAACCGTCCAACAGCTGCACGAAGTGCATTTTCCTGAACCGTGTTGGAGAAGCCTTCGTTGGTGACAAGCTCGACGGTGGGTGCACGCCTGAGTGTGAAATCATCGACGAAATCCGGTGCTTGTGCTGCATTAGCGTTTGCAGCGTTTGTTTCGAAGGCATAGCCATGCTTACGCTTCACACCAAGTTGATAGGGCGATAAATCCACACCTCTCAATGCTCTTTGCGGATCCAGTTTCTGTAGACCGTAGAGATCCGAGTCCACGTACTGAAGGCGTTCGCTGCTGCTTTCCATTAGACTGAGGATATGCTGAACCATTTGCATGTCGGCAACTTTACTCGATTGCGTGACCTCTGTTCCGTTGATCTCCACTCGAATGTTCTTGAACCACGAAAAGGCTGGTGACGTGGTGCACACCCATCGCGTGTAGTCTCCAGGCTGGTTATTGAGATTGTTTTTGACACTATAGCGCATTTTCACGATGAAATAGCTCTCCCCCAGAGCAATGAAATTCGGCGACGAGATGTCTAGTTCATTGTTCAGGGATGGTGGTGATCGATCTGCTGTGGAAAAGAGTCGTACTCCGCGTCTACCCTCAAGCAACGAGAGTTTCTTCTCCGTCCTGTCGAGGATGTTCTTCTGAACGATCTTCGTGTTGGTCAGGAGTCCCGTGAAGGACTCCGGAGCTTGTGGTGAGTATATCTCCTGTGCCATTCTTGCGAGTCACATTATAATAGGGGTGAATTTTTTTTAAAGATCCAATATCCAGTGTCTTGCGAAAGTCGTTCATCATCGATATCAATCGTTGATGCTCCTCGTTAGTGAGCTTCCCATCTTCCAGAGTAATGCCCAATTCCAACATGAACGAGTCTTCAGCTCTCTCCATCTGCTGCAGTTGTTCAATACACTTGACAAGCTGACGTTTGGTGTCGAGAACGTGTTTACCAATGCATGCCATGATCACACCGATGATCGTGCTACTGATGGCGATGATTCGAATGCGATGTTCTCCAGATACAACACCACTCCCTTGAAGAATGTTGAGAATGGTTTGAATGAGTATGAGAAAGGACAAGATTGCAGTGTTGTAAATTACGTACTTCTCCCGGCAACGCACCTTTTCGCTCTCCAATTTCTTTCGTTTTGCTATATCCTCCACCATGTCACGCACGTGACGGACACGAACATCTGGAAGATCCATCTAAGTAGTTGTGTTGGTGATCCGAAGATCAAGGTAGACGGGATATCCGGAAGTAATGTGTTCACCGGTGTTGAATTTCAACCAGAACGAAATGCTAGTCACGTTTTCGTGTGGAAGCAGCAGTCGTTTGTCTTCTTTCCCGAACACGTAGTTATTCAAACCGTTGAGGGTTTGAATAAGAAAAGTCTTCAGCACCCTCGAATCAGTATTGTCTTCGTACTCCACAGCAGGTCCAATGAGGTCGGTGTAGAGCAGGACAAGTCTTCTGCCTTTCGTCAGATCCACAGCGAACGGGAACGTGTGAGATCCCTCGATCGTGTATGGCTTGAGAATAGTGCCCACACCCAGCACCAATGCGGGTGAGTCCTTCTTCAACAAGCACCGTTTATTCCTGGGTACCGAGACACTTATACGGCTGGTGTGACGAGAGTAGGAAAACACAATGTCTCCGTGTCCTGCTCGTTTCAGAGTGGCATTGATAATAGACGCCAAATCGTCTACATCGCTGTATGTTCCCGTCTTGATGGAAAGTCTATCCTCTTCTTCTTCTTCTACACCATGTACCACATAGAGTTTGTTCGTTGCCTCGTCTATGTTCTCAAAGTGTACTTCAAACTGAGCCGATTCAACATGCAGGACTTTATCACGCGTATCGAGCTCCTTCACATTTAGAGTAAAGTTCGGTTTGTGCAATCCCCTGCTCACGCCCGACGTGTTGTTCGCCACTGTCAATATCACAGACATTCTGGTGTTGTGATGACACTCACTATAGATAGGTTTTATTTTTCATTTTCATCTCAAGAATGTAGTGTAGCCTGTGTGCTATATATTATGTACAATCAAAGTAGCACTTTCATATATCGTAGTGTGCCATGAGTTCTGTGTGGATGCGCTGGATTGTATGAGAAGATAAACTCTCTGCAAAGTGCAAATGACAGAACAACTTTGATGAAGTGCCGTTGAAGAATTGAGTACCACCAATGCTATAATTGCAATCTTCGATTCCATTGGTTCTGGAAAATGGGACAGTGTCTAAGTTGGAATGTATCAAAATGGAGTTTACGTATAGAGTGAATAGGCCTTCTGAATTCCGAGCGTAACTTATGACACACTTTGTACCCAAGAGATCCGTCATGCTCGACACAGGTTTATCCAAAGCCGCCGATAATTGGCTGACTACAGACGAAACGGGTATGTTGAATGATGAATGGCCGGGACGCGTGAAGTAGTTGCCACTTATGTGGGTGGCAGTGAACAACACGTACAAACTATCCAAGCTGAAATTTCCGACAGTATCGATATCGAATGCCTTCAATGACATGTTTCTAGGGTCAGGTGCGGCCACTTGAATTACTTGGAACATTGCAAAAGACATGTTGTCGTGAAACAGATTGACGAATCGTTCTCTAATGGAAACTTGGCTGGGTTGTGTAATGTTGAGGTAGAAGTGATCGTCTCGGAACATGTCGATGCTGTTCACGTTGATTCTCTTGTCCTTCATGTCAACGAGATTTATCCCTCTGTATCTGTTTCTGCTCACCCTGGTGACGGATTCAAATCTGCTAGGATGAGAGTATATGTAGAGGTAGGCGTTTCTCCGAATGAGAGGTAGTAGATGAAACGGATCGGATAGGTTCTGATTTGATTGCGGACCCATGGGACCTCTGGTTCCTTGAGGACCTATGGGGCCGATGATTCCTTGGAGACCCACGGGACCTCTGTTTCCTGGAGGACCGGTTGGACCGATGGTTCCTTGGGGACCCATGGGACCTGTGGTTCCTTGATCACCTTGCACACCACGTTCACCTTGTCGGCCGTCTTGTCCATCTTCTCCTCTAGGTCCAATCTCACCTTCAGGCCCGACCAATCCACGTTCTCCACGTGGTCCAACTTCACCTCTGGGACCTTCTGGACCAGGTATTCCTTGATCACCTTTTTGACCGCGTTCACCACCTTGCCCATCAGCTCCTCTAGGTCCAGTCTCGCCTTCAGGACCGATCAATCCACGTTCTCCACGTGGACCAGCTTCACCTCTTGATACATGAAGCCGACCAAACGCCATCCATTTCAAGCTGAACTTCTTGTACACGATGAGCGTGGTTGCATCGAGATAGAAGTCACCATTTCTCCCTACAGAGTTCAGTGGCATGCCACCTCCGCTAAGCCATCCCAATCCCCGATCACCACGAGGTCCTTTCATCTTGCGCACAGTGTCCATACCAGTTTGCAATCTCGATGATGCTTGTTGGATTTCGTTCCTCACCCATCCAGCAGGGACAGCACATGACGAAGAGTTACTATAGTCAAACGTTACATTACAGATGGAGTGCTGATTCATGTCGAGGTTAGCATCCATGGTCACGGATCCATCTGTTTTCACGTGCAGCTCATCAGCTGCTATGGCTTGATCTGTGTAGCGCGTAGATCTGTTTTCCACATCTTCCACTTTGCTCTCATCGGCTTTCTCCTCCTTCAGTTTCTCCACATCATGAACCAAGGTGTTTTCGGTGTCATCGTTCCCCACAACTGATTGTATTTCGGTAATATCATTCTGCATGCTTTGCATGTGCTTGAGGGAAGTCTCCTCCCCATCACTCCTATGGAAATGCGTAGCCCAGTACGCCATCTTCACACACACACACACACACACACACATTGTTCTAATTATGATAGGAAATATTTTCTTTCTCAAATAAATCATTATGATACTCATGTGTGCTAGTGGTAATCTAATGAAGCGATGATATGTTAGCAAGAGAGAGAGAGAGAGCAAGAGAGCATGAAAAAAAAAAAGGGTTAGGATATAAAGTCTTTCTGATCAATCAATGTGGTAAGATAGACTAAGCATTTAGCAGATTCAAGTCCAGTGAATTGCCCGGTAGGGTGTCAGGGAGAGACGCTGCCGCCGCCACCGTTGTGTCAAACGCAATGTCAGCAGTCACGTTGTCAGCAGTGCTCCACTTCTTGAGGAATGCAATCACCAGTCGAGTCAATTCAGTCTCGGGAAGGTCTTGCACGGTGTCGTGATCCCTTTTACAAAGCCGTGAGTCTACAAACATCAGGGGGATTGCCGAAAGCCATGCCTTGAATTCGCACTTCTCCCTGTTGAGAGATATAGTGGAAGGATGCAGATAGAGCTGACACTCTTCGTTCATCGGGAAGTTGGGTATACCCTTGGTTGGCTTGAGATACAAAGCAGTCACACTCTTCCCTTGGTACATTGCAGGGAAGATGTTACTCCGTATCCTGTTGATATGCGGAGATCTCACGGCACGTCTCAAAGGTGGTGAGGTCTTCAGGAAGAATTGAATGAGATCGTCTTGTGAAGCCTGGACGTACAGCTTAAGTTGACCAAAGCGTCCTTCACATACCGTGCCATTGACAAGCATGCCCGGTAAATCACCGCGCGTATAGTAGAAATCGGTGCCAGGAGCAACATGATAGTCGTGGGCGGTCTTGCTGTACATTGCTTGAACACACTCTGCTGCCCCATCCGTAATAATGGTGGCGACACCTGGCAGTATGGTAGGACGAGGAGATGGCATCTTGATCTTAGGCAGAGGCTCCAGATTCGGATTACGGCTAGCACGTCGCTTGTAGAGACCGGGTTTCTTTATCGTCTTGATAGCGAACGGGTCAATACCCAAACAGTCCACAACATCTTCACCAGCAACAACAGCATCAGTGGCCATCATGATATCAGTCACGAGAGATCCAGAGAGATCCAGAGGGAGAGAGAGAGAGAGAGAAGGCTTGAGCAACGAAACAACAAAGGCAGTTGTGAGTGAATGGAGGACTGTGCTTGCACATATATACCCTTTTGACCGCCGCCGAGTTTGAAATAACATCCTATGGGAGGTGACGACCTTGGAGAACACGGTGAAATTGTTCAAGAATCAACCAATCAGAGGACACGGTGAGCAGATGATAAGATTTAACCAATCACAGCACGACTTGCACTTGAACTGTCGGAACATGTCTCGGTCATGACTGAACGTGTCTCGACCATGTCTCAGAACAGGTTCCCGAGAGTGTAAATCTCCAACGCATTGCTAACGTTGATGACGTACTGCAGTCTTGGTAAATTGATAGAGTATGTTGGCAAGATCAGGTGGTAGAGAGGTCACGTGATCTACTAAATAATCCAGACTGTAGTCATGCCAACAATAGGCATCTATTAGAAGATGCATCATGGACAGGTCTGCAGGTGACATCAAGGACAAATTAACTTTCAGAGTGTTCAGCTGTCTAGCGGACAGAGGACCCTTGATGTGTTCCATGAGATGTAGAAGAAACATCAGTGGAAAACATGATGGAAGAGGTTGTGTAATGCGGCTGCTTCTCAACCATGATACATTACTGCGCGGTAAAGAAGAACGCAGTGTGCGCACTGCATCATGATCCTCATGAAGTATACACGATAATGCTATTGCATAGTTCATGCTTTTATAGCTGCTGGACTTCTTCATTGCTTGCAGTGCCTCTTGAACAGGGTGAAACTGTGCATGCGGTAAAGTGAAGTCGATCTTGTTGAGAAAATGTACAAGATGACGATTCACACCTTGAATGCGATCGGAATCCGTGTAGGTCTTTATGCTAGTACAACGCTCTCTCCACTTTACCTCGGGCATGTAAATGTCCGCCATTACCAATCCACACTGAGAACAAACTCTATGACCAGCATGCTCAACTTGTTCTTCACGATGATAACACACTTCTTCACTTTCCTCTATCTCCTTCTTCTTCTTCTTCTTCTTTTCCTCCAGCGCACATTGCTTCTTTGAACGAACATAAGCATACAGGATCTCAAATTCAGAATCCATTTTCACTGCACCACAACAACTTGAAACTGACTGGATCATCATTCAAGAACACACCTTTTATACTTACATAATCATGACACCATATTACCTTATTGTTTAGGGTAGAGCATAACACCCCAATACATATTTTCAATAATACCCCCTTTTTTTGAGGTAGGGGCACCCCCTGGCACATATTTTTATCCGCAAAAAAACCGGGCCAAAAATAATTTTCACCGCAAAAATGGGGTACTATTAGTACCCCATTTTTCAATAATACCCCATTTTTTGGGACCAGGGCGCCCCCTGGCCCAGAACCCGCTCGTTACTTCCTACTCACCCCCATTACCCCCTTTGCTTCCGCCCGCTATTTAGGAATATTAGTTGATGATTGATTGATTTTTATTTCACGGATCCTCCAGAGGCAAATAGATGCCTATCGAAGGGAGTCTCCTAAGTAAGTATGGAAAATGAGAAAGTATGTTCGTAAGGGAAAAGAGGTAGAAGATACATTAGAATATAGAGTACAGAAGAAGTAAATTCAGTACTTCGGGTAGTACATTGCATGCTAATCATAATGAGAATTAGAAAAGCAGCATTGCGGACTACTATAACTGACATGAGCATCTATCCTTTCAGACCAAGTAGCAGCGTTGTGTACATCTGTGAACAAGAAAGTAGGAGCCTTTGTGCATGCAAAACAGAATATCAGTATCTTTGGCAAGCGACTGTTTTAACTCTCTATAATTCCGTCTACTCTTGAGTATGGCAGCACCGCATATGTACACTGTTTGTCGCAAACTCTTTATAACAAACTTCTTGCTGCCAGCCGTTTAGCTCTAAAGAGAATTTTTTTTCCTTGGATACAGTGACCCCAACTGCCCTTCTCTACAGTAACACCAAAGTAAACACACTTGAACAACGCCTCAATTTCAAGACCGATGTGTTTATGTCTCGCTGCCTGAATGGCCTTGCTTGCTCTCTCCTACAAGACCGCTTTACTCTTCGTGCTCACGGTGCTTACACGGATGCCCTTACCCGTGGTCAGGTGTCTGCCGCGCTCGTTTTACCCCCTGCTAGCACAAGCTATGGCTTCTGTGCACTTTCGTACGTAGGCGCTGATTGGTGGAATGCACTGCCACCTGCTTACTGCCTTTCTAATTCACCGGCTTAATTTCGATCATCCATCAAGACTTTCTAAGGGTTCCCTGTAAGTAGGCGATGATGCCTGTATGGCATTCCCTAGTAAAATAAGAATAAGAATAAAATAAAAAATGAATAAAATGATGTACGTGTACTGTGACCTGATGTCATTCGATTTGATGTCATGTGATCTGATGTCATGTGATCTGATGTCATGTGATCTGATGTCATGTGATCTGATGTCATGTGATCTGATGTCATGTGATCTGATGTCATGTGATCTGATGTCATGTGATCTGATGTCATGTGATCTGATGTCATGTGATCTGATGCCATGTGATCTGATGCCATGTGATCTGATGTCATGTGATCTGATGTCATGTGATCTGATGTCATGTTGATCCCTGAATACCTCACACCTAGCTCCAATGTACATCTACGAAGTGCAATCCAACAACCGTCACAACCGTCAAACTTGGAAAGTCCAAGTCATTGGAACTTTCTGCTCCTGGGACTTCCAAGTAACAACACTTTAGTTGGCCAGTTGATGGTTTGAGATTAGTAGATGATTTTGTGTCAGGTCGTCCAATGTCTCAATATCCCTATATTTTTTCGTGCCTTGTTGTCGCACTATTTGACTGTATAATTATTACCTCGTTACCTTGGTGGACTGTTAGTCATAACTCTTAACTTAGGCTGCATTCACACACGGTACAAAACCGCATACAAGCATCATGTTCTTTGAAGTGGGCATGGAAACATGCGCGAAAAGTGAACGTTCAAAGCCATCCCGGAGCGGCTTTGAAGGCCGCTTTGAAAGCGGATTTCGGCTTTTTTGTTTTTGGAGAGTCCGGTAGTACCATGCCTCGAGTTGTCTTTTCTGCCGAGGTGGAGCTACGGCTGATAGAACCGAGTATGGGGAAAATACAAGCGAGTAAAGTGAAACTATGATGAAAAGAGCTGCTGCCGAGAAGAGGATTGCAGATGGGCTGAATCTGTGCGCAAAGCAGCTATCCGGAGTGATCAGGAAATGATATACACAGCCTACCCACGGCCGCTATCGTTCACAACTCCAGCACACTCAGAGGAATACACCAGTTGTGGAGACGTTCCACCGAGATCATACTAGCGGACCAAGAAATAGTATTTTTGAAATGTTTAGCCGTACCGGTGCGCTCAGCTCATGCAGAAATCAAAATTCCGCTATCGTTCACAACTCCAGCACACTCAGAGGAATACACCAGTTGTGGAGGCGTTCCACCGAGATCATACTAGTGGACCAAGAAATAGTATTTTTGAAATGTTTAGCCGTACCGGTACTGGTGCGCTCATGCTCATGCAGAAAGTTCCTGCTCTTCGCTATGGGTGTATGGGTCACGCGGGTCACTTTTTATGTGTTTGGCATGCACTGCATTTCGATCAGGGAGTCGTATTTGACGGCTCCCTGATTTCGACTGTGTGAATGCACAGGCGTTGCAAGTGGCTTGTACGGTCATGTAAACGCGAATTTTTGTACCGTGTGTGAATGCAGCCTTATAGGTCGTCTTCTTTTTGCGTAAATATCACGTGCACTTTAGCAAAGTAGTGAGGATAGTCCCTCGTCATGCAGAATGAAATACTTGCCTGCACAAATAAAGGCAGCAGTTGCTGATGCGTCCGGTGTAGGGTTCAGCTGTGAACTTGAAACGTTATACATCATCCAAGCAGTCGCCTTCGGTCTTTTACGTATCTGTCTCATCCAAATTTCTTCCACGTTCTCACGGTTAAGTATAGGCTGCAACAATATGATGGTAAAGAAGATGAACACCCAGTTGGTCAACATCGCATGCAGGGCGATAGTGTGGGTTCGAATTCCAGGTTATATCTTCAGAAAAATAGCAGATATGAAACATTTATAACATCCCTATGCTTTTTTGCCAAGGTCATCAAGGTGGTAGATGGTGTCGTATTACCCTCGAATACAAAGAGAAAGTTTGATGTAGCCAATCAATGAAAAAAACGATTTCCACCTGTCGTAATAACATGTATGATGAGCTAGCTAGGCAAAAAAGCATAGCGTAGGGCCCTGAGCTTCCAAGCTCTCTCGTTGCTAGATTTTATTATTGAGATGTATTTCGCTGATGAATGTCTCTAGAAAACTTGTTAGGAAATCTTATTATCCATATTTTACTTTTGATAATTACTACGTCCAATGTCCGCTTCGCTGATTCATTCCCTTCTCATCATGGGTAAGTACAGGGAATAATGGAAACATGTCAAATACAGCAACTTATAGACCTACAGCAAAAGCATAGATTGAGAACCTCACGCTATACGTGTGGACAAAATAAAATTCAGCAGAACAGGTCAACAACAGGGTGAAGGTGAAGAAATGACTAAAACATATTGAAAAAAATGAAAACATCAAGAAGCAGAAGCATTCCTGACACTTTCACGAGGATTAGCGATAAACAACTGAAGTGACAAAAACATTTTTCTTCTGAACACATAGTTTAGGGGACAACTGGCGAATTATGCCTGTATTTACCCATGATGAGAAGGGAGCGAAAACGTTCGGATACTAAATTAGGCTTACTTGACTGTGTGGATTGAGTCAGTGCTGACACCTTTTCTTTCGTATTGTAGTAACCAGTAGTAACCATAGGGATTTATTTCAATTACATACCAGTTATAAAAACCTGGAGGGACCTCAGGTTTTATACTGGTATTTAGTTGTAATAAATCCTTCGGCTCTACTTGTACATTCGGGTGACCTCGATTTTTTAACGGTCTATAATATTATCCTGTTTAACAACTATGAGGTCCATAATCTATTTATCGTATTCTCCACGCAATAGTTTCTCTTCATATGCAACATATCCTTGTTATTATAGTGTTACACTATAGCCTACTCTGCATCGTATGGCATTGCAGCATCAAGGTCATTGTTTTTACTGGGTTCAGCATCTGTAGCACAGTGGCTGGGTGGTAAGGAAGAGTGACTGAGATTCACATGGTTGTGGGTTCGAATCTTCTCTTGTGTATTTCTGCTCCAAGACGTTGTAAGGGGTACACAATTAATATAAGTGGTCAAATTTAAATGAGCAGTGTATATGGAAATTTATGCAAAAGAGAAAGACCGAGGAACTACAAGTTACGCTATACTGTCCACTAACACCACCAGTTACTAAACAATCAGCTCATGCGATAACATTGCACGACACTGACCGACTGTACTGACGTTCTACAACTAACTGGCTAACAGCTCCAGCACATCTTGGATGCGCACCTAGTGGACAGTATAGCGTAACTTGTAGTTCCTTGGTATTCCTCTTTTGTATAAATTAGACCTTGGCTCTCCATCTGAGTAAATGGAAATACCCGGTATAAACTTCGTGGGAGATTTGGTACACCTGGGGTTCATCATCTGGAGGTGAGGGAATTGTAGCATCAATTTGTAATTTCGGATAAAATGAACTTATCCTTTGCAGGATTTGTTAGCTATGATGGTTGCCAATCGAGTGGGTCACATTTTTAAGGACCTGAACGAACAAAATACTTTTACTACAAGTAACATTGAGAAATAATGATCTTACCATGTAGCAGTCTTCTAGTTTGAGTTGCCAGCGTGATCTCAACAACTTCATTCCACTCTGTTGGGTGCAGAGTGTATTGGCCTCGGTGATGGTAGTGCGATTAAGACTGATCATGATGTTGAAGCCTCGACATTCAAAGTTCAAATCTACGTAAGGAACAACCAGTTTGACTTATGCTAATTAACAATGATATGCCGATGGCATCGATAGGGATTAGAAGCAAAATTGAGCTGCAAGTGTTGCAACATCGCCATAGAACATAATTATTTGCCTCCTTCTGACCTGTTTTCTTCCTGATGACAGTTGTACGATAACTAGATGAGTTTTCCACATCCGTAGTAAAGCCAAGGGTGACAGATAACGACTTCATCTTGCAGTTGATTTCAGCAGACGTTCCAGCCCTTTCCCGGCAAGTATCAGATGGAATGCTCTTCCCGCCAGCGTCAGAACTGAGGATGAAAAGCGGACATTCCAGGCTCTCATACATGCACTAAATCAAGAGACGATTGCAGCTGAGCAATAACTGGTTCAGCTACTCTCACATACTGATCGATCTATTTCTCCCTCACACACACACACACACACACACTCTCTCTCACTCTTTCTCACTCTCTGTCTCATTCTCCTTTTGCCTTTTGTTCTCTTTGTCAGATTAAATCTACGACCCAAGCTTTATTTTTCTCTCCTTCCACCTAATCTACTACAATGTCCATAATCATTTTAATCATCTAATCCATCATTTTTCATTTTAATCATCGAATTTTTTCGCGATGCACGATAATTTTTTCAGTACATGAAAACTTTTAAATATCCATGCGAAACGAAAGGAGAACGGTAGACAAGAAATAATAATTTAGTGCGAAAATAAGAAAAATAAATAATAACACCCGAAAGCGCTAAATACAAAATCAAGAAAAAGGGAAATTGTAAACCATTTGCCTCCAACTTTTACTGTGAGTCGAAAATTGATGATTCATTGTGGCCTGACCTTTATGGACGTTTCGTGGACGACTCATTCACATATTTTGATAATGATGAGCGTAGTAACGAGTTTCTTGACGTGTTAAATAGTATTCACCCTGCCCTTCGTTTCACATGTGAGCATGAACAGTCCAACAAATTGTCATTTCTAGATGTGCTTGTGGAAAAAGCGAGTAGTGACGTTCTGACCACCTTTTATCGAAAGACGACATTTACTGGTCAGTACATTGTATATGACTCTTATTGTTCGTCTCAATATAAAGTAAACTTAGTGCATAGCCTTGCAGATCGTGCGAAGCGTATTTGTTCGTCCTGCAAGTTGCAGGAGGAGCTTGACTTTCTCGGTCAGTTTTTGCGAAGAACAGGTACCCTGAGTTTTTGTTGAAGAAGTTGTTGAAAGTCGAACAGGCTACGAAGGCTCCGATGATTGGTCCTGCTCGTTGTCCCGTTTATTTATGTTTGCCGTGGAAAGGAGGGACGAAAGGAGGACGTGACAGCAGGGTGACGGCCGAGTTAAGTTCAATGGACCTGGTCAGGCGGGATGGACGAGACAGAGAGAGTGCAGAGGAAGCGGAGGATGGAACGGACGGCGAAGGGAGCAGTGAGTCGGAGAGCAATGATGGGAGTGATGGTGAGAGTGCCGGTGAGAGTGTTAGTGTTGCGCGTAGGTTTCGTGGTAGCAAGTCTTCAGTGTACAATCATCTGCTAGCTAGTCCTGATTGTTGCAATTCGTATTCCGACTCTTCGTTCACTGTATTGTGCCGTGGTCGTCATGGTTATGGACTACAGTTGAAGTGTTGGAAGCTATCTATCAGCGTCTGGATAAGCCTAATTTGGGTGTACAGAAAGATAGTATAATTGGGTTGAAATTGTTCAAGTAACGTGTCGTGTTTGGTGCGGCAAAGCTTGGCCGTTAATGTTCTAGGTGAAATGTACTGCTGTTATGTGTTATCACTTTGTCCTTCCTTCTACCTTTCTCTTCTTTGTTCATTTTCCATTTGCAAGTATATTGTTTGCACACGCATTCGTTATTGCTCTTGCTTTGATTGTTTAAATTCACACTTGTAAATTTCACTTCTGTTGTTCTTAGTGTTATTTCTCTAAGGCCACACTGAAGAAGGTCTGTGGTTCGACTCACCCGACCGACCGTACATTTTTCAGCCCGACCGTAACTTTTTTTCGGCGGGCTGTCGTGTGACTGACCTACATGTACATGTACGTGGACTGAACACGTCTAGTCTACGTGCTGTGCAGCGTGACTGGCCGTGAGTCTGCGGACGCAGGCGGCTCCTTTTGGACTTGACTTGTAGTTGTACTGCATGCATGCAGTGCAGTGAGTGGTAGACATCTACGACTGCTGCCTTGTGCTGGTAGTAGAGTCTACTCGATACGACCACCGGCAGACTGGCGAGACTTATTTTGAAGTGACCGTCCGGTTGAGAGTGATTGCCTCGTTCCAGATTAAGGACGGCCTTCTGTTTTGGGATGAAGGACAGACGAGATTGCTGCTCCGTGTGTGCAAGCACAGGAAGCGTCGATGGAAAAAGCCCATGTATTCGTGCACGCCGACACCAAACTAGCAATACATGTACCGGTACATTGTACAATTTGTGCTTCGAAGTAGTTCCCGAACTTACTTTCAACTCGCATCGTTCTTCATTTGCTTGATGATTTGGACAGTCAGAGTCACCGCTTGAAGTTATTCTCTTCTCGTTCCAGAGCTACACAATGTTTCGAAGCATTAGCCAGTGATCCCTTTATACAACATGTATGGCATAACACTGCGTAATAATGCCGATGTACTGGGTGTCTAAAGGCAGTACAGTGTATTTACATGTACTAAAAAATATATTTTAAAAAAAAATCCGCCCGCCCGCCCGTAAAAAAAATGTCCATGTTAGTCGAACCACACACCTTCTTTAGTTTGGCCTAACTTAGATTTTCTATAATAGTTCAATTTTGTTTCAGTGTCCTTTAGGGGCCGTCCGTAAATATCGAACTTTTTTCACCAAACGAATTATTTTTGTTTAGAGCCAACCCCTCCCTCCCTCCCTCCCCCTCAGAACGTAAAAATTGTTGACATATACATGCATATACAACAAAAGTCGCAAGTGTGTCACTGCTCCTATGGCCATGTACATGTATCGTACGTTTCTGAAACAAAATTGGTCAACCCCCTCCCACCCCATAACGAAATTATTTCGTTTCGTGAAAAAAGTTCGATAGTTATGGACGACCCCTTAGTACAACTACGAGTCCTGATGAGTGTTGTACGAAAACTTGAATCCATATTTTTTCTCTCCACTATTTCTTCATATTTATATCGTTTTTTTGCACATCGTCTCCACCGTTATTTACATTGCATGAATAAAGTACACAAATGTCGGTTCAGCTCATTTTATTGATTGCGGTTCTCAAAATAATAATAATAATAATAATAATAACCCTCCTTGCATTCTATGTTAGAGTGTTCCCTAGTGCAACCAATTGCGCGTATAGCGCCCCAACGTCATTTATAACCCTCATTTAGCCAAGTTATTGGTGGCGGACTCCCTTTGCATTTCCTCTGTTTCTCAGTATTGAATCACCTCCACCCGTGAGCTGTGAGGTATTAGCTGCGGAGCCAGTTTTCAAGCAATACCCTGTGTTCATGATGTGCATATGCGTGCCCGCATGCATGTGCGACCAGTTTCTGTCAGTTCCTGTGTACTTCTGGAATAGATTCATCGGAGACAAGAATGCAATGATACTGAGAATGTGGACACACTTCAGACTCTTGAACATCTTGAAAGTTTCCACTAGTATACTTCAGCATCCTGCGCGTTTTGCTTTGTGATTTTCTCCTGTCTTCCAGTCATTCTGATTCCTTTCCTCCTCTGCTTCTTTCGTTTCATAGTCACCTTCATGCTATTGTGCCCAGTTCCTGTTTATTGAATTTGCGAAGTGAAAACTAAACACATAACAAACAATCATGCAATGCTGAATCCATTCCCTCACCCGGGCCCTCCTCTCCTCCCACCCCTCACACATACATGTTTGCTCACACTCACCATCACTGCTGCCCAGTGCAGCCCCTAAACAGTAGCTGTTTTTTTTTGTCCGCATAATTATTTATTTTACGAGTTGGGTTTGTGGATAATAGTACCGTAAAGTCCGCTGCAAATGCCCACTTCGCTGCAAACGCCCACCCCAGCGGGTCCATACTATTCTCGTCTTTTTCAGGTCAGTATAGTTGTAGAAAGCTGGCTTGAAGGTCGAATGCGTACGATAGTGACTATAATGCCTACAAATTGCCTATGTAATACCAAGAGGCTCTGCAAAAGCCATTGTCATTATCTTGCTGTAAAGAAAAAAACTTCGGTCGAGATTTCCTTTCATACGATGAATGAGAAACCATCTGGTTTTCAAATCATGAAATTTCTGCAGTTCTTGCTATGATGTCGTGCTTTCAGAATGGAACGGTGATTGTTCTGATGAAGTGTCATTCAAAGACTTTACAGGTCGCAGTATTGCAGTTGCAAGTCGAACAGGGGGGTGTCACAGAAGCTACACCTACAAAGTCGCTGCTAACTTGTTGAACACTCCGAAGTGCTCGAGAAAAGCCCTTGCCATTGCGCTTTGCGTGATTTGGAAATGATGGCTTGAAACACTGTCAGAAGTGTACTTGGTTCCTGCAATAGCCTGTTCTTCGCTACCTTGTTATTCTGAAGTAACTCCCGTTTGGATTTGCGAAATAAAACAACCAACATCATAAAATCACTAGGAGCTAGCTCGTAACTAGTGCCCAAAAACATACCGGTAGTTTACCGTAGCAAAGCGCTCCTCGCACTACGGTGTGAGATGCACTTTCTTACAGTAGGGGTGACAGTGCATGGGGTCACTGCGTATAGGCCAGCAGATCTTGCAAAAATGGGGTGGGCGTTTGCAGCGGACTTTACGGTAATAGTAAAAAAAAGAAAATAAGTATACTAAACACTGGCACCCCCCCCCCCCCCACACACACACACACAAGTATGCACACAGACCCACTCACTGGTGACCGGAGATGTCATAGCAACTGTGGTGGCCGGGGCTGTTGTCATAGCAACTGTGGTGGCCGGGGCTGTTGTCGTAGCAACTTTGGTGGCCGGGGCTGTTGTAGCAACTGTGGTGACCGGGGCTGTAGTCGTAGCAACGGTGGTGGTCGGGGCTGCTGTCGTAGCAACGGTGGTGGTCGGGGCTGCTGTGGTAGCACCTGTGGTGGTCGGTGGCGTTGTCGTAGCAACGGTGGTGGTCGGTGGCGTTGTCGTAGCAATGGTGGTGGTCGGTGGCGTTGTCGTAGCAACTGTGGTGGTCGGTGGTGTTGTCATAGCAACTGTGGTGGTCGGTGGTGTTGTCGTAGCAACTGTGGTAGGGAGTGTAGTGGGAGGTGGTTCAGGGATCAACTTTGTCAAGAACTCTGTCAATAAGACAAACAAGGGAAAGTGGTCAGTTATGTGTGGAACGGAGTCGGGTAACAGAAAAATACTGTTAAACCTGGTTAAAGCGACCACCCCACGGTGCAAGAAAAAGTGGTCTTTAGAACCAGGTCCCACGGCGTCTGTATAGAACTGTCCGTGCATGGAAAAACGTCGGTTAAGAGCAGGTGGTCGTTTAACCCAGGTTTTACTGAATGGTAATATGGCAACCAGTAAAGATCAGATACAGTAAAATCGGGTGTCAGCGCCGGACCTCTGGGTTAAGCGACCACCTGCTCCTAATGACCGTTTCCCTTGCACGGACAGTTCTACAAAGGAACTGTGGGACCTGGTTCAAAAGACCACCTGGCTTTAACGACCGTTTTTGCTTGCACCCTGGGATGGTCGCTTACACCAGATTTTACTGTACTGTAGTGTCTTGTAAGGACCCTCCACCCCACCCCATCCCCCCCTGATTGATGTCGGTCACATCAATATTTTTCGAAACGAAACTCCCCTTGACCCACCCACCCATAATGGGGTATTCACGCGACAGGCAAATCCACGTGCACTGGAAGGTTGCTATGGTATTTTACCTGTGAACGAGAAAAGTGCCTGAAAGTGGATGAAAAAAGTAAAAGCGAGCTGGGGGCCCACTTTCACGATAATCGTGGCGTGCACGAGTACATTTACACCAAAAAGCGCGAAACAAGACTTGATTTTTTACGCGGCTCTTTAGAGCATGATAATTATTGTATATGTGTTTTGAAAATTTGAAATACCCATGGCTACTGGTCGGTGAAGCATTCAAAAATGCAAACGTGCCTGTCGTCGAGTGCAGCTGTGTGAATCCACACAGTCACTTTTCTCGTATTCTGTTAAACGTGAAAGGGTCTGTCGTGTGAATACCCCATAAACGAAACTTTTTTCTCTTCGTGTCAGGGGCAGTCCGGGGTTACCAATAGATTTTGCATAACGAATTTTTTTAGTATTTTTCATCCCCCACCCACCCACCTTTTCTGCAGGTAAAACAAATTCAAATAAAATAGTTATTTAAAACAGATAGGTCAAGGAACTACAAGTTACACTATACTGTCCACTAACACCACCAGTTACTAAACAATCAGCTCATGCGATAACATTGCACGACACTGATCGATGGTACTGACGTTCTAAAACTAACTGGCTAACAGCTCTAGCACATCTTGGATGAGCACTCCAACAGCCTTCCAACTTGGAAGGTTCAAAGTTATAGAAATAACATAAGGAGGGGAAGGTGAGCGAAACCAAGATAAGCACGAGCTGAAAGTCTCCGCTGTGAAGGACGTTGGCGGATGTTCATGCATGCCGATGACGATACTGGCAAGACTAGGGTTCTAGCCAGGTCAATATAGTAGGGGGGCGGGCATGGGAAAAAGTTACCCCATGACCCATTTTTTCCATTGTCCAAAATTGTCTGGCCATGCAAAATGTAACATACAGGGTGAACCCGACTTCACCCCTCACAAATGTGCCTTTATGATTCCCTCTAGTACTAGTAGTAGTGACTGTCGACTGTATTTTTGTTGAATGGCGTGAAAAAACACAAAAATCGGAAAATGAGTAGGGGGCGGCACTTTTTCACAGGGGGAGCGCGCAAACGGAGTAGGGGGGCGCTGCGCCCCCTTACCCCCCTTTGGCTAGAACCCTGCAAGACCATTGGACAATACGGTCAAACCACGATTCAAGAACGCAAAGCAACATTCCACTGTGGAATGTTGCCACCAATCACCTCACACCGACTCTCTTTGCCTCTCTAGACTTCAAACTTCTTAACCAGAGGCTTCGGAAGTGGAAATTCAGAGCCCAAATCAGTGCATTTTATTGATTCACATGTTTTTTTACGCTGATGTTAGGTAGTGTGTTCGGTACCTCCTCCCGTACAATCTACAACCTTTCCCAAGCCGGCCTGCGTGAATTCCGTACTCACCTTTCGTTCCGTTGGCCTGCGTAGCTACTTGCACACCCATATTTGCCATAGTCACCCAGGCCCTTTCTCTTGCATTCTCTCTCACTCGATCTCTCTCGCTTCCATAATGTAGTCGTTGTAGTTTGTCTTTCCCTCCGTCTATAAAACATGTCTTTCCACCTAACCGTTCCTGGGTTCGTTGTGTTTGGAATAAGGATCCCTTATCGTTACTCAACAGCTTTATTTCTCAAAAATTGTTCAAGTGATGTTTTTGGTTTATTGTGGCGAGGTTGTTGCCATTTCTGCCTGCCATGTGTTTCTATCACCCTTTTTCTCTTTATTCTCACATTGTTGCTGATACACACATGCAACGCTTAGTTGTCATACCCCTGTTTTTGCGGACACTTTCGTGAGAAATCACACCTTGCTATTTAAGCGCTGTCTTTGCGTCCTCCTTATCTGGCCTTGCTGCCTTTATGATTGCAATTTTTCTGATTGGTTCTTCAGTACAACGTTGATTCCTGATGAGTTTTGTTCGAAAACTATTTCGAATCATCTTTTTTTCATCTCTTTTTATTCTTACATGTATTTCTCCCTTTCCTTTTTACATAGTTTTTGCAACGTCTCCATTCCTTGAATTTCATAAAGTAAGCCAGTGTGACTTCAGTTCGTCCTCCTCATTGGTTGCTTGGTTGTGTTTTTTGAATTCGCAAACCGAACGGATTGTGATAATAATAGTTTTGTCTCGTGGCGGAAAAAAGAACAGCAAAATGTACCCGGGTTAATGCAATATGGAATGCTCTTAATGTGTACTCACTTAAAAACTTGCACATGATGAGAGCAGTGGACGAATAGTTCTTCTGTTCATTTGTATCTATGTTGTAAGCCAGGGGAGCAGTTGACACTGGATTCAGCAACCAGATGGAACGATTAGTGGTTGGCATGTTGTCGAGGATGACTCTCTGCATGGGTAGAAATTCGTCCAACGTCATCAGTCTTGTGCCCCTGTCCTCACACGCCATACTAGCCCAATCAACAGTTGTCACGTGATTGCTGTAATACCACCGCTTTCCGTCAACTGTTAGAGATTCTGGTATGGACAAAAGAGAGCACAAATAACTAAGGAATGGCCAAAACGTAGGGGTGAAACAATTACACCGAATATTCGAGGACTCACTCAGTTATTTCAAAAAATCGGAATCGGAATAAATCAGAGCACTCGTTCATCCATGGTACATGCATTTACCACAGACATCTGCAGTTTCAGAGCAGCCATGGCTGACCTTCATGAGTTCAGTCTCGGGCTGAGAACTTCGGTATCCTGCTGAATTAATAACCGCACAGGCAGGTCAAGAGCCAGCTCTGTCTCGTGTGACAATATGACAATGTGTGTAGTGTGACGATACAATGTGTGTGTAGGCAAACATTACGATTATGTATTTGTTGTGGTGACATCTGTCATCAGTGTGTCATGCCTCTTACCTCATTGTAGCTTCATCCGTAGTCCGCTTCCATTGTCCTTGTTCTATATTCTATTCTATTTCTTCTAGTGCTAGTCGTTTCACTTCTCATGTTTCCTTGAAGTAGTATATTTGAATTGTAATTGTTTTCCTGCAACGATCGTTCGTTGTGTTATTTATTTGTGTCTTGACTTCATTATTTATTTCGCCAGCGCCTACAAGGCTAGGCTGCATGCGCATGCTAGATTCTGTGTTCACGCGTGACTAATGATGTCATCGCTATGCCTTTGCTTGCTGCGCATAGTCGCGTAGCTGGTCTTGTTGTTTTCTTTGCTTCGTTCGAGTTCCTGTTGCTCGACTTCGTTTTCTGATCTATTTTCTGCATTCAATGGTGGCCGTGATGGCTGTCGCTGCAATAGCAGCTTCAGCCATGACGGGCCTCTATCGGTTGCTCTGCCGCCATGTTGGACGCCATGTTAGACGTGTCTTTTCCTGGCCAAAGTGCTGGTGATTTTTTGTTCTTGTGGTTCTTTTCTTGTTCTCTCTCCTTTTCCTACTTGCATTTTTCGTGATTCATACATTTCCACCAAGAGGCTGCCGTTTGCGCTGGTGTGTTGTGTTGGGCGAAGAGGGGTGATAGAGAGACTAGATAGCTCCAGTTCTCCCACACTCGTTGCGATTGATGAAGAAGATATAGCTATTGAAGTCGAGCCTGATATAATAATTATCACATCTCGGGAGAGGAGAGTCGTAAAAATGGTGCAGATTGATGCAGATTGATGCGAGTGACCTAAGTGTTGTTCGATACCAACTCGCTTGGACTCCTGTGACCTGCCACGTAGTGATTTTTTGGTATGAACTTGGCATATTTCGGACGCTGCTCGATTGGCGGTCAGTGCAGGCTCTTTGAACCACTGCCACGGCTCTTTGAACCACTGCCACGGCTCTTTGATTCAAGGCTCATGACACTATGCAATCTGAAGGTTTCCAGTCTGGGAGCTGTTGGCTATTTTGGTCAGTTATCCCTGTTGCGGACTCATCGTTGTAGCATAAATGAGGCTGGACTATTCCATCCGGAAATCTAAAATATCTCCAAGCACAACCACTGGCAAGGAGGAACACACCTTCCCTGACTACAGGACTGTACATGCGACTGACACTAGTGTAGTGCACGACAAGTCCTCGTCTTGTCTAGTCTCTGAACTCGAGTTTTGCAGACCTACAACACGACTAGGGAATTAGGTAGCACGGCAGTGCGGGAGTAGTCATGTTCCTTGTGTGATGAGTATGTTGACTACAGCTAGCATGCACCCAGAGGCTATGCGCTGGCAGCGCACATAAAAAGTCCAACTCGGAAACGGCTAAAAGATGGGATAACCTCAAGATCTTCAAAGCTCGGAAATTTGGCCATGTCCGGTGATGTTTGATCCTTACAGACATTGACTCTTAAAACAATGAGAGTTACCCACTAACTGCCTACCCATTTCAATCTGTGGTCACTGCAAATAAGCGGGTTCAGCCTGCCCATCAATTTTAAACGGATTGTTTTTGTTACATTTCTAGTCATAGGCCTGGGCGAGTGCTAGTATGATGGGAGGTTTTCCAGGTGTCAGAGCACTTCCACCAGAACGCCTTAGCTCTTCAGTGGAAGAGCCTACACGGTGAGACATCGCAGTCTGTCATGTAGCTGCTGACTCCACAAATCACCAGAGAAACCCGCCCTCAGCCGCAGGATGGACTCAGTGTGCCAGTTGCAAGAACGAACGCTGGCAAGTCGAAGTGTGCCATCTGTGCTGCGGTGATTAGTCCACAAATGACGAAACAGTTCTGTTCGCAGATTGAGAACCTTAAGCGCTACAGGTAAATGGAACAGATTACCTGGAGATGTCCACTGCTGTGCAACGCTGGAGACATTCAAAGCTGCAGCCCTACCTTTCACAATCAGTCATTGACTGTGCCTGCTCTAATCCTTGCTCAATACCTGCAACAGTAGCTAATTGCCATGCTTGACACTGGATCCGGTTTATTCATCTCCAGCCGACTATCATTTCCAGTGCATACACACTTTTTTCTCTCTTTTTCATCCCTCTTCGCTACCTTGTTATTGGGACGAAATTCCAGTTTGAATTTTGCGAAATGAAACAAAGCAAAAAAAATACTAAAGTGTCTGCAGCTGTACAGTGTCTACAGCTGTACAGTGTCTACAGCTGTACAGTGTCTACAGCTGTACAGTGTCTACAGCTGTACAGTGTCTACAGCTGTACAGTGTCTACAGCTGTACAGTGTCTACAGCTGTACAGTGTCTACAGCTGTACAGTGTCTACAGCTGTACAGTGTCTACAGCTGTACAGTGTCTACAGCTGTACAGTGTCTACAGCTGTACAGTGTCTACAGCTGTACAGTGTCTACAGCTGTACAGTGTCTACAGCTGAACAGTGTCTACAGCTGTACAGTGTCTACAGCTGTACAGTGTCTACAGCTGTACAGTGTCTACAGCTGTACAGTGTCTACAGCTGTACAGTGTCTACAGCTGTACAGTGTCTACAGCTGTACAGTGTCTACAGCTGTACAGTGTCTCCAGCTGTACAGTGTCTACAGCTGTACAGTGTCTACAGCTGTACAGTGTCTACAGCTGTACAGTGTCTACAGCTGTACAGTGTCTACAGCTGTACAGTGTCTACAGCTGTACAGTGTCTACAGCTGTACAGTGTCTACAGCTGTACAGTGTCTACAGCTGCACAGTGTCTACAGCTGTACAGTGTCTACAGCTGTACAGTGTCTACAGCTGTACAGTGTCTACAGCTGTACAGTGTCTACAGCTGTACAGTGTCTACAGCTGTACAGTGTCTACAGCTGTACATTGTCTACAGCTGTACAGTGTCTACAGCTGAACAGTGTCTACAGCTGTACAGTGTCTACAGCTGTACAGTGTCTACAGCTGTACAGTGTCTACAGCTGTACAGTGTCTACAGCTGTACAGTGTCTACAGCTGTACAGTGTCTACAGCTGTACAGTGTCTACAGCTGTACAGTGTCTACAGCTGTACAGTGTCTACAGCTGTACAGTGTCTACAGCTGTACAGTGTCTACAGCTGTACAGTGTCTACAGCTGTACAGTGTCTACAGCTGTACAGTGTCTAGTGTCTACACTGTACAGTGTCTACAGCTGTACAGTGTCTTTAAACTACTGCAGTAGTTTTCATTTCCCCACCTCCTCCCCTCCTCATGGTTGCAGGGCCTGCTCTAGACATTCAACACAGCCCGGTCAGAGTGTACCTGGCGCATGCAGGCCAGCCGGGTCACATCATCCGGCAGAAAAACAACCAAAAAGCCTGCTCAAAACTTGCAACTGTGTCAAAAGCTATGCCAAAGTAACGTTAGTTACGCTTTTGACTGCTTATGCCTGTCCCATCGACTTTCAATGTCCTGACTTCCTGCTCGCCGCTGGCCAGCTCGCGCTCGAACCAGTTGACCCCAGTTGACCCAAGCCGAGTTTCTGTCGCTTGTAGACTGTATAGTGTGTAGTACGGTTGCGCTAGATTTGCAACAGATGGGGTCCGCGAGTCGTAAAATACAGGTATTTTAGGAATCCATTGTCAGTTTGAGACATTTTTCAGCCGGGTCAGACTGGACCCGGTGTTATCTGTTCAGCCAGGTCGTGCAGTTCCCCAGCCGGGCGCGTGACCCGGCTCTCCAGCAGGCCCTGGGTTGTACTGCATTATGGCACGCTTTGTCTGCGTAGACGCCGAGACCTTTAAGGTCGGCAGAGCAGCCTGGCCCTGCCACCACTTCTCTCACATATTCAGGAATATAGTGGACTTTTGTATACAGAACAGAACAACAAGGACAATCAAGGCTTGTTCGGGTGGACTTTCGTATAAAAAAAGTCGAAACTCACTCATTGCCATACAGTTGTGGTTTCGGCCGCCAGCACAAGGAGGGCTGGTACAGCTTTCGAACGCCCACCAATGGCATTTGAATGTACCCGTCCTGGATTCCATATATTGTGATTGCTGTAACAACGCATTAGCTGCAAGATAGAAAGAAGGGAAGGAACACATTTGAGAACGAAGGACGAGTATATCCATCCGTATTCAAGGTATAGTCAACTTCGGTAATAACGACTGCGGATATAACGGTGATATCTGCAGTCGAATTATTATTAACGGCAATTCGTGAATAACGACAGACTTTCCATGCCCAGAGCAAAGTCTCATCTTACTGTAATACATATAATGAGACTTCGGGTGTAAGGACACTTCGCGGATAAGGATACTTTTCTGATGCCCCGCCGAGTGTCGTTATACGCAAAGTTGATTGTATAGCTGGATTCCTAAAGTCATGCCACAATCAGACCTCGCTTAACCGCACACATCTGTTTTCCACAAAACATATCCGGATAGGCGAGGGAACCGGATAACTGAACACACATACTGTATATGCATGGGGCATGTCAAAAGCAGTGACATCGTACATACATGTACTGAAGTACGTGTGGACCAGACGGGTCCTATGCAGTACACTTAGCATGCACAGTATGTAAAACAAGCGAGAAAAATGACAAGTGCATGCAACTGAGTGCTGTCCGCATGCACCCAGCAGGTCAAGAACCTCATTTGCTCGTACAACTCCCTGACTCTAGCTTCTGCAAGCCACATGCAACCGGATACGACAAAGCTTTTTGTACACATTTTGGCCGGTTTGTGCACAAAATCATGCACCGGTATGCGGATCGCGAGGTCCGGTTATGTTGTATGCATAACATATGCTGCACATCGGTAACCAGCGATTTTCTTCCGGATGGCGAGGGATCCAGATAAACGAGGACCGGATAAGCGAGGTCTGACTGGGCTTGTCTACTCGTTTTCAAATTTCAAGTTTGTGCAGCGCATATAGATCATTGTACAAATTTTCGTGACGCTATTGACCTTTCTTCGATTTCCAAGAGTGAGGTCTCATTGGAACGAGCATTACAACGGTGTGTCGTTTGATATGGCGTAGTGAGGAATGACTGAGTGCCGAAGAGCGAAACACGATACGCTTGAATTTGTGTTAACATCCCGCATGTGGCAAGCACGGCAGCGCTCAAACGGGGCTTCCCAGTGGACTCATAGTTGCATGACGCATGCGTACTGGGAACCAAATAAAAGAGAATCGCCTGGGCTTCAGGAATTCACCTCCCCCCCCCCCGGCCCCACACCCTCCAAAGTCCATCAAAAAGGAGTACGCTTCAGGAATTTGCAAGACTTTGAATCACCATTCTACAGGGAGTAAAACTTCAGAACAGACGAATTTGTGGGTGTGGTTACAGTATGTCGCTTAGGGTCAATAGGGCAGCTCTCGACAGACATGGAGGATAATATGTTGCTCCCAGTGGCAATAATTGGAAAAAAAGGAGGTCAAAGGGGAGAATTTATAGAACAATATATTGACCTTTGATAAATACCCACACGCATTAGTGACCACACCATCAACAGTATCAAACTCAAATAAATTTGCTTTGACTCAATAAATACCACTGCACTTTTCCATGTAGCACTCCACTTTTCCCTAAAAAGGAGTATTTTATAAACAGTATTTATTGGCCTTAGTGGTATTTTATAAACAGTATTTATTGGCTTTTGACCCAATAAAATACTGTTTATAAAATACCACTAGGTCCAATAAAATTAATACTGTTTTACTACTCACGACCTGGGCAGAAGGATGGTAAGAGAACTGGTTTGTGACTTTGTATTCACCTACCCTAGAACAGTTTAGATTAAATACATGTAGGATTTGACTCACTGTAACAACCAGCAGTGTTCTGCCACACTCCCTTATATGGACGCGCCGGTATGATCTCGCGCAAGGGTTTTCTGTAGCCCTTCTTGCATGTCACGTGACCATTCTCATCAATGTAGTCAAAGCCTTCATGCTTGCGAACCCCATGGCTGGATACTGCACTCGCCGGAAAACGAGCTCCTGAGAAACACAAGTCACAGCAAAGAGGCAAATGTACAAGTTGCTGAGCACAAAGGGATGCCACTCACCTCCTTTTCTCAATTTTTATAACTTCCTTCGCACCTCACCCTTCTTACTTATCTGCTGTCATTTCACTGGTGCTTCTTACAACAATATTGAAGTCGTTTGATCAGTTAAACCCGATCTAGCAGTGAATTAAAAGTGGGAAGGCCTCCTGCAGTTTCATAAACAGTTAAGAGTAGAGCTCACATGCTCTCTTCCATTAACCCTTTGGAGTCCATGACTTTTTTCGCTTCCGCAGAATTTGTGGCAGTCACGAAAATGCGCACTCAGTATCCAACATAACTTTGGTTCTACTTCACCGATTTTGAAGATCTTGGGCTCGTTGGAAAGCTCTTGATGAGAGAAATACAATGAGCCCAAACTTGCCAAGAGCACTACTCATTGTCCGCCACAACGCGCTCCAAACGCGAGTCCAGTTCCAGATCTGAGACGAAATCGGTCTCCTGCAGCCATTTCACTGAATCTAGCTCGGAACTAGGGAGGTTCTGCTCTACGTTTTGGGAACGCGACGAAAAGAATCACGCGAACTTTCTTCGCGTTCCCGTAGCGTAAAGAAATGCTGTTCTGCTCTACATTTCACCTAAAGAAGTCACATGGAATGTGTACTGGGAATTTCCCCTTCCATATTTGGCAGTTTTCTGCATGCAGTTGATCGATACCCAGCAAATCCGTACGCATTTTCTCTGCGTGTGCCACAACGTAGAGAACCTCGTCTCCGCGTAGAAATCTGGAGCCAAAACACGCGAAGCCGTCGACTCTAACCCAGACACCTGCTCTCTACGTGTTTTCTCTACGTTTCACGTATAGCAGAACCTCTCTACTGTTCAAATGTTTTCGCGTAGAAGCTTACCTTGCCGTGACTTTGCGCCGCGCCGGTCCCGGCACGTGCCGCCTGTCCTGAGGCTGGGCTTTCTCTACCACCTAGACCCTTCCATTGTTGAATTTGGTCAAGATTTGGCCGAGAACCGAAAGTTTGACTGCGCCCACATGCATACAAAATGCCCATGGTTCGAAATCGAACCATGGACGCCGGCAATGCTTCAACTCATTTCACAATATTACAGCGTTTCGGCAAAATGCCTTCATCATGTCCACAGTAATGTGCAAGCTCTCAAACAAGCATTGATAAAGGCCAGCACCCCTGTCCTCTTAACTGTTTATGAAACTGCAGGAAGCCTCCCCACTTTTACTCTTCCAGGAGTGCGGCGCCATGGTGTTATTTGCAATGGTCGTGCAAGCTTCAACGGGCCGACTGCCAGCTATCATTTCTGGGCGTTGGCCTGTATCAATGCTGGTTTGAGACCTTGGCCTTCATCATTGTGAACCTGATGACGGCAATTTTGCCTAAACGTTGAAATATTGTGAAATGAGTTGAACTAATGCAGTGTTCATGGAAGAGAGCGTGTGGGCTCTACTCTTAACTGTTTATCAGTTACTGTATAACATGTTTATTTTGGTGTATGAACTTTAATTTCGGTAATTTCGTTAGAGAAACCAGGCACGTAAATTTAGATTACACCTAAAAGTCACTACAGTACACACTGTCTGTGAAGGGTAGACTGGTCACCTAATTCTACGTTACACCTGAAACCTGGCAGGTCCCTGGCACCGAACGTTTAGCACACCTAAAAATACACGTTTATATGCAGTAATAGCAATGAAAAAACTAAGTGTGCACTGATAATCATGTCTGTATAAAACAAGTATTGACTCGGATGGAGAACCGAGGATAAATTTATAGTAAAGAAAAAAAGACCAAGAAACTACAAGCTATGCTATAATGTCCACTAATACTACCTGTTACCAGTTACCTTCGCATCTTTGAGCCACACAGGTTGTGTGGAATGTTGCTTTGCATCCTTGAATCATGGTTTGACCGTATTGTCCAGAGGTCTTGCCAGTATCGTCATCGACATGCATGAACATCCGCCAACGCCCTTCACAGTTGAGACTTTCAGCTCATGCTTGTCTTGGTTGCGCTCACCTTCCCCATCTCATGTTATTTCTACTTCGAAGTATAACTTAGAACCTTCCAAGTTGGAAGGCTGTTGGAGTGCCCATCCAAGATGTGCTAGAGCTGTTAGCCAGTTAGTTGTAGAACGTCAGTACCGTCGGTCAGTGTCATGTAATGTTATCGCATGAGCTGATTTTTTTAGAAACTGATGGTGTTGATGGACATTATAGCAAAACTTGTAGTTTCTTGGTCCATTTTTCTTTATTAACTTGTTATAAAACAATTTTTTAAATGAAAAAAATGCCAGAACGTTTTCTCGTGACTATCATTAGTGGAACATGGTCACATGGTAAGAATCACTCAAACAACCAGAATAAGAATAACAAATGGCAGCTTGCGGTTACAAATAGAGTCATTTACACTAGCTGTGTAAGCGTGTGCATTGCTTGTCAAGAATGTTCTGGAATGTTTTCATTTTAATAATAATTGTTTTACACAAGAGAAATTGGAAACTCCAAAACATGTAATGAATATAACTAAATGCGCACTCATATCACAACCATGGGGACGAATCATGTATTCCAGAACGTTTTCTTGTCACAATTATCAATGGAATTCGTGACTAAAGAGAATGATGAAACTACAATAGGATTTATACACTTGCAGTGGAACAGCGAGGATACAAGCATAGTAAGAAAAATAGCACAAACCTAGGAACAATTTGCACAGGTAATAAACTATAGGTGAGGTGAGAAATGATAGGAAATTCAGCAAATGCAGTGTGACAATGGACATGCATGTGTAAGTGTGTGTGAGTGTGTGTGAGTGCGAATTTACTGGAATAGCGTAAGTGCGGTAAGTGCGGTGACATTTCTTTGCTTGCCCTGGAAAGGGAAAGAATCGAAGGACACGGCCCGTGTGGTGAAATCCCTAGTGGAGAAAACCTACTTTGCCACCAATGTGGTTACCGTGTTCACTACGATCCGTTCGTTCACGATGTTGAAGGATGTCCTACCAACCCTACAATTGAGTCACCTCATTTACTACTTTGAATGCCGACAATGTGGTAGTCGGTATGTTGGTAGGACCCTTCAACATCTGTCCGAACGTATCAAACAACACGTGCCGCTCTCAATATTGTCACAGGCGGCTAGGTCCTCCCGACCAAAGCGTGGCCGACCACGTAAGCACCCAACTCCACTGTCCGTTCCGGCAGAGGCTTCTGCTCCACAAACGGTGTCTCGGAAAAAACAAACACAGCACGCAGAAATTGGGAACAAACATTAATGTAAACAAAGACGAACACTGTGTCTTATCTTCATTATCAGCGAGTACCGGAACGCCGGACGCAGACAACCGCAACTCACCAAAGCTGAGAAGGAGCAAACGGCTGGCGGCAGCTCGGTCTGCAGAGGTGACTGGAAAGATGCATCGAAACTCTCCGGATATGGATGATGCCAGCGGAAGAGTTGACGACTGTCAGGCGTTTGGCAATGGCAAGGGAAGACCGGTCAGGAAGAGAACGCGACGGCAGCTGGAGGAGGAGTGTGGAAGCGACGTGTGCAGTGACGATGATGAACCCGGTGGTCAGTTGCTGGGAGAGCCGACGACAGGTGAAGGTGGCAGCGATGATGAAGAGGACGATGACGATGATGACGATGATGGTGCAGATGGTGTGAAGGACGGTGGCGGTCAGAAACCAAGTGAAGGCGGAGGCGGTGAGAAGAAGAAGAATACATCGGCAATTAAATTGCATTTGTTGTCTAACCCCGTGTGTCGTGAAAGTTATGATGATTCTTGGTTCAGTGTTGTTCGTTCTGCAAGTAGTTTCAAGCAGTTGAAAGTTCTAGAAGCAGTCTACATTCGCATTCGTGATCCAAATCTTTGTAAACAAAAAGAAAATGTCACCGCACTTACGCTATTCCAGTAAATTCGCACTCACACACACTTACACATGCATGTCCATTGTCACACTGCACTTGCTGAATTTCCTATCATTTCTCACCTCACCTACAGTTTATTACCTGTGCAAATTGTTCCTAGGTTTGTGCTATTTTTCTTACTATGCTTGTATCCTCGCTGTTCCACTGCAAGTGTATAAATCCTATTGTAGTTTCATCATTCTCTTTAGTCACGAATTCCATTGATAATTGTGACAAGAAAATGTTCTGGAATACATGATTCGTCCCCATGGTTGTGATATGAGTGCGCATTTAGTTATATTCATTGCATTATTAAGATTATTGTCTCCACGTCGCCTTTTTCCAAAACATGTAATTGTTTTATACACGACTTATGAGTGCAGAATTAGTGTTATTCATTGCTATTTCACGATTATTGTCTTCCCATCGGTTATTGAAATACTAGCAGTTATGGTATGATGCAGAACGGAAAAGGACAAAATGTTCCGAGTTATGACAAACTGTCCACCAACGTAACCAGATCTTATACAGCCAGCAAGTGCAACAAAATGGCACAAAACTGACAAAGAGTACTGAGACATTCGCTCACCTAGCTCCAACACTTCTCCAAGGTGCAAACCAACAACCTACCAACTTGGAAGGCTCAGGTTCGGAAAGGTCCAAGAGGGGAAGGAAAGCGCAACGAAGAAGAGCATGAGCTACGCACTTGCTGGCTGTATAAAATCTGGTTACGTTGGTGGACAGTTTGTCATAACTCGTAACATGTTGTCCTTTTCCTTTCTTCATCATAACTATATTGGCTCACCATCCCAGTTCAAAGTTATGGTATGGTATGGTATTTTAATTCCCCAATAAAAAGAAAAAAAGAAACAAAGAAAAACAGAAAAAACAGGCCATGTACAACTGTTGCTGAAATCATGTTTTTCGTAGAATCCAGATGAAACTGTCTTTTCGAAATAAGAAAGGAGACAGATCCTGGCTAATATCACTTTCCTATGTGCTCCCAACACATCTCACCGTCAAGTGGTTCTTTCTTTCTTTTCTTTGTGAAGTTTTATAGGAGAACCAGTTGTGGAAGACCGTGTAGGCAAAAAGTTGATTTGAAGCATTTAAAAAATGATTAACTAGCAATTTCCAAGCAACGAGCCTCACCATCGCTATGCTCCCATTATGCATTTTTTTGTCTTTGCCTCTGAGCTGTGATTATTGTAAAAAAAGCGATTGACCACGCTTGGTTGAAGTTATTTGTTGCGTGAGTAGTTAAAATGTCTCGCCCTAGCAGTAGGGAATTTCCCTTAGTCTCCATGAATCAAAGCAAGCTCAACTTGGCCCAGTCATTTTGTGTATAAACTATTCCTAATAGATGTGAGTGTTCAAGGGATTTGACGATGATAATAATAATTATTATGGACATAATTTCACCTAGCCTGTATATGTTTCCAATCCAACATTTACTCATTTCCCTTGTCTAATCCGCTTTGAATTCTGCGTGCATGACCGTCAGATGCAGTAAATGTCTGTGGTTACTGATCACGGCTCATTTCTAGTAGCACCTTATAATCGTGCTGGCCAAGATAGATTCTTTTTTTCATAGTTTACACACCGCATTGTTACTCCTGTCCAACCGCATCCAAACATGTGTTCTTTTCATTTGCTTTGAGTTCTTTACATTTTAAAATTGTTTTGGGTTTTAGTTGCATTTCTAGTATTGATCAAGGTATTTTTCCCATACAAGAGGCTTGAGTCAGAAAGCAAAACAAAACGTGTGAACTTCTTGGAGCTACTTCGAGTATACACTTCTCACAGTGGTGCGCCTAGCTGCCTAGCTGGTGAAGGCTGGGCGAAAACGGTCTGGCGTTCCAATGTGCACCAGAAATTCACGTATGGCATTGTCAACCGGTCGAAAACGCTTGCAAAAGACGATGCACGTGCTACGCGTCAACAGGGTCCAATGACATTATTATAGTTGATTGCCCTCTACTTACCGACACAAACTGTTAAAAGGTAGGCCCTTTGGGTTTCTTTCCCATGTCTTGCATACCAGCGGGGAATGTTGTCAAAGGTCCCTGCCAGTCTCCTGCATTCCAAATCTGTTGATACCTTCATTTCCTTCAGTACGCTATTCCACAGTGTCTCGCTTGGCAGGAAATACCCCTTGTTACTGCGGCACGCAGCCTGGGCAGCAGTGTATGTTAGCCATTGGTATTTGTTGGTTTGCACAAGAATTTTCCAATGTCCGCACAATCTTTCAAACTCCATGCTTGTGCCTCCTGGGGGACAAGAAAGGCGAAATGTCCAGGTGCAATAATCTTATGAAATGTGTGGAAACTGTTAAAGGGGAAGTTAAGGCTAAAATCAAAATGTCACCAGTTGTTGTCTTCGGGGTGCTGAGTCGAATGGTCCGGCTTGGTCCGAGGAAGCTGAGACACTCCCTTCCTACTTTAATCCCAATTGAACTTGCGCACTTCCACCGAAACTGGGTGACTGCGCCTACTAGATGGGGATTTGCATGCAAAATCTCACTAAAAACGCCATTTCGTTCTTATAAAAGCACGGATGACCGCGATTGGCCCATATGTTGTAATCTTTTGGACGCTGAGTCACCTGTTTTTGGTTCGAGAAAGCTGCAATGCAGCGTTCCTCCTTTCTTCCCAATCGAACATGGTTGAACAAGCCGCGGTAACGTGCTCCTGCGTGCCCAAGTCACCTGATCACAGCGACAGCAGGCGAAAACTTTCGCACCAAGGTTCAACTCGAGTTCAACTCGAGTGACAGGACTGCACCCAAAAATGGTCAAACAGGCTAGTAAGTTGTACCCTGTTCGATTGGGATTAATGTAGGGAGGGAGCGTCTCAGCTTCCTCGGACCAAGATCATTCGACTCAGCACCCCGAGGACTACAACTGGTGATTTTTTTTAATTTTAGCCTTAACTTCCCCTTTAACAGTTTCCATGGTGTTATGGCTCAGTAGCATTACAGCTCTGCAAAACCTGTAGCTTTTGTAGCGTCTGGCGCTAGCCAGGCTCCACAACGCTTTATTTTATGTGTGTGTGTGTGTGTGTGTGTGTGTGTGTGTGTGTTTGTGTGTGTGTGTGTATGTGTGTGTGCCCATGTGTGTGTGTGTGTGTGTGTGTGTGTGTGTGTGTGTGTGTGTGTGTGTGTGTGTGTGTGTGTGTGTGTGTGTGTGTGTGTGTGTGTGTGTGTGTGTGTGTGTGTGTGTGTGTGTGTGCCCATGTGTGTGTGTGTGTGTGTGTGTGTGTGTGTGTGTGTGTGTGTGTGTGTGTGTGTGTGTGTGTGTGTGTGTGTGTGTGTGTGTGTGTGTGTGTGTGTGTGTGTGTGTGTGTGTGTGTGTGTGTGTGTGTGTGTGTGTGTGTGTGTGTGTGTGTGTGTGTGCCCATGTGTGTGTGTGTGGGTGTGTGTGTGTGTGTGCTGACGACCAAGGCGGGTAATTTGTTGCCGTCACCGTCTTCTTGCGTCCTTTCCGCATCCTCCGCAGTGGCGTGGCGAGCCCTCGGATCAATCCCCAGCCTGTAACAATGCAGTGGCGTTCGGCAAAACAAGTGGATTCCTGGATGATAAAGGATACAGGTCACACTCGCAACAATTTATTCCTGCGCGGTGATAGCTGGAATTGTGAATTTGTCGTGTTGTTTGGAACTGAGTGGCCAGTCGTCGTGCGGCGATGGTGTAGTGCTGTTAGCTTGCTGCGCATACTCCTCGTCGTTTCGTGAAAGTACGTTTTGTGGAGCCCTTGTGTGCCCACCCTCAAGCTCAAGATTGTGCTTTTCTGGTGCATGAAGGCCGAAGCAGTACGCGTACAGACGTTATTGTTGAACAGAACATCATGTTCACATTAATTTTGTTCCTTTTTCAGTCGTTGCATGTTATACTTATAGTGGACCTACAGCAGATTGTTCATCTGGTTTGTGATATTTCCTTCCTCTGTTTGTGAGTCCCTTTCCATCAATATGGCAGCTTGTTTTGATTTCCTTTTCTTCAATTCATTTTGCTGTACTTCCTGTTTTGTTTGCGCCACTGCCCCTCACCTTGCGCTCAGTTCTCTGAGTGGAGGGCGGCGTGACCCCAAGGGGTAGCTGATTGATAGTAGTAGTAGTGTGTGTGTGTCACAGTGTGCGTGCGTGCGATTTTCCACGCCAAATTTCTGATGCTGCTTGAATGTCCGATGCGCGAAAACAGTACTTCACGCTTTCCATTTCCCACGTTATCACCTCAGCTACACCAGTTTTGTATGTAGAAAACCCTATATAGCAGCAGTTTGGTCTTATATATTTAAATCTTTCAACGTCTACCTTCACTGATGAGCTATGTATTAGCGAAACAGCTGTCTGAAGGAATAAACGTTGTCAATATTGTCAACGGAAGTGTCCTCGCAGTGGTGATGGTTGTGTGCAGGAGGGTCTAGCTGGCTGAGAGTACAGTGTACTGGTGGAGGTGATACTCAACATTCTCTTCAATAACTGAGAGCTCTATCGCACCCTGTAATAATTTTGTATTATCTGCCCCTTGCAGTTTCAATAGATACCTCTACATTTGTCAGCGCCAAATTAGACTGCCTCTTAGCTTTTGTCATAATTTTCTCTCTCCTTCACTCTCTCTCTCACTCTCTCACTCTCTCTTTCACTCTCGCTCACTCTCTAAATTTCTCTTTCACTCTCTCTCACTCTCTAAATCTCTCTCTCTTTCACTCTCTCACTCTCTCTATTTCACTCTCTCTAACTCTCTAACTCTCTCACTCTCTCTCTCTCTCTCTCTCTCTCTCTCTCTCTCTCTCTCTCTCTCTCTATCTATCTCTCTCTCTCTCTATCTATCTCTCTCTCTCTCTCTCTCTCTCTCTCTCTCTCTCTCTCTCTCTCTCTCTCTCTCTCTCTCTCTCTCTCTCTCTCTCTCTCTCTCTCTCTCTCTCTCTCTCTCTCTCTCTCTCTCTCTCTCTCTCATACACCTCGTTCCCTTGGTTCTATTCGCATATCTTTTTCGCACGCACGCACGCACTCACACACCCATGACCTCTCCCCCATATATGCACGTACACACATACACACTCATACACACATCACTGCATGCACCCTTTCCCATTCCCGTTTCTCGAATACATGTAGGCTGCAACTTTTTGCTCCCGCGCTCTCCCCTCACTTCTTTTCCCACGTTCCTGTATAATTCGTTTGGCCTGGGTAGCTGCATAAGCGCTTTCGTACATTCATTGCCATAGCTACCCAGGCCATTTATATCCTCCTGTCTCATCCTTTATCATCTCGAGTCCCTCGTGCGAACAAAGAACTTTGACTTCCATTATACATGCGTGCGTGCCGTGAGACTTCAACATAAGCATGATACTTTTTGATACTTTTATAGTTCACTGAATTTAAACATGAGCTTGTTTGAAGAGATGCGCAATGCGTTTAACATGTAGAGGAGAGTTTAGTGCCATGAAAACAAATATCTTGTCATCACAAGTATGCACTTACTGACACACAGCATTGCTGGTAGTACACCGTCACACTTGATGGTAAAGGTTTGATCAACTTCACCAAAGAAGTGTTCACCCCTCTGAATTCTATCCTTTTTTTCGTAATTGCAGGACCGTTTTCCAGCATACATTGCAAGGGTACGAATTATCTAAAACATAAGACGAGAAATTCCAACAGTCAGCAATCGGCGATCAAGAGTCATCTGTCGGTTAGTGATAGTTGTCGTGAGTCGTCACAGAGATGATGTTTTCTCAGTTTTTGGCCCGTGGTAGATCTGTATTACATTTGTCTGTTTTGGAACTGCGTTATATATTCACAAGTTGTCCCCTGAACTATGTGTCCAGAAGGAAAATGTTTTGTCGCTTCAGTTGTTTGGCGCTAATCCTCGTCAAAGTGTCAGTAATGCTTCTCCTCATTGATGTTTTCATTATAATCATTATAATTATTTCTTCACCTTCACCCTGTTGTTGACTTGTTCAGCTGAATTTTATTTTTTCCACACGTATAGCGTGAGTTCTCAATCTATGCTTTTGCTCTATAAGTTGCTGTATTTGACATTTTTCCATTATTCCCTGTTTTTGCCCATGATGAGAAGGGAATGAAAACGTTCGGTTAATAAATTGGCTTACCTGACTGTGTGTATTGCGTCGGTGCTGACACCTTTAATTCAAAATAATAATAATAATTTGAACTCGGATGGTGAGCCAATATAGTTAGGATGAAGAAAGGAAAAGGACAAAATGTTACGAGTTATGAAAAACTGTCCACCAACGTAACCAGATCTTATACAGTCAGTGAGTGCGACAAATTGGCACGAAACTGACAAAGAGTACTGAGACATTCAGCCCAGCTCCAACACGTTGGAGCTAGGCGTCAGGTCGCCGAATGTCTCAGTACTCTTTGTCAGTTTTGTGCCATTTTGTCGCACTCGCTGGCTGTATAAGATCTGGTTGCGTTGGTGGACAGTTTGTCATAACTCGTAACATGTTGTCCTTTTCCTTTCTTCATCATAACTATATTGGCTCACCATCCGAGTTCATAATAATAATAATACGAAGTAGTGGTTGCGACTTCGGCGATGATTTGTAAGAAAAGTTTGCTCACCACACCGGAGCTCGCGCTATTCCGCCGACTTTACTTGACACTTGACTGACTCACGACTGCCATCCAGAGCACACGAGAAGTCCATCGAACCTTCGACTCGGCAAACCTGCAAGAAAGCACCACTCCCTGCTCAATACACAGTGTTTCGGGGAATTCACCCCTCATCAGTTGAGCTTGAGTAGGCTGAGGAAGATTGTGCCTGAGAGCACTATATAAGTGGTGCTCTTCAGGCACAGTCTTCCTCAGCCTACTCAAGCTCAACTGATGAGGGGTGAATTCCCCGAAACACTGTGTATTGAGCAGCGAGTGGTGCTTTCTTGCAGGTTTGCCGAGTCGAAGGTTCGATGGACTTCTCGTGTGCTCTGGATGGCAGTCGTGAGTCAGTCAAGTGTCAAGTAAAGTCGGCGGAATAGCGCGAGCTCCGGGTGGGGAGCAAACCTTCCTTACAAATCATCGCCGAAGTCGCAACCACTACTTCGTACTGTTGTGCCCAGCGCGGGCTTGCGACTAGTTGGTTTGTAGGTGACAGCGTTGCGAATGACCGAGGGTCCTCGACGTCTGTCTCACCGTCCAGGAGCGACACTGACTCACGCTGCTATCTGGTGTTCACGAGGTGTTTGTCGCGTTGGGAACCGAGCCTCTCTGTAAGTTTGTATCCCTGGTGATGTTTGTGCCTGGAGAGCACTATATAAGTGGTGCTCTTCAGGCACAATCTTCCTCAGCCTACTCAAGCTCAACTGATGAGGGGTGAATTCCCCGAAACACTGTGTATTGAGCAGGGAGTGGTGCTTTCTTGCAGGTTTGCCGAGTCGAAGGTTCGATGGACTTCTCGTGTGCTCTGGATGGCAGTCGTGAGTCAGTCAAGTGTCAAGTAAAGTCGGCGGAATAGCGCGAGCTCCGGGTGGGGAGCAAACCTTCCTTACAAATCATCGCCGAAGTCGCAACCACTACTTCGTACTGTTGTGCCCAGCGCGGGCTTGCGACTAGTTGGTTTGGAGGTGACAGCGTTGCGAATGACCGAGGGTCCTCGACGTCTGTCTCACCGTCCAGGAGCGACACTGACTCACGCTGCTATCTGGTGTTCACGAGGTATTTGTCGCGCTGGAAGCGCAGCGTCTCTGTAAGTTTGTATCCCTGGTGATGTTTGTGCCTGGAGAGCACTATATAAGTGGTGCTCTTCAGGCACAATCTTCCTCAGCCTACTCAAGCTCAACTGATGAGGGGTGAATTCCCCGAAACACTGTGTATTGAGCAGGGAGTGGTGCTTTCTTGCAGGTTTGCCGAGTCGAAGGTTCGATGGACTTCTCGTGTGCTCTGGATGGCAGTCGTGAGTCAGTCAAGTGTCAAGTAAAGTCGGCGGAATAGCGCGAGCTCCGGGTGGGGAGCAAACCTTCCTTACAAATCATCGCCGAAGTCGCAACCACTACTTCGTACTGTTGTGCCCAGCGCGGGCTTGCGACTAGTTGGTTTGGAGGTGACAGCGTTGCGAATGACCGAGGGTCCTCGACGTCTGTCTCACCGTCCAGGAGCGACACTGACTCACGCTGCTATCTGGTGTTCACGAGGTGTTTGTCGCGCTGGAAGCGCAGCGTCTCTGTAAGTTTGTATCCCTGGTGATGTTTGTGCCTGGAGAGCACTATATAAGTGGTGCTCTTCAGGCACAATCTTCCTCAGCCTACTCAAGCTCAACTGATGAGGGGTGAATTCCCCGAAACACTGTGTATTGAGCAGGGAGTGGTGCTTTCTTGCAGGTTTGCCGAGTCGAAGGTTCGATGGACTTCTCGTGCCTATGGATGGCAGTCGTGAGTCAGTCAAGTGTCAAGTAAAGTCGGCGGAATAGCGGGAGCTCCGGTGAGCTCAGGAAGCTACGTTGTACTAATGAAAAACAATCCAGAAAGATACTAATAAAGAGAAATGGAGTGAGAAGAAACAACACCCATGAAAATGATAATCCTACTTGGTCCGCCGTCAGCAATATTGTCGCTTATCTTTCGACAATTTGAACTTAGACTTTGGACATGAACGCGTGCACGTGAAGTGATGAAACTTGGTACGATGGAGGGTAAGGGAAAGAATGGCAACTAGCCGCGAGGAATTTATTGTCCAAGGAAGGGTTCCTACTTTTCCGGTCCTCCTCGTCGCTGTATTACTGATTGCGGTTATCAAATTGTTGTCTCCTCGCCGTTTGTTCAAACATGGGTTGTCTTCTAGTACAACTTCACGTCTAGTTGTACTAGAAGACAACCCATGTTTGAACAAACGGCGAGTAGACAGGAACAGGCGTTTCTTTCTTCGATCACCTTTTCAATATCGCAGGGATCGATTTATCTGGTTTCGCATCGCAGTTTGTGAATCAAAATTCACTGGCTGCGATTCGCTTTTCGTTTTTATCACCCAAAACTGCAATGCACTGGCCATGAATACCGGTATGTACTGATTGTGTGCAGTTTACATGTGACTGTTGTGCACACTACTGACTAGGGAGTAGTATTTTTACTACTCCAACCAACTGGCCTGCCCTGTTTACGGTTTAGTCCACGGTTTAGTCCGCGCGCGGGTCGCGGATCGCGCTCTGGATGATTTTTGGACACTGCACTAGCACTGCAGTCTTTTGAAGGTTTGTACACCATGGTACACTGCACGGTGGCAACTTTCCCTGAAGTTCTCCATTCTTCTTTCACTGTCAAGCTCAATTCAGTTTGCTTCTGTTCGACAAGACACAGTTGAAGTAGATGGTTCTTAGTCCCATGTGACCAACATGTCAGTGAATCTGATCACTGTCCAGAAGTGGGAAAAAGAACTGGACGCGCCAGGAATGTTGATTCGTTTCGATGGAGCAAAGCAAAAATTCTGTACACTTTGCACGGAATGTTACGATCGTTTGAGCGCTTTCCTGAGCTTTCTTTGTCGAAGGAATCAGCGGAACCGCCCCTGTTGAAGGATACTGTGTTCTGAAGAACTAACAAGTCGGATGAACGCTGAACATGTAACAAAATCCTAACGTAAATATTCATGTCGACCGTTCGCTTGGAAAAGTAAAATAGCAACAGCAGCTATTGTCCACTTCTGTACAAAATCCTGCTATTGTACAGATATAACACAATCCCCGTCACCTTTTTTACCACCCTAGGTCACAGTTTGATGTGTAACAATGCAGCACAAATCTGTACTGATGTGTTGCCAGAAAATCGCGCTGTTTCTCAACCCTGGCTATGCTCTATACTCTCAACATATATTTTTCCTCTTTTCAATATAATCACGCTGATTTTGTCATCCCTTTTCCTCGCGCCATTGAAATGTACCTCCATCACCTTTGCCCCCTTCTCCCCTTCTCCGAAAGGTGACAACGGCGTTCGGTGAGAATGAGAAGCTTCAGGCTTGCAAGGATTTGGCAGACCATGTGAACACTACGCAGAGGGAGAGAGAGCATTACAAGCAGGCCACACTGGATGCCAAAGCTGAGCTAGATTCTGGAGTGGCAATCAAAAGGAAGGTTCATTAGAGAGGTTTCGCTTCACGTTGTTCTGCACTACACCGTGAAATTTCACGTCGGTGTGGCAAATTTTGGCGTCGAAACTCCCGTTCATGACGTGAGCTGAGGTCAACTCACGTTCGACGTGAACGCGAGTTTTTGCAAATTTAGCCTTGCTATCAGGTTGGGATTATTGACTCGATTTGTCGATTTTGCCTAAACTAGCTATAAATAATATTTGTGCGACTTCGGCCTCACCAAAAATCACTTTTTTCACTTTTTGAAGTTTTCGCTCCCAGTTTTCGCTCCTGTCGTCAGCGACACGAAGCGCTTCACAAGCAACGTGAAACGAAAGCTCTTTCTGAGCTCGCGTCGACGCAAAAAATTGACGTTCACGTAGGAGCACAAATCACGCGGGTCGAAACCTCTCTATTATACGTTTGATTTCGCGCAAAACGTGTTCCTACCCAATACAGCACGTCAGGAAGGTCCTCTCTATTACCAAACCCCTCGGAAAGTGCAGCTCTTTGGTGTATGCTGTGAGGCCCAACCACGACAGATTAACTACCTGCTAGATGAGACAGACACAATTGGCTGTGATGGTAAACGTTCACACAATCCGAACACCGTCGCATCTCTGCTACACCACTACTTTCAAGTACATGGCCTGCATGAAGAAGAGTGCGTACTTCACGCCGACAACTGCGCAGGCCAGAACAAAAACAGAACTATCATGACCTATCTTGCATGGAGATGTCTCACCGGCCTCCACAAGAAAATCTCTCTCTCCTTCATGATCACAGGTCACACACGTTGTTTGGTGGATTGTATGTTTGGTCTTTTGAAGCAGCGGTACAGGAGAGCAGATTGCTACACCATGGGTCAGCTGTGTGATGTTGTCAACAGCAGCAGCATTTGTAACGCTGCTCAAACCATTCCAGGATCTGGCCTAGTATTGTACGAGTGGGACACGTTCTTTGAGGGTTTATTCCGACCAATCCCGCAAGTAAGCAAGCAGCATCATTTCCTGTTCTCGTGTGAAACACCTGGCATCGTCGATGTAAAGAAGTTGGTGGATGATAACTTTACTCCTGTTGCCATCCTCAAGACCGCAGCTGAACAAGTGCAAGCTGCTGGCCTTCCGAATGTTCTACCCCCGGGTGGCATGTCCAGAGAGCGCCAAACTTACTTGTACAAGGAAATCCGCCCGTATGTAGCTGACCAGTGGCAAGATGAAGTTTGCCCAGCACCACCACCACTGTGAACTTAAATTTTCTCTCTCAATCAATCAGATTTGCTTCTCTGAAATTTAATCTCCCTTTTTCTCTTTATACTACGAGTAATTTACTGACTGTGTACCACCATTGCATGTGTATCATGCATTGCTGGATTTGCCTTTTGCGGCACATTGATATTCGGGCCGGGACTAGCCAGTCCTCACTAATAATGTCGTAAACACTACAAATTGTGTGAAGTGTTTGGTCTAGAGATGCTTCTTACCTGATACTTACATGGCTCTTTGGTGCTAGATGGCAAACCATGACAAAATACTGTCCAGAATGATTCTCCGTTACATCTGTTGCAACTAGCGTGGCAGGCGTGCTTTTGTGTTTGCGACCGCCAGACCGCAACCAACACAAATGCTTGTAACTTAGGTTTTACTGGGAGTTTTTGACTAATTTTTTTTAAATGATTTGTGAAGCTTGCAGGTATATGGTGCACTAAAAAACCCAATTTCCAACATTTGAGGCTAAGCACCCTTTTCGCGTGCTCTGGCTCATATATTCTAGTGATTGTTAGTCTTGGTCATATGCTGCCTGATGAAGTGTTCTGACACGAAACTCGGAGTAACAGCGGAATGAGACTTGAATTCTTTTATTCTCACGATGGCCTGTGGCCAATAAGACACTTGGTTGATTCATTGCTGTGTAATATTAGATATACATGATTGTACACTTTTGATGAAGGAAAACTGCTAATCAATACTGGGAGTTGCTAGTCAATTGTAAAACTGTGTAGCAGTGACTGCTATGCAGAAAAATCAAAGTAAATCGATCCCTGTACCGGTAGTCTATTGCTGTAAATATACAAAATTTCGGCGCTGCAAAATTTCGGCACTTCACGATTTTTGACATTTCGGCGGCGATTTATTTTCGGCGTGGGGTACCGGGTAGAGGGCATGGTATAGTGCGAGAGATGCTGTGAAAAATTTCATTGGCGTTTTAATTTAGGCGTTTTGGGTCGGTGCCGAATATAGCCGAACTTATTTATTTATTTATTTATTTATTCAACATCTCCTGGCCCATCCGAAGACTGCCAATAAACATGAGAGGTCAGGTGATAGCCAACCACGGCAAGCTAAAAGGGAAAAAAAAGAAGAAAAAAAGAAAGATGCTGTCAGAGAGGGAAAGGAGATAGGGAGAGAAAAAGAAAGGGAGGCACATTAATAACTTAAATAGCTGCCGAAAATTTGTATATTTACAGTATATAATTATTCATATCTTTTTGCATATTTCCCTCGAGTGGGTCTATTGTTATTAGGCAATTGTCTGTTATAGTCACCACTATAAATAAATAAATCCAATCCAATCCAAACACCCACCCACCCCCAGAACCCCCCCCCCCCCCCCTCCCCGAAAATGCAGATAATACCACTCATAATCAACACCATACTATCAAGAGTATTAACGGTGGGTTACATACTCTCGCATATAGCGAATTCCGTGATATAGCGAACCCTTGTCCAAGTCCCTGTTCGAACCCTGTTAAAATCCACCCCTTATAGCGAACAGTTGTGTGTTCCTGTCTACTCTCGCTTGCCGCCGCATGCAGTGTAGTGTGTCTCAACGCCTGCCAGTGCTACATCATAATTATACATGTACACGCGCTGTATGGTATGCATGCACTCCGATATGTAGTTTTTAGAAACGCCTTGCAGGCGCACCCACCCACCAGAAACGCCTGTTGGACGTCCTTAAGTAGATACATGTATTTACGGACGGCCCTTATGAATAAAAACTCGGATGTTGAGCCAATAGTGATATGTAAAGAGAAAAGGACCTATAAGTTATAAGTTATGACTAACAGTCCACCAAGGTAACGAGATAATACACAGTCAGATAGTGTCAGAACAAGTCACAAACTGACAAGGATATTGAGACATTCGCCGACCCGGCAACTAGCTCCAACACATCGACGAAGCGCAAACCAACAACCTTCCAACTGGGGAGGCTCAGGTGCGGAGAGTTCCAATGAAGGGAAGGGATGGATTGTTAGTGAGAACTAACTTAGTAACTGTTAGTGAGAACTAGGCCCTTTTCTCTTTACGTACTTTAATATGAGTTTATTAATGCGATTAATAGTATTAGTGAAGCGGACATTGCAAAATGATAAATGAGAATACATGTATCTAAATGGTTGCTCCTAATCGATTTTCTTGAGACTATCATCAGGGAAAATCGTCTCACAATAGAGGCTATACGGAGAAACAAACTACTTATAGGTTATTGGATAGTGGTAAGTATACAAGGTGAGGTGTGAAAAAACTAAAGTGGGAGAGAAGACGAAAGAAATTAGAAGAAAAGATGTGAGAGTGTTCCCGACGGTGTGAGCTACTACATAAGGTGAGTGAAATGAAGGCGTGGAAACAGGTGAATGTGATAGAGTGAGGAACTGTGAGGTGTAGGTGTATGCGAATGAATACGTGTGTGAATGCTAGGTGAAGAGTCTCAGTTTTGTGACATTTTTTCACATTTTTTCACACCTCACCTTGTATACTTACCACTATCCAATAACCTATAAGTAGTTTGTTTCTCCGTATAGCCTCTATTGTGAGACTATTTTCCCTGATGATAGTCTCAAGAAAATCGATTAGGAACAACCATTTAGATACATGTATTCTCATTCATCATTTTGCAATGTCCGCTTCACTAATACTATTAATCGCATTGATAAAGCTATTGTCTCCTCGTCGCCTTTTCATTTAATATGAGTGCACAATTAATTTTAGTCATTGCTATTTTACGCCTATTGTCTCCTCATTTGATACAAGATGGTTTTTGAATATTTTTTTGCAAGTACACAATCATGCATGCTTGCTGTGCGCATGAAATTTGTCAAGTCTGCATCCAACACCAGACCTGCATATGACAGGGATTGAGTTTCCAAGCTCATAGCAGCAAGTGCAGGCAATAATGCTACACTATTATTAACTATCGCACTCTGTGCTTCCCTGAAGACTTCCAAATATGCTAAATTATTCTCAACCACTCCATCAGAGCGAACGGTAACTGCGTTCCCTTTTCCCTTTTTTGCTGATCATTTTTGTCGGGGCGCTCTTTTCACTAGTGTTGAAACGATCTCACCGGGTACTCGTTAGCTCGCTCGCCAGAAACTCGGCTCGTTTGCACTAACGAAGACCATACACTGTACAGACGGCAGTGCAATGTCGACCGGGAGTCCTAAAATATTTACTACTCCCTACCCCTGGTTGAGAGTCGAGTCCCGCGCAAAGTGAAAATCACTCGCAGTTAGAGTGACTGAGGCTTGCACGGCACTGAGTTGTTTCCGTTGTCGTTGCAGCTTTGGTGGACTCCACTGACGCCTTGTTCCGCATCTGCTGACCTGTCGCAGGACGTGCTTTCTGTCAACTCTCCATTCGAGTGAAAGTTACGCTTAATTGTTTGGAAGTTTTCTCCCGTGATGCAGCGGAAAACAGGGCTACTTGCAGTATTTGCAAAGCAGTCTATTCTTAAAAAGGCTGCTCAAGGACGGCGATGAAAAGACATCAAACAGCAGTCCGAAGTGAAGCAGCAGCAACCCCAATTTGGCGGTGATCATTTGAACAAGCTGAATTGAAAAAATCAAACTTACAATTATAGAACAAAAATATTTAAAAAATATCATATTTGCCACATCAATGAAACTCGTTAGCTCGCTCGATAGCCGGCTCGTTAGTGGAACTGCTCGCTCGTTTGCTATACATATGCCCGCTTCAACACTACTTTTTACCATCTTGGAAGGTGCAAAAAGCTCCAATATTTGGCTCACAGATCACCCATTTATTGGACAGCTCAAAGCCATCAAGCCAGCCAACTATCGCCTATCCATGGTTTTTGCTGCCCATGCATCATAGAGAACCGGCGTCCATGTCCCAGTTTGAACGCACAGTGTAAGAGCATTCCTGTTATAACAAACTAACGAACTTCCGCTGCAAAGAACTAATTCTCCTGCACATTATCTCCACCGTTTTACATTGCATGAATAAAGTATACACAAATGTCGATTCAGCTTGTCTTATTGATTGCGGTTTATAATTATCACTAACCCTTTTCACACGGAAAATAAATTTCCATACACGTTTAGACCCCAGCTTCGGGCCGTAAATGAATGACCTGTAAGATAGACCTGTAGCGAGTTGTTCATCGGTCACGTAACCGTGGGGGCGAAAGTGGACTGTGCCTGCAGGGCATTTGCGTCCAGCTTCATCGGATAAGAAGTTCGGGCTAAGTTCCAGATCAATCTCTTTGGCGTGGTAAGTTGCATTTGTGCGGTAACCTAGCCAACGAAAGATTCAATAAAACCAAACACAAACGTGTACACGGACACGTGAGCACAACTAACACACACACACACACACACACACACACACTTGTACTTGGTCCATTTCATCGCAATTGTCGCTTATCTATCGCAACTAAGAACAGGAGTATTTTACCGCTCTGTAAAATTTCCAATACGTATAGGGAAGAAGCATGATACAGGATTCCTGTCCGCCACAAGAAATAAATTCAGCGATGGAATCTGATGAGGCAAGTCGAAGAAAGGACGCAAGGTTACAAAAAATGTAAAAAAGAAAACAGCGACGGAGCGCGTTCTTGCACTCACGCTTTAGTTTATCCGACTCTGGCTCTGTATCACTCGAGCCGTTGCTACTTGAGCTGACATTCGCTGGTGTGTATAGCTACTGGCGTGGAGTATCTCTTGCTTTCTCCGCTTGGCGTATGGCAGCGATGGGAAAGGAACAGTCGTGGCTGTCACTTTGGCACTTGGAGGAACGTGGGCAGCGTGACCCGTCTGTCACTACAGTACTGTGTGTTCAAGAATGTTTTTGAATCAGGCACAAATTCCTCTCCAGACAGCTGCCATACGCTCTGCTGGATACGCTGACCACGACTCTTGTACTGCCGCTGCCAGGTCGGGCAATATCTTCTTTGCCACCATCTCGCCATCAGTTTGCAGGCTTGCAAAGAATGCCAGGTCATTGCAGTTCAAACGTGGCGACTGAGCTGGCTGGCCTGGCCGTGACTGTCGCGCTCTCCAGGTCAGGATGTCGATTTCCCCTGCTACAGTTCCGGTCTTGGAGCTGCGCTTGGATTTTCGCTGCAATGAGTGTGTTCATTCACTGAAGTGCATTCCCTGCAGCGAAAAGTTTCCCATTTTCCCATCAAAATTGTACGAATCTCGATGCCACTGGCGCTAGTCGCAATGATTTTTTTTCTTTCTGGTCTCCTTTGATCTTGCCATCATAACCTCCCAAACGAATGTGAGTTAGATATCGAGATCGGACTGGGTTTTACCTGTCAAAAGGTGAGTGGGAGATAAGCGACAATTGCGATGAAACGGACCAAGTACTTGTTGCTCACTGCCAAAACTGGTCATGTGGGTCTCCCCGGAAGAGGGGAGAGAGACTCAAAAGGAATCTTGGAAAGATGACTCAATTGGCTATTGAACCGCCCAACGGCCGACACCTCCTGAAATCCCCAAAACTCTAGGTGGACTTGAAAATGATCCCACTTATGAGCTCACCATGCCTCAGTAAGTGGGTGAGGACAAGGTGCAGAAAAAGAATTGACGGCATCAGGGTATCCGTCCAGGATCCAACTGCAGTTACCCCTGCCCCCAGTGAAGGTAATACTTGCTACTAGTGTGGATGGCTAAATCAGATTGGATCTGATATAAGCTTCACTAGCACTATGATTACACAAGAGTTAATCTAGCCAGAAGTAGTCCATGGTTAACAGGTATGTATACTTCAAATAGAAAGTATATGAACCCTGAAACCAACAAAGGTGGTAGGTACAACAATACACCTTCAAGCAGCCGAGCCCGTTGGCAACAGACCCAACACTATCTGGCAAAAGTGTACCCACCAACCGAACTAGCTGGCACACACACACACACACACACACACACACACCTCAGACCTCAGACCTGCCCATCGCGGAAGCGATGATAGCGAACAGCTATGTTAGACATAGCAACTTGTGCTGGGATTACACCATTCAACAGCTTGCAAGGCTGATGAATTGACCGCCACTATTTTTAGCCTGGTATCCACCACACAGCTGATTGAAGTGACTTTTTCTGGCCAGTGAATCCCTATTTTTCATTTTTCCATTTTTTTTCTTTTTTCTTCTTTTTTTTCTACACACACACACCACACCACATACTCCGGCATACACTGGCTGTTGGTAACCACCCAGGAGAATGAAAGAAAAGTCAGGAAGAGACCGAGAAAGAGAAGAAAGACGTGTGCGACCATAATCGTCGGGAATTGAACCCGCAACCTCTCGATTGGAAATCGACTGCACATACCACTGCACCATATGGGACCACACACACACACACACACACACACACACACACACACACACACACACACACACACACACACACACACACACTACTACTACTACTACTACTACTACTACTACTACTACTACTACTACTACTACTACTACTACTACTACTACTACTACTACTACTACTACTACTACTATTGACAGCTGCCAGGATTGGCCACGCCGCTCCCAGATGGGAGGTACTGTCAGAGAGGTTAGGGGGGGGGAAGGCAATGCTCCAAGTGGCGTTCCAGATCTTGCCGCCTCCGGAACCGTCGGTTGTGGCAAGCTTGGCAGTGAAATTTGAATTGTTGGCCTGGATCAGTACAGTGTCCAACATGCAACCGATGGCTACGTAGCAGAGGAGGCTTTGCGGTGCATAAGTGTACACACACACACACACACACACACACACACGGACACACACACACATGCACGCACGCACTCACGCATGCACACACGCACACACACACACATTAACTACAACACATAGCAGCTTGCGGTTAGGAGGGTGCTGGCCGGCCAGCGAAGTGAGGGGCTACGGAGAGAGCAGGATCTTGGCGGAGCCAAGAGGATAGTCACGTCCGAGGGACGAAGACCGAGAGCCCCAGTGAGTAGCCGGAAATGAGCATGGCCAACACGACTTTATTTACTTTATCAAAGTATAGGAGAAATGGGAGGTGGTTGGGTGAAACACAACAATCTGACAAGAGTGATCCACACACAGAACCGATCGAAATAATATATAACTAGGCAAACTTTAGCAGGACACGTTGAGTGCCCACGACGCATGCCGCCTACGTTGAGCGTCGCGCATGAATGAATGTCACGTTGAGTGTCACGTTGAGTGTCACGTTGAATGACACATAGAATGCCACGGCGCATAGAGTACCATGTGAGCATGAACCAAGGCGTTTGACCGACATGGATACCGTGATGTACAGTGCACGTGACTGTAGCCAGCAGCAACGCATGAGCATGCAGTAAAAGCGCTAGCAATCATAGCAGCATAGTTTGAGTGATAGCACGAAGCAGCCGCGTTCTCCCATTAATCTGCATTATTACTATAATGCTACATTAACTACAAAACACAGCAGCTTGCAGTTAGGAGGGTGCTGGAGCGAAGTGAGAGGCTACGGAGAGAGCAGGATCTTGGCAGAGCCAAGAGGATAGTCACATCTGACAGACGAAGACCGAGAGCCCTGAGTAGCCGGAAATGAGCATGGCCTATTGTGGCCAGCAAGCCTCGTACCAAAGCAGCCTTGAGTGCTCTTAAAGTCATAGTCACTGCCGGAGCAGGATCTTGGCAGGGCCAAGAGAGAGATCAGAGACAGGTCACTGCCAGAGCAGGATCTTGGCGGAGCCAAGAGAGGGGTCACTGCCGTAGCAGGATCTTGGTGGAGCCAAGAGAGAGGTCAGAGAGAGGTCACTGCCGGAGCAGGATCTTGGTAGAGCCAAGAGAGGGGTCACTGCCGTAGCAGGATCTTGGTGGAGCCAAGAGAGAGGTCAGAGAGAGGTCACTGCCCGAGCAGGATCTTGGCGGAGCCAAGAGAGGGGTCACTGCCGGAGCAGGATCTTGGCGGAGCTAAAAAAGGCTAGAGGGGTCACTGCCAGAGCAGGATCTTGGCGGAGCCAAGAGAGAGGTCAAAGAGAGGACACTGCCGGAGCAGGATCTTGGCGGAGCCAAGAGAGAGGTCAGAGAGAGGACACTGCCGGAGCAGGATCTTGGCTGTGCCAAGAGAGTGGTCACTGCCGGAGCAGGGTCTTGGCGGAGCCAAGAGAGGCTAGAGGGGTCACCGCCGGAGCAGGATCTTGGCAGAGCCAAGAGAGGGGTCACTGCCGGAGCAGGATCTTGGTGGCGGAGCCAAGAGAGGAGTCAGAGAGGGGTCACTGCAGAGAGAGATCTTGGCGGAGCCAAGAGAGGGACGAGGATAGAAAAGGCCCTGGGTAGCTAGGCATTAATTGTTTGTGCATTGAGATAGCATGTGGTAAAGAGGATACTGACAAGAGTTCAAGCAACACGGATGTGAACGCAGCTAATGTCTCGCAGTAAGACAGTTACCTGGATGATCTCCTTGGCAATGTCCCTCATTCCACGCCGGATGAATGCCCGTGCAGCAAAGGGAGCTTGCCCAAATAGAAGGACGAACTTTGTTGCGGTGATCGGCTGGACCATGGTGTCAGGTCGCTCTGCAGCTGTGGGAGCAAAGGTTCTGGAGTCATCCAACTTGGTCCGGGCAGAGCATCGATGGCATTGGAGGTGACTGGCAGGTGTGATGCTCGAAACAGTAAGTGGTGCTGGACACAGATCATGTAGAGGGTGCGGATGAGTGCCATGACCACAGAAGAACTGAACGGCTTGTGCCAACCTTCAATATGTTGACAAAGTCTGGTGCCACCAGCTCAGGGTCGTCCTTGACTGAGGCTGAGAGGTGCAGCATTCTGTGAGGTGATCTCAGATGTGGCCCCACTAATGACAAGTAGACCAATTAGTAGTAGTACTTGATGGATTGATGACATGGATGTGCCTGGGTGAAGACCAGGGAGTCGTACTCAAACTAGGGAGGTGACACGGCACAGAAATCCGTGTCACAGGGGTTGACTCGCACCCTTGACCCCTCGTTGTTATTTTTGGAATAGTTCAGTCCAGTCCAGTCCGAAAGGTCATACTCGGATCGACTCGCCTTCTGTACTTCACCTCCAAGCGTGCCGCATGGGTGTCTAGTTTTTGAAATTATTGAGGCAGCACATTTCGTTTACAGCCCATCACTCGCCAGTATTCTTTGAAAGACTACCAGCAATTTTTTTAGCTCCTGCCATGTCCGAACTACTTGATAGCAGTGATGGCAACAGCAGCAGTTATGAAACGGCGTGTAGTGTTGCGGTAACTGTTCAGAACTTTTCAGAGTCGTATCCTAGGTTAATCCGAATACTAAAAATTGACCCAAATTACACATAACACGAAGCTGGTTTTTGAAAATTGTAAGTCGTGTATCTGCCCCATTTCTTCTTTATGACTTGCACAATACACCAGTCTTCCTAAATAACACATTTATAGCAGGGGTTAAGTACCATACAAGAGAGATACATTGTACATCTAGTCATACTGTCATAAACAGCCAGCATTTTTCCTGCAGCAGTCACACCACCATCGTCATTATTTCCAGGGAAATCCTCTTACATTGTCAGCTCCTATGTCGTTAGATACAATGTAGGGGGCTGTAGGACCGGCTCGTCAAAAAATAGAGAACCTGAACACTTGAACTGAAGCGTGCTCGGGACGTCTCAGCAATCGTAGTATGCCTGAGCACTCCAATAAAAACTGGATCAATGGCAAAATCGTTCCCCACAGAAAAATCATACTTTGCGGGTCTTGCGTTGCACGCTTGGAGGTGAAGTACAGAAGGCGAGTCGATCCGAGTATGACCTTTCGGACTGGACTGGACTGAACTATTCCAAAAATAACAACGAGGGGTCAAGGGTGCGAGTCAACCCCTGTGACACGGATTTCTGTGCCGTGTCACCTCCCTAGTTTGAGTACGACTCCCTGGTGAAGACCAAGAACTGGATGCTGCTGGTCAAAGCATGCTATGTACACAGTACTAGTAACTTGGTGTGGAGTTGCATAGCCTGAGGCTGAGGTTGCAGAACTTACTTTGACGAAGAAAGATTATTGCTGGCAAACAGTTTCCTTCCGGCAAGCTTCGGCCAGAGTGTTGTAATCTCTCGGCCAGCACAATGCCTAGCCCAGACGACTGCATGGGGATAAACGGTTGTGTGCTAAATGGACCCGCTGTCATACCGTCTTCGCAGAAGCGTTGGAGAAAGTCAGAAATATATTGTGAATTTGGTGTTCAAACTCAACAGGTTCGGTTAGGGGCTACTACCGTCTGCTGGCCCTCAAAGCTGGCAAAGAAACCATAGGCAAGGTCTGAGGAATTGTTTTTTTCTTTTCGGGAAATATGCAGTGGTGCAAGAACAGAGTGTACAGTGTTGTGCAGTGTGCGGTGGAGGTGGATGGTGGCCGTGGTGTCGCGCTGGACACTGACGACGGGCACAACTTTGGCAGCACTATTGCTAGAGTTCGCCATCCGCTCCAGAGATTGAGCTGGTAGTGTTACGCTTGCACTTGGAAGCTGGGTGGCGGCCTTGGCATACCTTGGCAAATATGGTACCTCGCGCAATTGTCGGGGCATCGGCCTGCATTGTAATTGCGGCATACTGGTCGACCTGCGAAGACTGTGCTCGATGATTTGCTGGCAAAGCCGGGGGTTAAAAGCTGTTGGTATGGATGAAAAGGGCAGCGTCCTCGCTGATAGAAGGCGGATGTGGAGCGCCGCATGCCCAGCAGGCTGAACGAGCCCGTCCTGTTGTCGGCAGCTGCCACAGACTTGGCTCGATGATGTCCCACTTCAGTGATGGGTCGGCAGCAGCCTTGATGCGGAATTGCCGATCGTAATCCAGCCACCCTTCCGGCATGAATCGGCGATTGGCCTCAGCAATTAGGCCCTGATAGGACAGCAACTCTGCTGTCCTGTGCGGAGCAACGTCGATCATGACCTGGACCAAGACGGTGAAGGCCTCAACCCACGTCGCAAGATCATAAACATGCCTACTCTTGCCGCGAGCAGCGCCTTCCACCACACGTAATGGGTTCCCAACGGACATTTCAAATCTTACCACATTCTGTGCGCGAGCGCGCGGACACAGAGCAAGACACAGTGGGCAGGAGCTCACTCAACTCGACGTACTGACCCGTCACGATCTGCTCACGAACTTTAGCGCCCAGGTGTACAGCGAAAAACTTGCTGCTCCCTAAGCTGGCTCGTTGAGGGCCCGGGTGCAGATGAGGTTGTGAATCCACGGCCGCCAGAATTGTAGGAAACGTCCCTGAAACCATCGAAACAATCGTGGAGCGCAAGGTCTCCGGAGTTATAGCTGACGTTGATGACGCAGACGTCGCCAATGACTCGCGTTCTCTGCTGCCTGCTCCGCTCGCCGCACTCGGGGTAGAACGGCAGGATTCAGCGTGGTGAAGTACCTGCATCAGGCGATCGGCGAGGGCAGCTTTCCTGCCCGAAGTATTCAAATCCAAGAGCGAGAGTTCGCTGCGGAGACGCAGAACCGTCATGGTGCGAATTTCATTGACAGTGAAGGCAGCCATGGCTCGCAACAACAAGGATGAGAACGAGGCAAAGCACAAGGATGAGAACGAGGCAAAGCACAAACTGTGAAACACAGCGATCTGACAAGAGTGATCCACACACAGAACGGATCGAAGTATATATCTAGGAAAACTTTAGCATGACACGTTGAGTGCCCACGATGCATGCCGCCTACGTTGAGCGTAGTCATGGACCAGCGAAAACAGCCCTTAGGGTCAACATTTTCAAAACTCCTTTTCGGTTAGAAATTTGTTGAAACACGTCATCTGAAAGACCTCGGCCAGGAAAAGGTTCAGTATTCCGATTCAAACCGGGTGTATACACCAATGCACTAGATGTACTCCAAATTGGTGCAATGTATGTATACGTTGCATGTGTGCAATGAATATTCAGCATTCTAAGGTGGGTGGGCAGCTTGAATACCTTTGAAATAGTGCAGTAAGCAGCTAGAATGACAAAGAATGGCTGATGAGTACGGAGACATGATCGACATATTCGCAGCTGCATCCAGGGTGGAGCCATTCCCCAATATCATCTTCCATTTCTTCCTCCACAGCTGAAGACACAACGTCGCTGACGTCACTAGCGGCTAAACCCCAAACTCAGAGTTTATCTCAGATGACGACTCCTCATCTTCCGACTCTGCCGAGTCATCGACCACCTTGAGCCGCATTGCAGCAAGAGATGACGGCTGTGATTCCGCCTCGCTGTCAACATCGATGTCGGAACCAAAGAACGTCTCATCCTCACTCTGAACTTCAGCAGCTACTTGAGCTTTCACTCCCCACCAGGCTCGAGCTAGCTGTACACAATGACTGCCGCGCTTGCTCTGCGAACAGCTCCGGCATCCGCAGCCATCGCAACAAGATCAAGGAACACTCGAGTCGCCACTCGACACCACATCAACTTCAAAATAAATTACTTCAAGCAAGGAGTTCGCAGGGCGATCAAAAAATCGTTAAACGTCACAAATCGACCATTTTCTCGGGGAAAAACGAAATCTGTAGACAGATCTCCTGTGTACCGGTCTTGTGGCACAATGATTATAGCCATTTGTCGTCTCCATTCTTGTGCATTCTTGCATGTGTAGGTTGGTTCTCTTCATGTGATTGTTATTGTGACCTATTTTATAGATGTTGGTTACCATGTTGCTTTCTCTCCCCTCTCCTCTCACCCAAGCCATTCTGCATAAGCGAAGCTGTGGACGCAGCATACTGCTGCTACACTTCAACGCGGGAATGCGTAAAATAATACAGTCGTCCCTCTCTAATCGGGCACCTTTTGCAACGGCATTTTCTGCGAGATAAACAAGAGTGCTGGATTATCAAATCCTGCCCTTCAACCCGGCCCACATGCTATCATACATGTTTGTGTCGTACGTCAAAACGTAGGGGTTTTCTGTGTCAAACCAAGTACTTTGTGGAATGCATGTCTATAACATACACTTGTGAATATCTTATGCACTAGCATAGGATATTCCCAAGTGTATGTTACATGTGTTGTGTGTGTTACAATGGTCCCTGACAGTATGCGATGTACAACTGCTGGGTTAGAAAATCGAATTATGTCCAGTTTGAGTGATTTGTTGCAGAAAATCGCTGCTGGAGGCGGAATTCAAGTGCCGGATTAAAGCGTAGAAAATGAACTGAAAAAATCCGTTTTGCCAGAAAGTGTGCTGGTTTGCAAGGGTGCTGGATAAACAAGTGCCGAATTAGAGAGGAACGACTGTAATAATAATAATAATAAACAAAACCTTTTAAAAGGGTCGCTTTCGCTGGTTGCGGCTTACATAGTGAATACCGTGAAGCTTGGTTATAACGACATTGGTTATGACGACAGATCAGCTACAGCGACAAAATATCCATGGCAGCAGCAATTTTGTATTGATTTGTGTACAAAAAAGACCGGTTGCAACGACAACTCGAATAACGACAAATCGAGAATAACGACCAAATTGTCATGCACCGTAGTGTGAAAATGGGTCAAAATAACGACATTTTCACGACTGCGACGTAGACAATGTACGATCGATTCTGGCTTGCACAGCTGCCGCGGGCCGGCCGGGTGCTCAAGATCGTACAGTGCAGTCTAGTGTACATCGACTGTACACTGCACTGCACTGCACTGCACACTCGTACACGCCCGGAAACTTCGAAGGAGTGTCGACATGTCGTAGATCTACTGACGGTAAAATACGTGTCCTGTGTACAGGTGTAGTGCGCACTTACCCTCCGTACCTTCCGTATCTTCTGCGACGGATTTTAGCAACATTCGCCATGCTTCTTTCTCCGAGAAATCACTTTCTCAGTTGTCGTTGGACCAAAGACTTGGAAGTTCGAGATGTCTCGCCCTGTCTCTGTTGGAAAGCGAAAGCGCTTCTCCTACGCGGAAAAGTACGCCATTCTGCAGGAGCTGGACAAAGGTGCAAAGCGGACATTCGTTCAAGAAAAGTATGGAGTCGCGCACGGTACTCTCGCTCGCTTCATCAAGAACCGAGAGGAGATTGTGGCCAAAGTGAAGAAAGCGACGTCAATGGATGCCAAGAGCTCTAGGTTGTCGAGTTTTCCTGAGTTGGACGAAGCGCTCCTTGTGTTCAGTTGAAATAAGCACCATTGTGCAGAAAATTTATTTTGCTGCATTTTGGTGTGTATATTGTGTTGGAAATCCCAAGATCGGATATACAGTCAACTTCGCTAATAACGACTGCGGATATAACAACAATTCGCGAATAACGACAGAATTTCCATGCCCAGAGCAAAGTCCCATCTAACTGTATACATTTAACTTCGGATACAACGACTATCTGAATAACGACAATTCGCGAATAACGACATACTTTTAGTGCCCCGAGGTCATATTCACTGCTTGAATAACGACTTTCTGGGCTT